>NC_135373.1:47939545-48242575 GCF_049243985.1 Paroedura picta
AAGAGTCTGGAATAAATAGGGTCGAAGAGCCTGCCTGTAAAAGAAGGGCAACTTGGATTTCTCCTTGGAAGCTTTTTAAAAAAAGAATCTGGGTTTGATTCCTCACTCCTCCTCCACATGCAGCCAGCAGGGTGACCTTGGGCTAGTCTTAGAGCTCTCTCAGCCCCACCCACCTCACAGAGTGTGGGGAGGGAAAGGTATTTGTAAGCCGCTTTGGGACTCTGGGTAATGAAAAGCAGGATATAAAAAGCAGCTCTCCTTCTGTCCTCCATAGTGCCCCACTAGCACCTCTAAAATTCACACTGTATCCCTCTTTTCTGAAGAACGCTTTTAAACAATGCATTCTCCCATTAATTCAGGGCACTGAGCTTTTAATTCTCCCTGCCCCCCAGCTCCTTTTAATTTGGGTCCCTTCAAAAGGAGGAATGAAATAACTAGTTCCAAACTTTCTGAACTCCTCACCCATTAAATTTCTTTAGGAAGGGGGGGATGGGGGACAATGATAGCAGCGTTCGGAGGAGACGAAATTCAACCAAATAAACAAGAGGCTGGGCAAAATTGTCAAGCTGGGCAAAATTGTTCAGCAACGAAATTATGGAAGAAAGGCAGTATAGGCCCAGATGACAGGCTGAGGGTCAACTTCAGGCTTAAGGTGTTGGTTATCACCTTTAAGGCCATACGCGGTCTGGGCCCAGTGTACCTGAGGGACCGCCTCTCCACCTACACTCCTCATAGAGCCCTGCGCTCTACTACATCCAACCTCCTGGTGGTCCCTGGCCCCAAGGAAGCCCGCTTGACCTCAACCAGGGCTATCTCCATTCTGGCCCCCACCTGGTGGAACGAGCTCCCGGAGGAGATCAGGGCCCTGAAAGAACCTAAACAGTTCGACAGGGCCTGCAAAAGGGAGCTCCTCCGCATTTGGTTGAGGTCGACCCAAACCACCGCTTCCAGTTGGCCCCCAAGCTCCCCCCCTGTGACCAACACTAATCGGTTTAACCCACTGGGTCCCAGTAAGAGTTAATCTGAGGCTCTCACAATTTCTATTTTATAATGTTATTGTTTATGATCTTGTTAAGTTATTATTGTTACATTGTTAATACTGTTACCTGTTAATTGTATCTCCTCCTGTTTTCTGTAAACCGCCCGGAGCCCTCGGGGAGGCCAGTATATAAATATAATAAATAAATAAACAAACAAACAAACTTTCAGTAAACATCCGGGGTCTGCATAACTATAGCATGGATGTCCCACCTATTCTGACAGCTCAGAAAACACATGATAATGTTAACATCTCATGGAGCACGTTGGTTTTAGAACATTCAGCTAACAATCGTGATCCTGCGCATGGGGAATATTTCTAAGGCAAGCCTCATGCCAAGTTATCCCAGCCAAAACCTATCACCAGACTGCAATAAATCCCACATGGAATCACATTCTTTGCTCGGCTGCATGTTGCAGGAAGGAGAGAGGGTGGATCCCCATGAGCGGAAAGATATAAAGGGGGGAAAAGTCATATCCCGTATTTTGACATTTGCACTTGTGAATGTCCATTCCCGGCCTTTGCTATTAATCGGAGTGGATGAAGTTTCTGCTTTCCAGCTAACATGGAAGTACTGTAACCATGGGATAGTTTGTGCCACTGGTTGGCAGGACAGATATACCGACATCTGTCTTTCAGATTCCCCAATAACCTAGGATAGCCTTGAGCCCAGTCTTTAGGTGATGAAGTAGCATTTTAACATTTTTTTCCAAAAAAAGAACCGATACATCAGTCCCAACTGTCTTCATAGCTAAATAAAGAAATGGCTTTATAATTTTCCTGCTTTAACCTCAATGGGGCCCCAAAGCAGCATTTCTCTCCCTTCTCCATCTTATCAACTCTGAGAGAGAGGCCAGGCTGTGATAAAGCGACTGGACACACACTGCAAAGTGGTCCCTCCTCTTTTAGCCCAGCATTCTAACCGCTGGCTCCACAATGGCTCTCAGAGACCTGAACCAACCCCTCTGCCACTTTGCTGTCCCCGACCATCTTTGCCTTTCCACAGCAGCCCTTCTCAACAGTCAAGGTGGCACTGGACTCAATGTTGTTGTACTATTTCAGGCCAAAACAACGCTCCACTTGAATCAGTCGAGGACCAGGGCTCATAAGCCTGCCTGTGATTTAGTCTACTCAATATCCACACATGCCAAAGCACAAATGCGTCCTTAAGAGAATGGAAGAACTCAGCACAGGCTTTCTGCCTCCCCCTGCATGGCTCTACTAGCAAATAGAAGATTCACCATGAACAGTCCACCCCACAGGTCTGCCCTGAAGTTTCCTCATCTCAGCATTTTAGTCTGGAGGTCTGAACGATAAGTCTCCTCCTTGGTATTCAAGCTACACAAGAAAGCGTAATGCTTTAATGAATATTCGAAGATTAATGATCTTCAGAAAACTCTAGCTATTCCTAGAAAGAATTCTGACAGATTGACGGGAAGCAAGGTACCTATTTTGATCGTTACATGGAAGACTACTTATGACGACTCAGAGGGGAAGAAATTCATAATGAACCATATTTTCATGATTTCTGTAGTCTGTTTTTTCCCCCACCACCCCAGAAAATGACAAGGAACAAGCTGTTCCTTCTCATCCCAGTTTGCAGGCCCTTTGTCTCTTCAATGCTCTTTTTGCCATTAGAAGGAAAAAGGAAGAAAAACTCTTCCAATCCCCCTCCCCTGCCAAAAAGCCCCCCTCAAAGCTATAAGTATGTGGCAGCCCAAGGGGCCTGCTTGAATTGGGTCCATGCCTTAATTTCAAAGAAGGGATGACAAATATTGGCCACGTACAGCAAGCTGGTTAAAGACTATGACAGCCCCTCCAAAACCGACGCACAACTCTGTACAGATTTCTTTTATTCATTTAAAAAACCCACCCCTAAGGGCAGTGGATCTCTGTCCCTGTTAACAGATCAGATCCCATAAATCAAGAGAAGCCAGCTTTGACAATTCACTGCAGGCACCCAAAATCCTGTTATACTTTCCACACGAAGTTAACATGGGACACAACCCACCAGGAAGTTCTACCACCCCCAAAGAGCGTCTCATGGTTTGTGTAAGAGAGGTTTCCTGGTGGATCATGCCCAATGATGCAGTAGATTTATTTAGAACACCAAATTCTGCACAGGGTAGAAACCCTTTTAAATAGGGCGAACAAAGCGATTTTTTCACTAGAGATACCATGGATCAAGCCAGCGACCTTCTGCTAGCAAACTAGGCAGTTACCACTGCGGTCCCTCTACCATCAAAACTCGGAACTGGTCATGTGTACCTTATTTACACAAAAGCAGGAAGCTCTTCTTTGTACCACTGTGACAATCTGGTTTTCACCAGAAAGCACTCTCTTTCTCAATTCTACCCAAGGACATTGGTGGACCATGTAGGAAGTGGAAGGACCGTCCCTTCAGCCGAGAGTATGGCGCCCTCCTAGTTCCGCCCTCAATTACACTGCTGATCCATTTGTTTCTTGACCCAGCTGGATGTGCTGGCTAGAGGTGACCCTTAAGGGCTTTAAGAGTTTTGGGATGAGGGCATCTGAAGGGCCACCTTCAGCCTTATAAACGTACCTGTAACTGGAAGAGGGGTTAAGGTAAAGGTAAAGGTATCCTCTGTGCAAGCACTGGGTCATGTCTGACCCTTGGGGTGACGCCCTCTAGCGTTTTCATGGCAGACTCAATACGGGGTGGTTTGCCAGTGCCTTCCCCAGTCATCACCGTTTACCCCCCAGCAAGCTGGGTACTCATTTTACCGACCTCGGAAGGATGGAAGGCTGAGTCAACCTTGAGCCAGCTGCTGGGACTGAACTCCCATCCTCATGGGCAGAGCTTTCAGACTGCATGTCTGCTGCCTTACCACTCTGCGCCACAAGAGGCTCTTATGGAAGAGGGGTTACTAAGGCCCATTATCCAAGTGCCCAATTTTAATGTGGTGAGTTTGGGGAGGACATGAGATGGGCACTGCATCTACCTGACCCCTGGGGAGACTCTAATCGTGCAGCCACAGCTACCTTCCCTCATGCAATCCTCCCAAAACAGATGTGAAGGGGAATTTATATAGACCATTTGTCATACAACTACAGATGAACTGCTATTTCTGTGAGTTTCCGATAATACAAATCCCTCCTCTCCCCATGTGCATTTGATCGACACAGCTGGCCGAGCAGAAGAACTGCCTGTACCACTCATGACCACCAGTGATATGTGTGAACATCACTTTGGAATACAGTACATTAAAAACTCCCTGCAAGCTGAAAGCCAGCACAGCAGTCAGAAAGGGTTGGCTGGTCTCTGCAGCTTGCACTTTTTAGAACAGTTTTTAAAATACTTTGTTTTAATCTTTGCTGTCTCATTCTGCTGTGCATGCGTAGACTGGAACCTTTGTCTCAGCACACGTGCAAAAACAAGTTGTGAATAAGAGAGCAGACCGGGGTGGTGGTGGTGGTGGCAGAGAATTTCCTTGGGCCTTCTAGGATATGGGCTAACCTTGACACAGTTGCCGTAAATGCTGAGAGAAGGTGCTTTGCCCCATCTTGGGGGACGGCTGCAGTTGCTAAGATACTGGCAGCCGTGTGAATGGAAATGGGTCAGTAAACCTGTGGAGAGATAGTGTGACACTCCCGCCACAGCAGCTGTTGGTGTGCTGATCTAAATCCCACTCTTTCAATATTTATCGCTCCACGCCTTCGGGCTCCTTCCTGTTAGCAATTTCCCATTTTGTGCCGCCCCTTTCCCGGGGCTCCAGTTGGAAGTACGACAACCTGACAGCCGGAAAAATAACTCCCTCCCTGCTACCGCCTAAGATGTGCCAACTGTCTCCCCTTCCAGTCCCCTAATATTATTTGGAAATTCAAACTGGAATTTACCAACGGGAAAACCAGGAGGATGGACACAAAAAAGGGGGAGGGGGAGAACGTTAAATAACAGATCCCACCCCATGCCTTCCCCTGTTAAAACAGGATGGAACTGGTTTCTGGAGGAGATTTAACAGGAAACAGGCTCTAATCCCTTGGTAGGAAAAAGGGTTAAAAGGTCAGTTTTCTTCTGTCCCTCGCTTAGGCAGCACAGTAAAATTACACTGCTGGGAAGAAAAGCATTTTCAAGGCCTTGTTTTCCTCTGCTGCATCTCCACAATGTGCTCCAGGTTGCAGAAGCATAAAAACATGAAGGAGATGGTGCAACACAAGTGTTGTGTGTGGGGGTGGGGGGGGGAGACTTCAAAGTGCTTTGGATGAGAGATCACAAGCGCTCACTGGCTAGATACAGGGCCCAGCCAAGGAGATGGAACTTGTCGTCATATATGTATGTGGCACGTTCATGGACTCATGCTGGACACATAGGCAGACTGGAAGGGCCACCAGACTGGCCCAAGCTGACTGGGGCTGATGGCATACCTGGGCAGGTGGGGGTCCTGACCATGTGCTCATGAAAAGTCAGCTGAGGCACCAGACTGGTCAGAGCCTGCAAGAAAAACTGAGCCAAGTTTGGATCAGGATCTCTGTATGCAGCCCTGCTAAGACCACTCTATAAAAAAGCTTTGTTTGTTAAAAAAAAAAACGAAATAACTTTGCTCTACACTACTTCAGCCATCTTTCTTATTTTTACCCTAACAATAACTGGGTGAGGTAGACCAGGCTGTGAAAGTGGCATCTGCTTCAGGCCACCTAGTAAGCTGTACGGCTCATTGAGGGATTTGAACTCAGGTCTCTTTGCCCAAGAATAATAGGCCATTTCTACAGTATATGGAATGGAACAGAATCTGAGTGTATGAAAAAAAATTATGTTTAATTTTTTTTAATTGCCACAAGGACACTCATACACACTATTACCTTACTATACTTTGATTCGAGTGGGTAGCCATGTTGGTCTGAAGCAGCACAACAAAACAAAATCAGAGTCCAGTGGCACCTTTAAGACCAACAAAGATTTATTCAAGACGTGAGCTTTAACACCCTGAATAAATCTTTGTTGGCCGTAAAGTGCCACTGGACTCTGATTTTGCTCACTATACTTTGTACCAGTTTAATGGCCACAGTCTCCCCAAAGAATCTTGGGGATTGTAGTTTAGTAAAGTGCTAAGGCATCTTCATTAAAAATTCCAAGGGAAGAGGGAGTGACAGTCAAAACAATGTGGGCCTGTAGGGTGAACATGTTTACAGCCAACATTACTGTAACATTCTCCACTATTTTACAAGCATATATTTTATGAATTATAAAAATGGCTGATATTTTGCCATTATTAACCACCACATCTTTGTTTCACACCAGCACTTTCTGCAGTGGTATACGGCAGTGGTCCCCAACCCCCGGTCCGTAGATCAGTCAGTACCGGGCTGCGGCTCCTCCTCATCCTCCTCCCCGGCTGCTACCTTGGGGGCTGTCCTGCCAGTCTGCCACCGGCTCTCCTTTGGTGCTCTCCAGCGGCCGCCATGGCTGGGGCTCCCCTTTGGCGTGGCACTGCACAGCTGCTGCTGGCAGTGCCCCCCAGCGGGCGGCAAGAAGTCAGGGGCACTGGCGGGAAAGCAAGTGGAGCAGGGGCTCAGGTGGCAGTGGCGGCCCTTGGCAAAAGACAACCCCCTCCCCCCTGGGGCCTCAGTAAAATTGTCAAGCATTGACCGGTCCCCAGCGATAAAAAGGTTGGGGACCACTGGTATACAGGACACAGTAATGACAGGGTCCCTGCCCCAGGAAGCTTACAGCAATAGAAGAACTGGTCTTTTATATCCCGCTTTTCACTACCAGGAGGAGTCTCAAAGCGGCTTACAATCGCCTTCCCTTCCTCTCTCCACAACAGACACCCTGTGAGGTAGGTGGGGCTGAGAAAGCTTTGACAGAACTATTATTTGAGAACATCATTTATTTATTATTTATTTATTTATTTATTTATTTATTTATTTATCATACTTATATACCGCCCTCCCCGGAGGCTCAGGGCGGTTTACATCATAACAGAGAACATTAACATTAACAGGACTGTGACTACCTCAGGGTCACCCAGCTGGATGTTTGTGGAGGAGCATGGTATCAAACTCGTCTCTCCAGATTAGAAGCCCCGTAACCACTACGCCAAGTAGGAACGACCTCTAGAAGGAAGAGATGGAATATTAAACCCAAACAGCAGGGATAATGAGGGGAAAGTTTTGCAATAGTAGCAGTTGGTCAAGAGAAGACTTGAGGGAAAGGGGGGGGGAGCTTAGAAAGATTTCTAGGTGGCACTTAGAGGAAAGGGAAACAAACCCATTACTCAGAGAAACAGAAAATGCATAATTCTCTTGTCTTGCAGCTTAGCCATGCTGGCATCTCACTTTCTTAAAAACAGGCAACGGGCATCTTACACATGTTATTCACACTTCCTTTGCTGTGGAATTTTGTAAGTAACCAAATGTTAGTTGTTCCGGTGTCGGATGTTAGCAAGAAACCTATGTGCTTACCAGTGTTCATACAGGAACCAGAACAGCAGCCAGCTTCACTGCCCCAATGTGGTGACACACAGTGGCCACCACACTGCTTTGGTATCTCAGAACTGGGATGGGCGGAACACCAAACCATGCAAAGGGATAAGTAGGAATGTTATTTCTATCCTTATTGGGAAGAGCTGCCTTTTAAAACTAGCACAATAGAAGAACGAACATTTCTCTCTGCTAAGAGGTTGGGAGCATTCAGGCTTGTGCCAGACCGCCACTCTGCTTGCAAGTTATAGGACTCCCCCACAGTACCTCCCTTCTTTGTGGGGAGGAGTGGTACTGTTAGCCTCCCCAGAACTTTTGACAGCTCCAAGTTGTGGTGCAGAATGGAGAAAAGCCGACCCTGACAAAAGCCGCCTCTTCAACAGGAGCTGGTCCTCGCAGGGGCCCTGCTTTTACTGAATGGAACCTGAGAAGCTATTTGCTTTTAAAATCCCCCCTGCATCCTGGAATGGAGGTGGGGGGGCTGGCTGGCGGCAGAACATTCATGCT
This sequence comes from Paroedura picta, assembly GCF_049243985.1. NCBI lineage: Eukaryota > Metazoa > Chordata > Lepidosauria > Squamata > Gekkonidae > Paroedura > Paroedura picta. The sequence goes on from NC_135373.1 coordinate 47,947,533, forward strand.
TCGCACCTAATGGCTCCGGAACTTCATCCACTAAATGCCACCCTTCCTGCATCCCCACCCCACTGTGCAGGTGGATTGAGCAGAACGGTTGATATGGAGACAGAAGGAAGAAGCAGGCTGGCTAAAGATGACATTTGACAGATGTGGAGCAGAAGAGCTTGTGAAATCCAGGCTCCCCATCACCGCTTCCTCACTGGCCAAGGCTGAAGTGTGAGGGGCCTTCCTTGGATCACAGCCCCCCCCCCAATGCACACACACACATACTTATCAAACCAACTGGCAAATACATACCCTTTCCCCCAAAACAAGATAATCCACGGGGAGCACAAAACAACTTTATTGAGAAGCAGAAGAGCTGTGTTTTTATACTCCACTTTTCACTACCCAAAAAAGTCCCCAAATGACTTATAATCGCCTTCCCTTCTTCTCTCCACAACAGATACCCTGTTAGGTAGGTGGGGCTGAGAGAGCTCTAACAGAACTGTTTTGTGAGAACTCTGAGAGAACTGTGACTAGCCCAAGGTCACCCAACTGGCTACACGTGAAGGAGTGTGAAATCAAACCCGGTTTCCAGATTAGTGCCCACTGCTCTTACCTACTACCCTATGAGAGTGTGACTCACCAAGGAAGCTTCACAGTTTAACCTTCTAAGCACCAGAACAGAGGTGCAATCAAGCCTGCAAGTTTGGACCTCAAAAGAAGAAGAAATGACATCCAGCAGCAACAGGACAGCAGAGCACAGTCAGCTGGATGTTTTAGGCACTAGGAAAAGGCTGCATTGTGGGGAAAGAGCAGGGGATGGAGCTGTGGAACAAAGAGTGTCAGGGTGCAGCTCAGTGGCAGACCATCTGCATTGCACACAGAAGGCCCCAGGTTTGATTCCTGGAGTCTCCAGCTAAAAAAAAAAAACACATACACACAGACACAAAACTTGTGCAACAGTGATAAGCCAGACTTCAGAGAGTCATTGCTATGTAGTACCCTGCATTGATTCAGTAGAAACCTCATAGTCACAGAAGCAGGAACCAGAAGCAGCAGAACCCAAATTTTGGGGTAAGACCACATGATGCTTTTGCTCTGAACCAGTGGCAAATGCCATCCTCCTCCAGTCTAGAACGTCAGGATCCAGAATTGCATTGGCCCTCCCAAGTCAGGCTTCAATGGCAGTAAAAGAAAAAGGCCTTTGTCACAGGGGGTGGGCGATGTGGTCCAAAATCAAGCCAGGACCTCGTATTGTGAAACCGTCCCCCCCCACACACACCCACACACTGCCTGCAATACCCTTTGTTGTTGGCAAAAGGGCCTTTTTCTCTCTGCAAATTCTATCCCCACACACACTATTCATTTTCTTCGTTATCCTTCTCTTCCTTTATCCCCCACTTCAGAGCAGCAGAAGGCAGCCTGCAATTAAAAGGGGGGGGATGAAGTGTTTCGCTCTCCTGTCACAGCTTCACCAGTGCTGAGATCAAAGGACCATTTCACAAGACTGCAAGCGAGGGGCAGGACAAGATTCCCATCACACAAAAATCCAGGCACCAGAATTCCTTCTGACAGCCAAAGCAAGGGAGGAGATTGGGCCACTGAGCTACCGGCCCGACATGGTAGGCAGCAAGCGGAGACAATGCTTCCTTCCAGCCTAAGTGGATCTCGCCAGTGTTGTGTGCTTCATCCTGTTCTTTAACTGTTTACCTGCAGCATCTTCTGATTCTTCCAATTTTCACTCACTGATCCCCCCAATAAAATGGCCTTTCACTCTAAGCACAGACACAAAATAGATTTAAGGTACCCCACCGCACCTCCATAAGTGTGATGATTTCCTCTTCTGCTCTCCTTTCAAGCACCCACTGGCCACTTACATTTATCACTGCAAATATGGGAGCTCGCACCTGGCTTAGAGCTAGCAAGCAGCTGTAAGAGAAAGAAGCTGTCATTTTGATCTGGCCTTAGAATCGCCACGCCAGGGGAATTTGTGAAATCCAAAGTAGTCATTGCACAGATTTCATGTTTTAAATAATGCACATCCTGTGGTGTAAGAAAAACTTCCAGGGTGACTTATGTCTGCTTTCCAAATGGAAATTTTAAAAAAAATCCAAAGTTATTTCAACACAAAACCCAGCCCTGCTTTTTAAAAAGTATATGTGTGTTGTTGTTGTTGTTATGTGCGAAGTCGTGTCCGACCCATCGCGACCCCATGGACAATGATCCTCCAGGCCTTCCTGTCCTCTACCATCCATATGTGTGCGTGGAGTATATATTCCCAGCCAAGAGAATTCAAATTGTATGTGGTATGTGGGCACAGGTTACAGAGTGAGACCAGGCTCTGAAAGACCCAGTTTCAAATTCCTATTCTAACACAGAAGCTTACTGGGTGACTTTGGACTAGTCACACACACCTTGCCTAGCCTACCTCACAGGGCTGCTGTGAGGGTAAAATGTGGGCCAGGAGAACAGTGTAAGCTGCATTAGGGGCCCACTAGGAGGAAAGCCAGGGTATAAATTGGGTCTATTAAATTTTGGATGACAAAAATTGAGCTTTGCAAATCAAGCAGGCAGTTATTTCGTCTTGCCTAAATATGTACCCGTCCTGTTGAGGAACCGATGCCCCACCTGTTGGACCCTTAGCACTGATCTTTCTGAAATGACCAGGCAACGCCCAGGTACTCTGAACGCCTCAGAAGGAAGCCTTGCAGCTCCTTAGGAAAGGGAGAAGAGTGAGCATACAATACTGCTATTAACCTATAAGAGTACATTTAAACATTTTTGCACCGTTTCACTTGGTTGTTTTCAGAAATTTATCTTGAATGTGCCGTTTGTGACTGCACTGCTGACACAGTAAAGTATCTTAAAAGTACGTAACACAATACCACTTTGACTGAGGCTGCAATCTGAAAGATACTTTCTTCAGAGTAAGCCCCAAAGAACAACATGGGATTTACTTCTCAGCTGACCTGCTTGGAACCAATTCCTGCATGATCAAAAGAAAGTTCAGCTTTGGACTCTGCTTCACTATTTGTGTTTCTCTCCAATGCTCAGGAGACACCTAGATTTCAAACCTACACCCCTTCCACACTGCCCCAAAGCTGGGTTGACCTGAGCCACTCATTCTCTCAGCCTGCTCTACCTCACAGGGTTGCTGTGAAAGAGATAAAGTGAAAAGGAGGCAAACTGCAGAGACTACTTCCAAGGTATCCAAAAGAAGGACATGATTAAAAGGTGCAAGATAAATAAAGATTAGAAACATAAACAAAACAAAAATTTAGCAATCTAGATTCTGCATGAGGAAGGACAGTCCTGAGTATCAAGAAGAAGAGTTGTTCGTTTTGTATCCCATTTTACCTTACAATCTCCTACCCTTCCTCTCCCCACAACAGACACATTGCGAGGTAGGTGGGGCTGAGAGAGCTCTGAGAGAACTGTGACTGGCCCAAGGTCACCTAGCTGTCTGCATGTGGGGAATCAAACCCGGTTCTCCAGATAAGAGTCTCCCGCTCATAACCATAACACCCAGCTGGCTCTCACCTTGCTGGAAAATGGCTGAGCAGATGGTTCCCAGGTATAGTCTCATGTTACAGATTCCTCATGTGGATGAAACCAGGAAAGACGGGAGATTCTGGAAGGGGAAGCTGAAGAGGATGAAGACTGCAAGGGGAATACCCCCCCCCAGTGCCTCTTTGGAACACAGCCAATCAAAGGCTCACAGGAAATCAGAGCACCGCTGACTTGCCTGCTGACAGCAGTGGTAAGGCGATGCAAAGGGGCAGAGGATCCCCGCAACAGGGTGCACGCATAGGCAAAGGCAACAAAGAGCACACGGATGAACAGAACAAATCCAGGAAGTATTTTTTGAAAGGGGGGAGGAGGGCAAAAGAATGAATGGATCTCCACTCCCTTTTCAGGATACAGAAAGATTTTGCTTAGCCTGTTTGCCCGGCAAGGCTGAGTGACTGAACACAGGGTCAACATTCTGCAAGAGAACCACCTTAAGGGCTGGGCAGGAAATGAAGCAGAGTGCTGAACATGGTTGAAATCCAAGGAAGAAGTGAAGGGGGGGGGGGGGTTAGTAGGAAAAGAGATTCACAGCTTGCAACCCAAAACACGTTAAAAACAGCACAGTCTTCTCACCCAAGAAACCCTAATTCCCATTCCACAACTTCGTTCCCCAAACACACCTTCTTGCTCTTTCAGGAGCTACCTCTGCTGTCCTCCTGGCTGCTAATTTAAAGTTTTCCTCCTGCCTCTGCTTCTCAGCAACCTCCCTCCTTGCTTGCTCCTGCGCTCTCTCTCTGGCATTTGGTGTGTTCTCAGCTGCAGGAAATTCCTAATGCACTCCATCATGCAAGTCGGCTTGCAAATAACTCTCCGCCAAGTCTCCCCTAAAGGACGGACATGTGTTGGGCATTGGAGCACACCCGACGTCAAGACTGCTTTCTTCTCCTCGCTTCCTGACACAGATCTGGTTTCTCTATCTCCCTTTCTTCCTACTAAAGAAAAAAAGAAAAAAGCTACAGGCCATATTAAGTTCGGGGGGGGGGTGTGGAGAGAAAGAGAAGTCCCTTTACAGGGCAGGGCACCTTAGAACCAGCTGCATTGGCAAAACCAGCTCAGTATGTTCACCCAATTTCTCTCTCTGCTTCCCCCACCTTCTCTCTTCTCTTTGAAATCACTCCTGATCTTATTTTAATTCGTCTCAGACGCTGTTGAGGAGTGTTATTTTAAGAGAGGATATGCACAGACACTGTGTTTTCTGGTTTTGTGTGTTTTTTTCTTCCTTTCCTGGCCCCAAGCCAGTCTCTCTGGGCTGTCAAGCTACCCACTGTGTTGGAGTCACGTGTGGGAAGAGGCAGCCAGCGCCAGCTTCAGAACTCCTGGTAGCAGCATGAGAATCAAGTGCGCACTTTTCTTCCCTCTGTATGTGTCTGTATTATTAATAGCATCTCTCTTCTATCCCCAGCCCCTCCCCACTGCATGAACTATCCATAACCGATCTTAATACCTGTCTAGGGATGGCAGCAGAGGGACAGCGGTGCTTGGTGATTAGGCTATCGGGATACCAGTTGCCTATATATTTTCTCTCTCTCTCTCTCTCAGACACACACACACACACACACACAAACAGGGTGGAAGAAGAAAGGTTCAGGATATAACCACAAAGCTCTGCTAAAGGCCTTGATTCACAACCCCCCCCCCCCCCCCAAGACTGGCATAAAAACCATCCCTGATCTAGAAGCAGAGAAGCTTGTTTTCTGCACAGCTGTGATAAGAGTCATGGTTTGCAGACTCTTTACCAGCTTTGCATCTGTCTAACCAGCCCGATTCCACAGAATGGGAAGCTTGCTTATCTTTAGAAGTTCAGTTACTAGTCCTTATGGTTGTCAGGAAAAACACTGGGTAGGGTTGGGAGTGTCATGATGAAGGCACCCTGTTAAAGCTAAGGTCTGGGGCTGCTTACTGCCTCGATGGGAGACTTTTGGAGGGCACTGGCCCCCCGCTCCAATGTACCTGGCTCTGAGTTCATTAATGGGGGGTGGGGGTGGGGAGGAGTGGATAAAATGAAGTCCATGACTGAAGAAAGTAAAATGGCTCTAAATGAAGGCATTCTACAGCCAAAGGGAACAAATGCTCTCTGTATAGAAATCTACGCACGCCAATACCAATTCTGCCGATATGGAATTGAAATAGAGCCTTGGGTCAACAGACTAACTTGATTCTTTAATCTGGTCAAACATTCACCTGTGCCCCTGAGTTCAGCTTTATTATGTAAGGCCTTAAAGGATAGCATAAAGCACACAGGAAAAATGTTGATACAGCATCACAACTATAAAACCCATCATGCTGTGCTACAAGGCAACTAGGCATGTGTGAAAACATTCAGGGCCCTGAGTCGACGCAAGCCTCTGTCAAATTTAAACAGCCACAAAAAGGGAACTGGGCACAGCTGAAATACACAAACAGATTTTCCCAAGGAAAGCCGCAAACTTAGGCGCTGCCAATGTAACTTCAGGGGTTTGTTTTGTTGTGAAAAGGCACTGAATCCTCAGCTTCATTCAGATTAGAATTACTTGTTTATTCTAATTGTTCGCCAGACTCCTCAGGGATTTTATAAAATACAAAGGCGGGATACAAATATTGTGATAGGAAGAACATCAGACTGTAATGTCTTTCAGATAGGGTGGCACCGCAAGAGGAAAGCAATCTGCATAGAAAGTCACCCGGAAATCAGGAATGGACCCCCTGGGAGTCCGGCCCACTTCTCCTCGACACTCAGCCCTTTAACCAGAGCCCACTAAAAGGGTTATGAAACTGGGCACAGGTAATTGCCCAGGGAGCTCAGACTGGGAAAGGAACGCTTGGTGGGCTTTCCGTAGAGAGGATGAAAGCAAAACGGATGAGTGTAGACTCTCGGGCACACCTCCAAAGGCCACGTGACCCCCTCTCTGTCATATTACCAGTACAAATTCCTGTTCTCTTCCCCCTGCCCCCAGGAGTGGGGTGGTGAGTTACTGTCATATGTTCCCTCTTCTCAGCTGAGAAACTACTGACTGGCAAGGGGGTGCGGGGTGGAGCTTTGTTCGATTTATTGTTGTGCAAGCTTTAGGGGACTGGCCACATGCGTCTGGCAGGGCCATAATAAATCTGGAGGGTGCCACAAGACTCTGTTATTAGCAATTTTGCCTGCAACAGACTAACTCCACTAAACTACTGGAATGACGGTGCAGGAGAAAGGCCCACTGAGGCCCCCGTTCAAACTAAAGAAAACAGGGAGGTAGGAAAGTTCAGTTTTACACTGGGAAAAGGAAATCCAGCACATTTTAATTTCACTCTTCTGATAAGGATGGTAGAAAGAGACAGTGGCCAGAATGTTAGACTAGGATTTGGGAGGTTCAAATCTTCTCCTGTGGATTCCTGGATGAAACTGGCCAGCCACTTTTTCTCTCTGACAAGCCTACCTCACAGGGTGGTTGTTGCAAGAATAACATGATGCTAGAGTCTGCTGTGGTACTCCTCAGGGTGGCCAGAGGTGGGTATAATAATTTTTAAACGTATCATGTTTTCTTTCTCCATTTTCTGTCTACATACACACAAACAGGTATGGCTGGCAGTAAGGGGGTGACCCAAAGTCACCCAGTAACCTTTGTGAACAAATCAAGATTTGAACCCAGGTCTTTCCACTCATTGTCTGATAGCACCAACCTCTATTAAGCTTATCTGCTGTTAGCCTGGATAGCTTCATTTTTCTCCTGAGTAAGCTGCTCCATTCACTGCTCTAAAGCATTTAGCCATGCCTTCCAAATGGTGGCAGCATGACTCAGTGGTTAAACATCTACTTGGCATGCAGAAGATTTTGGGTTCAAATCCCTCCCACTGCTATGAAGCTCCCTGGGTAACCTTAGGTCAGTCACTCTCTCTCAGTCTAACCTACCTCAAGGTCGTTGCAAGGATAGAATGTAAGAAAGGAGACCCCCCTTGAGCTTCCTGGAGAAAGAATGGGATAAAAATGTACTGGACGGACACAAAATGCACCACTTAAAAATAGAGAGCAATTTCCCCTTCTGATTTGTTTGATCCATCCACACATTTAATGCAGATCTAAATTGCTTAAGACTCACAGTCAGAAAGGGTTCTTTACTTTAAAAAAAGAAAGAGCTGCAAAGTGGTATTCTGCATCTTCTCAACCAATACACGCCTAACACTGAGAAAACTCTGTAAACATGCTGTTTTAAAATAATAAAATCGCATGCTAGCTCTCGGAGAGTTGATTGCACAGTCAAATCATCAAAGTCCGGTTTCTTAAACTTAAGAGAACGGTGCCACACGATTGGCTTTTTAAATGGGGGGTGGTTAATGGCTGCCATGCAACTCTCGCTGTGATTGGCTGCTGAAAAATTCCAACCTCGGCACTGCCGCCCGGCCTCCCTGCAGTGCCCAGGCAGGACAGAATTGCAAGCAACCCTGTCTGGAAGAAGTTAGCTCATTAAGACCACAGCCCAGCTGCTGCCTGAAAACCAAGGTGGATCCAAATCTGGAGCTGGTTTTGGAACCCAACACTCACTCGCGTCCCTCAGAAGTCAGCCAACCACTGAAATAGCCAAGGGAGGAGCGCTGCGCCCAGCTGGCAGCAAGCTTTCCTGACTGTTTTCCAGAGACAAGGGGTAGAAAGGCAGGGGGGACAACTGGGCTGAGCTCTGCCTAAAGCTCTTTGCCAGCCCCCCCTCCCTCAAACACACACGCACACACACACAATCCAAATGAGAGAATCTGCGCCTAAAAGCCAACAGCCTTTTACAATGCTTCTCCCATCTGATGTCAGTTTCCTTAGGGAGAATAGAAAAGGGGGAACTGGAATCTGGTGAGTGAAATTAACAGGAGCTAGAGGCTTTGCAATTCTGGATTCTGGTTCCCCCTATTTCTGCTCCTGGCTGTTGTTTCCATGGAAACTGGCATCAGACCTGGGAAAATAAGGTTAGGCTTTTTTCCTTTTTTTTTTTTTTTTTGAAGGGAGGCTCTCTTCCAGCTCCCTCGCCCCCCTCCCTTAATTTCTGGCGCTCCGGCCCCCTGTTCCACTGAGAAAAGCAAAAGTGAGGAAAAACAGTGAGTGAGATTCTCTTCCCTGGAAGATTGCTGCTGCCTGCTGAGATGGGGTAAGTGACGCTCTTCAGAACTCAATACCGATTTGCAGTGCTTAAAAAAAAAAAAAAGCCAGGGAAGGGTGGGGGAACATTTTAATTAGTAAGTGACAATAATAATACCTTTGTGCTTCTCCACTGCCTTTCATCTGGGCATCCCACAGTGCTCTGCAGACATTCATTAATTTGGAAATGCATATCAGCATCCAAGCACCTCTGCCAGGAGGGAGGAGGAACTCTATCATCCTTCCCCCCCACCCCAATTTTCCAGGAGATAGCTGTGCCCACAGTCCCATCATCAATCAAGGACTTTAAAAAAAAAACCCTACAAAACAAAACAAGCAAGCAGCCCAGCAACGGAACCCACAAGGACCGTCTAACCACATCACTGCACTCACAGGAACTTAAGATGCTTTTAAGAGAGCACAAGCTTCATTCATATAAAAAATGGGCCCAATCTTCATTCATATATATAAAAAAAAGAGCAGCATACTTTTAACAGCTAAATGTTGCTGCCTAAGACAGGATGCCTTCCCCCCCCCCCCCCTCGTGTTCCAGTAATGTGTTGAAGCTTCCTGCTTATTACATTTGGTGTCCAGACCTGCAATGCCAGGACGTCAGGTGAAGAGGCAGACTTTTAAAAACATACAGGGAGGAGAGAGGTGGTTTTAAGAGTCACCACTCTGGATACTCAATTGTCCAACTCCTGAAATTCAAAGTACAGCCGTCTCGGTGTTTTTTTGCTATCTGTTTTATCTGGCCGTAGTGCTATATTAAATACATTTGAATTTGAAAAGTCCAGCCTTCTACCTCAGTTTCCCTTTGTGTCAAGGAGACAGGAGTAATAACATTCCATCAAGAGGGCAAGAAACAAAGCTTCACCAATGTACTTTCAAAATACTCTGAACTGAAGGTGACAGATTCTTACATGGACCCCAAAAGGTACTTCTTTGCACAACACATAACTTTAAGGTGTGCCACTTGCTGCCACAAGGCCTTTAACATAGATAAGCATAGCAAAGGGCCAGGATGGGAACTCCTTGTTCAAAAGTACTGTTCCTCTAAACTAGGCTTTCTCAACGAGAGTTTCATGAAACCCTCAGGTTTCCCGATGGCCCTGGAAGGGTTTCCCGAATGGGAGGAAGTTAATTAGTTGTTGATATATATTTTTTAATTTGTTAAACATTTATCAGGTGACATAACCTCACATGATCATGTTGATCTGCCCCCCCCCCCACTGGCCAATGATGAGCCTGGAGGGGGTGGGAAGGGGAGGAGCCCTGGGTGGGTGTGTACACAGCTAGCTTCCCAACCATATTCTGCATGATCCTGTCACTTCAGGGATTTCTCAATGGTAAAAAAAAAAAAGCCAAGAAAGGCTGGTCTAAACAATCGGAGGAAATTCTTGTGACTTCATGTCCTGGAAGCACTTGGCTGCCCACTATTGGGAAATAGTAAACTAGAGAGAATTTCAGGAGGGCAGCCATCTTGGTCTGCAGTAGAAGAGTTACATTCAAGTCCAGTAGGCACCTTAAGAGCCCAAAAAGATTTTCAGCTTTTGAGAATCAGAGAAACAAAAGGAACTTGGACTCTTGAAAACGTATCCCTCCACAACCCTGTTGATCTTTAAGGTGCTACTGGAATAGAATCCAGTGGCCTAGAGCAGTGGTCCCCAACCTTTTTTTGGCTGGGACCGGCAGGGCGATGGCCACACCCGCGCCCGCACATGCATGGCCGCGCCCTGCGGCCCTTATTCCCTCTCCCCCCCTCCCGCAGTAAGAAGCTTCCCGGGCCACAAGCTTGCAGCCTGGGAAGTTTTTTACTGCCGGGGGGGGGGACGGGGAGAGGGAACCGCGGACCGCAGGTTGGGGACCACTGGCCTAGAGGGACCCTTGTTCTGATCTGCCCAAGCTCTAATTTCTACTTTCAGGCTGGAGATGGACAGTGTTATACCACCCACCCCTTTCCCTTTATGGTGTAAAGAGTAGTACAAGTCAAGCATTGCTGTTTATCATCACCTTTGGCCAGCAGTTTCCACAGGTTTTTTCACCTATTGTTTTATCACACAGGTTCAGTGCAATGAAACAAATGCAATCCCTGATAAACCTGTTCAACCACAGGTGAGACCCCAAGGTGAAAAGAGGTGTGTCTGTCATACCAGCAACCCTGCTTCCCTCTTTTAACATTCTTACAAAAAAAAATTAAAAATCTGCCTCCAGCCCAAAACAAATCATCATTCTTTCAGGCAAAATAAGTCATTTGTTTTGAGACAGGACTTGGCTTTGGCATTTTTTAAAAAAATAGGACTTCATTCTTTTGTGGCTTTGGACTGGATAAAACTCTCAGTGCAAACCCACACCAGGAAATGTGCCTGTTTACAAACACAAGAAAAGCTATTTCATTTGCAATGCTGCTCTTCTCAAAACAAGGAATTCTTGCTTGCCACCTTCAACCCCCAGACAGAGTTTCCAGCAACCTATTTGGGGGGGGGGGGAGAGAGTCTTTGCCCCTTGACAGGTGAAGCTGCTCATGGATGGAGGTACCCAACAACAATGCCTCTATTAAAGCAGGGCATTTTTCCCTCCAGGTTGTTGGAACCCTATCCGCCAAGTGCTAGTTCAGTCTTTTCTGTGCATAATCCAATAACGAGAACACACTGCATTGCTGAACTTTAATGGCTTGGAATATTGGGCCAGAACAGGAGTACACCAAAAGACATGATTTAGCGGCATGACAGGTTTCATGAAGTTCCAGTTTGTATCTTAAAAACCCTGCATTATTGCAACAGATATAGATTGCTAGTGATCATCAGGGACTAGCTGAGGGTTTTGGAAGAATTTTGGTTAAAGAAAATCATCGGCACATTCCTAATGTTTACATTCATTATTCCAACAGATGTCAGTAATCAATGGGAGCAAAATGCTCAACCGTGGCTGGATCATGCCTAAAATTACGGTGTACCACAATATGTATGTCACTACTAGAGGGGATGAATCACATTTGTAGAGTTGTGTCTTCAACAAGAAAAACACACACCAGGTAATTATCCTCATCCATTGTTGTTCCTCTATATATTTCTGAAACAGCCTAGGGGGTGGGACATGTCCAGCTGTCCAATCAGGGTGCAGCCAGCTTTGCTTTGATTGGCCCTGGCCCTGCGGCTCCCGCCCTCTGGCCCTGGACTCTAGCTTCCTTGCTCTCAGACGCCTCAGTGCCTGGAGCTAGCAGCAGGTAAAGGGAGAGGGCCCTGGGCAAAGGGTCGTGGTGGAGGGCCTCTTGGCCTGCTAGGCTGGGCCTGCTGACTGCCTGCTAAGGAACTCTGTCTCGGCCCTGCTAACGAGCTGCCCAGCCCCCGTCTGCCCCACTTTATTTGGCTGCGAGCTGTGGCACAAAGCCACCTAAAGCTGCCTGGCCGGGGACCAGAGGAAGGGACCCTTTCAGGGCCCGTTCTTAGGAATGGGCTTTGAAGCTAGTTTTCTATATTTTTATTTTGTCTTTCTTACATCGCGGTCAGGCTATACATGGTTCATCCTTCCGTTCTTCAAGAAATCACACAGAGGTTGTTGCCACAGGAAAAATGCTCTCAGCCTTCCTAGAATTGTTCCTTCTAATCCCACACATACAGCAGTTAACTGAGACTACTAGCACTCTGCACATGCTCAGACTGCACTGGCACCATCATCAATCACCTCCCTTTCAACATATCTGAAGGGCTAGAAAGGGTTCCCCCAATTAACACCAATAAAAGGACAATTAAATTACCATTCCTTTTTAAGACTCCCAAGAGTAGCCTCTCTCCTTCAACCCAAGACAGAGAATGCAACTATAGGCCCCTCATCCCTCCCTAGTGAGCTCCATAGCTGAGTAAGGATTTGATCCCATGGCCAACTTTTTTGTTTGTTTTTATTTATACCTTGCTTTTCTCTCCAACATGAATATAAAACAGAGTAAGGAATCCTTCTTCCCTCCTCCATTTTTATCCTCACAACAACCTTGTGAAGTAGGTTAGGCTAAGAATGTGTGAGTGGCCAAAGGCCACTCAACAAGCTTTCATACCAGCGTTGGCATTCAAACCTTGCTACAGGTCCTAGTCTTGACATTCTAACCACTACACTGGCTCTCCTACTTTCTCTCTACAATGGCACACTTGAGCTCTAAATCCTCAGGGAGATGATTTCTGCAACTGTTACTCCAAAATCCTGGGATGGCCAGTGACGACTGTGGTGCTGGATAAACACAGCATTTTTATTAGGACACAGTTATAATTTTGGAAGCCAGCCCCCTTTCTTCTGAATACAGGACATTCCGGTCTACCAGCCACAGATAAGACGGGGGGGAGGGGGGATACACCTCATTGAGATTTGGTCCTCTGCTGGTTTACTGTGGATTTCTTTCTTTGCTTTGCTTTAAGGGAAGAATTAATTTCCATCATCAGGAAATTCTCTTAGTCCTAAAATAGTTCACTCCTAATCCCCTGTGTACAGAAACTAGCCAAGATTAGTGTCAACAGCACTGATACTCTGCACAGGCTCAGGGGTACTCTCATTTTTATGAACACACAAAAAAGAAATCCCAGAGTTAAACCTGTAAGATTAAAGTGGTAAGGAAAATGTTTTTTTTAAGAACTAACACAAAAATTAAATAAAAACCCAAAGATTACTAAAGCCTAGCATCAATTATCCCAGAATTTTTATATATTTTTAGAAAATGAATTCAGGTAGCCGCCACCTCTGCTAGAAACCTTAGAGTAGCGATCCCCAACCTGTGTGCCGCGGACCACATGTGGTCCGTCGACTAATTGGAGGTGGGCAGCGAAGGACGCCTTCCCCCCCCCCGACCCTTTACTTCACCCCCCCCCAGCCCTTTACAACACACTTCGGGTGTCATTGTCTCCCATCACTCCCAGATGGGGGTGTCATTGTCTCCCATCACTCCCAGGTGGGACTATCTCGTTGCAGAGAAACAAGCTCAGGGTTCCCATTGATTTGTCATTGTCATGAGTTAAGATTTCCATGAAAATAAAATGTTCCTTATGTTCCTTGTTGTGGCGTATCTGTATCTTATTTTGAAGGGATGTTTAAACATTTACCACAGCAATCAGAGAGCGTTAGGGCAGTGGTTGAGAGTAGAGGAGTAAACTATCCCCCCCCCCCCCCACACCGGGCCTCAGTAAAATTGTCAAGCGTTGAGTGGTCCCCGGTGATAAAAAGGTTGGGGACCACTGCCTTAGAGCACTCTTGCTACTTAAAATAGATATTCTTCAGCTAGACCATGCACTGGAGTTTCACCTTCATCTGGCCATGGTGACGGTGATATAATTTGGAACATATCCCTGGATCCTGACCACTTTTAGCTTCATGGTGGGGAGTTAGCTAGCCATCAAATCCCATGCAGCTAGCAAGTCACTGTACAACACACACTGTAGATCACAGACTGTCCAAGGGGAGACCCAAGGGCTGGATCCAGAACCACAATGTGTACTCAGAGTAAGCTTCTGTTGCTTCATTTTAGGCTTTTCTGATCACCAAGACCATAGATGGAAACTATGGGAGATGTAGGTTCCCAAATTCCAGATGGTGGCTGGAAAACTCCCACTATAGCAACTGATCTCCAGGTGATCAGTTTACCTAGAGAAAATGGCTGCTTTAGAAGATGGACTCTGTGGAATGATATGCTATTTATTTATTTTATTTATTTATCTTTATATTTATATACTGCCACTCCCAGCAATGCTGGCTCGTGGCGCTTTATATATAATGAATAAAAAAAACCATACATCGTAAATCAAATAAAACAATCTAACAATAGAGCCCCTAGCCCTAATTAATAATAAAATTCAAATCACTAAAAAATAGCAGCATAAAACATTACCCCATAACAAATTACTGAGCCAGCTATGTAGACACACAGCCAATGCTGCTAATGTAAAAAGGGGGGGGGGACAGAATATTAGCAGGGCCGACAGTCTTGAACATAGTTCTGACCCCGGAGAAGCGGGGAGCAGCCTGATCTTATTGAAGTCCCTCCCTTCCCCAAATCCTTCCCTCTTCAAGGTCCACCCCCCAAAGACTCCATGAATTTCCCTACCAGGAACTAGGGAGAAGCCAAGCTGCAAAGAAGCAAATAAGGGGTTGAGCAAAGGGGAGAGAACCAAGAGAGCAAACTAGAAGAGTCTCCTTTGGTGCAACAGAGCTCCAATCCCAAGTCCCGTTCCCTAGAGCGAGACTTCACATGTCCCCCATCAGAATACAGTCATCCTAGGAATACAGAATACAGTCATCCTAGGATCTTTAACACATTCAGGAGCATGGGAACGGAGCAAGAAAGGCGTTTTGATGCAAAGAAGAAAAGAAAAATGTCAGGAAGGACATCATAAGGTTAAGAGCAGAGCCACAAACAACCTGTCCTGCCTGGAGAGACACTGAAATCTTTTTTGTTAGAGACTTTAAACAAAATATGAGCATCAGTAGAACAAAGAATGCATTCTCCCCTAAGTCTCTCTCTGGATAAGATCAAAGGATCTGCTCTGCATGGTCTCAGCTGCAGCAACAGAGGTGGGTTGAGAGCTAGAGGTCAGGTGTTTCAGTAGCGGCAGGCAGATTCCTGCACTCCCTCCCCATAGAGGCTCACCAGGCGCCAATTACAATCTTTTAGCAACCAGGAAAAAAGGTTTTATTTTCCAAGGTCCGTTGGAACAGTATTTTTAGCTGCCCAGGTTTTATGCCTCCTCTGTTTTTACACCATCAAGTTTTATGATATGCTGCTTTCAGAACAGTTTAAGATTGTTCTCCAAAGTTGTTTCAACTGCTGCTGGCTTTTTACCCCCCCTCCCCAAATCTGCTTCTTTTTGTATTTATATTTTTATGACGATGCTTAATTGTGTTGGATGTGGCATTGTCATTTGTTATGCTGCAGGCGGACTTGCAGATCTTTACACACACGAAAGCAACAAAATAAATTTTAAAAAGGTTTAAATCTGACCCTTCATGTAAATAGCTCATGGCAACAAATATAGTTTTCTCTACCAATCCACCCTCAATTTTATCTTGAACCACATAGCTCACTGCAGATACAGAAGAGGAACTGGTTAGATGGCCACCAAGATTCCAACTGTTAAGGGTGATTTTTTTAATGATTTTTTTTGGGGGGGGGGATGTTGCTGAAAACTTATTTACCCTCTATGGGCATTCTAAGCAATTGCGAGACCAGAAAGTCCACCTTAAATGTGTCCATGCGGTGCTACAAAAACCCACCCAGTTCTACCCAGGATCTATTTTATTTTATGGATTTTTAGGGTGCCCCTCTCTAGCAATAGTTTCAGAGTGGCTGACAACATTTAAAACAGAGAAATAAATAAAAACGATAAAAATCATTTACTGTTTTAAAATAATCAGTTATAAAAGCATGCTCCAACACTACCGCAAAATCCTGGGGTCCATATGAGTCTAGAAATTAGATTTACATACCCAGGCTTAGAGGGGAGGAAATAAGGGCAGTGAATTCAGATGTCAATGACTTGTGCCTTGCCCTCAACTGTATGCCTGGTGAAAGAGTGTCGTTTTGCACACTCTATGGAATGTTGACAGCTCCGATAGGGCTTGGATCTCTGCTTCTTTTTATATTTTTATAATGCTTAATTGGTGTAGTGGTCAGCTTGGTGTAGTGGTTAAGAACAGCAGCCTCTAATCTGAAGAACCAGGTTTGATTCTCCATTCCTCTTCCACATGCAGCCAGCTGGATGACCTCGGAGCTCTCTCAGCCCCACCTATCTCATAAGGTGTGTGTTGTCCAGAAAGGAAGGGTAAGTGATTGTAAGCTGTTCTGAGACTCCTTCAGGTAGTAAAAAGTGGGATACAAAATCCAGCACTTCTCTTCTTCATGTGTGGCTGGATCCACCATGAATTAGCTATCAGGCTCTAATAGATTTTGTGCACTTGCAATACTATCCCTTCCCATTCCAGATACTACTGGGATATGAATTTTGGGATTCTGGTCTTGAGGACATGGACTGGCATCTGTGCCATAGTCCCCTTAATTTACCTTCTTGGCAGACATATTATTACTAATCTAGATTCCTGTTTCAGTAACTGATGGGAAGATGATCCAGCACGGCAACAGAGATCTAGTTTCTGGAGCATTGAAAGACAGCTTCAAGGGCTACTGGGGCTAGCTCTGGGTGCTCAGTTAACTTTGGGCTGTGGTGGGATTGGGAGGGAGACCACAGACCTACCTCTCTCTCCATGTCATATGTTGCTTATACAGTGCAGGGCTGTGTGTTTTACCTGGAATGAACCTGCGGCACACAACTGACAGAAGGAAAGACTTCATGGATCCGGAAGGAGCATAACAACACAATGAGTCTCTTCCATTATTAATACTTGGTGGAAACCCACCTCAGGAAAGGCCTCAAGCTGTTGCAGCGCTCAGCGCATTCTCCACTTTGCAGCCATATCTCAACTCCAATAACCCCTGAGACCTCCCAGTTTCTTCTGCTTGGCCCAGGGCTACAGCTGTTCCTGACCTCACCAAGAATCCCAAGAGCAACAAGATGTGTCCCACTTTGCGGCCAGGTTCCAGACAAAAGCAGAAGCTCCTCCTCTCCCTAATGGTGAGACAGGCACACTTGGTATTCCCTTCTTCTCCCTCCTACATAGGAGCCATCATCTCCACAATGCTCAGCAAATAAGGCATGAGAAGGAAAACACTTTATGTTTAGAATCTCCCCCAGCTCATGCTGTTTGCTACTACCTCCAGCCAGACACTAATCCCATTTGTGTGGAGGTGTCAGCTGAGGGGAAAGGCGATAAGAAGATGAAAAAACAACTCCTGGTTTTGTCAACAAGATGCCATTGGCCCCACCCACTCATCCACCCCATGCCTGGTAACTTTACTCTCCAATAGTAAATGTTGCAGATGACCCACAGAAATCCCTGATGACCTTTCTTCAATCAATCTCTACTCTATTGCAGTAACTTTTTTTTTAAACTATTATACTAAGTCACAATAGTTAGCATTTCAGTTGGCACATTTCTATCCAAGAAAGGGCAGGATTCAGAATTTCCTCCTCCTCCATTTTATCCTTACAACAACAGCCCAACAGGGTCCATGGAGAGTGAAGGGATATAAATCTTATAAATAAATAAATAAATAAATAAATAAATAAATAAATAAGGTAGGTTAGCCTGAAAGCATGTGACTAGCCTGGGGTCACCCAGCAAACATCCGTGACAAAGTAAGAATCTGAATCTGGGTTTCACAGATCAAATCTGACTCTCGTAGTACTATACCATACTGGTGTTACTATACGACACTGATGTACTCCTGCAAGCCTTGCTTTTTTTTTTGTCTTATTAACTTTTGATTGATGTAGTTCCAGCTAGATGAAATAACTGTGTCATAATAGGCAATCAGAAATCCTTATACACTGATTGGGTCTACATGTGTTCCAATCAGGAGAGAGAGAGAATGGGTTTTTAGAAAGTTTTAGTGACATTGCCGTGGGACAGATAGTCACAGAACCTACTAGGAGGGTGGCGATCCTGGACTTGGTCCGAAGTAATGCTCAAGACCTGGTGAGAGACATAAACACAATAGTGCCAGTTGGGAACACTAACCACAATGCTATTGAGCGTTCATAAAAATAGGAAGTTGCCCAAAAAGAACAACACAACCAAATTTAACTTTAGAAGGGGTAATTTCTCTCATCGTAAAGAAGAAATGGGAAGTAAGTATCAATGGGCAGTTCTCACAGTGGAAGGTGACGCGGTCCAATAGGGCTCGGTACTAGGTCCGGTGCATTTTAACTTGTTCATTAATGTTTTGGAGTAAGCAGTGAAATTGCTATGTTTGCAGATGACACTATGTTGTTTAGGACAGTGAGAACCAGGGTGAGGCTCTCCAGAAGCATCAGTTAAGGCTATGTGAGTGGGCATCAATGTGGCAAATAAGGTTCAACATGGGCAAGTACAAAGTAATGCACATGGAAGCAAAAAATTCTAACCAGAAATATATGTTGACGGGATCCAAATTGACAGTAATTGACCGGGAGAGAGGTCTTGGAGTCAAGGTAGATAACTCACGGAAGATGTCAACACAGTGTGAAACTGCAATAAAAAGGCAAATGCTGCACTGGGGATTATTAGGAAGGTGATTGCAAATCATCAGTCAATACATAATGCCCCAATATAAATCTATGATGCAGCCTCATTTGGAATACTGTGTACAGTTCTGGTCATCATACCTCAAAAGGGAAAAGCATTATAAAAGTTGTAGAAAAGGGCAACTAAAAAGATTAAGGAGATGCAGGGCTCTTTTGCTTGGAGAAACAATATGATAGAGGTTTACAAAATTACACAAGGGATAAAGAAGATAAAGAAAGAAGTACTTTTCTCCCTTTCTCACAATACATGAACTTGTGGGCACTCAATGAAATTATTGAGCAGTAGACTCAGAACAGATAAAAGGAAGTAATTCTTTCCCCAATTAAGATGTAAAATTCAGAGCCACAGGAAAGGGCGTTGTCTACAAACACAGAAAGCTTCTGGTAGGGACTGGATAAATACATGGAGCAGAGGTACATTGGTGGCTATTATTTATTATTTAAAACTTTTATTTTTCTGTCCTGTCTCAGCAGACTCACAAGGTACAGATAGAACACTATATCTGGGGAAGTGATACTCTGTATTCATGATGCTGGGTGGGGGGGCAGCAGTGGGTCGCTGACCTAAATCAACATGGTTTCTCTTATGTTCTCATGCTTTCTCTAGCTCTATTCCCCCCCCCCCTCTCAACATTTATCTTCAGGATCACTATCATCGTAGGGGGGATTTTCCAAAGAGGATTGTAGCGTTGGTATCTTGCCATTGTTATCTGACAACATTCTGGCATGGAAGGACATTAGGAGGCTGTCTTTTATGGCTGCCAGGCCATGGGAGGGATGGGAACAGGTATACAAGGAGTCTGCAACATTGTCTGTGCTGTGCAGGGAACACATGGAAGTGAAATGCAGTTATCTCTAGAAGAATTTTTACCAATTCCTACATTACTTTCAGGTGTTCCTCTGAAAGTGAACTACTAGTGCCGAAGGCAACTTAAAAAAAAACAAAACCACAACTCACTCCCCACAATCTCCCAATTCCAGCAGCCCTTGTTCCTTTGAAGGTGCCGCTGGATCATAAGGAGACAGCCGCATTGTTAAATGGAATACATCAACATTTCCTAGTATTAAAGAGATCTATTGGTCTGACCAAAGAGCCTCTTGTGGCGCAGAGTGGTAAGGCACCCGTCTGAAAGCTTTGCCCATGAGGCTGGGAGTTCGATCCCAGCAGCCGGCTCAAGGTTGACTCAGCCTTCCATCCTTCCGAGGTCGGTAAAATGAGTACCCAGCTTGCTGGGGGGTAAACGGTCATGACTGGGGAAGGCACTGGCAAACCACCCCGTATTGAGTCTGCCAAGAAAACGCTGGAGGGCGTCACCCCAAGGGTCAGACATGACTCGGTGCTTGCACAGGGGATACCTTTACCTTTACCTTTATTGGTCTGACCTATATGGTTAGTGGCCATAATTTCAACATGGCAAAGTAGGGGGGTTGCCTAAGGGCCACTATAAGGACTTTGCCATTCACTAAGATTCACTAAATTTATTCTGGGTTTATTAGTGTCATTCTCTCCCACATAGGAAAGATGGCAGCCAATTCGTAGCCTGGCAACTGTAAGCCTGCAGTGACACTCCCCCACCACTAAAGGTGCTGTGGCTGCAGCCCTGGCTGCCTTAGAGGTGACATTTCAAGGAGTCGGATTTGGTGGGCTGATTCTGGCCACTTCTAGTAACACGCAGGCCTAAGGTTTATTCAGGACTCCCAATCAAAAGGTAGCTGGAGTTGCAGGAGGGACTCAACAACTGCATACTGAAAAGATGCAACTGATCATTCTGTTCTGGGTATGGCTTTCAGTATATCACGAAGTTATTGGGTTACAGTACAAAACAGTCTCAACAACATCATTTATTCTTTGTTCTATATAAAATATAGCAAAGTATGGTGTGAAGGCGACTTTGGAGCTTTCAGTTATATCATTACAATGCCAGACAGTATCAGAAACAAAAACTACAGAATGGTGAAACAAGGGAAGAAGAGGAAGGGAATGGGCAAACAGGTAGCTAAATTTAGGCACAGTTTCAAAAACATGCATTTTGCTTTGGACAGGTGCAAATGTGTGTGTAGGAGGCTGCAAAGAGCCCAATCATGTGCCTTGTCATAGGGCCCAGTGACACTCATTGGGTCACTGAATGCCTAGGATATCTTAAGGACCTCTTGCGCCTATATGAACTGCCTTCCAATGGAGATTTGGGTCAAAAGAGGCTTCTGTGAGGTAGACAATGGGGGGAGGGTGCTTTTCTACAACCATATGCAATTGTCATCAAGCACACCTGGCATGTACATATATCTTTCCATCAGGTGGCAAGATAGATTCTGTTTCCTAAAATTTCAGTCATAGTTCTGCTGTTTGATGTTTTTTTTTTTTTAATGCTGCAGACTGGAAATTGTGGTATTTATGCTGGATCTTTGGCCCACTTTCCACCATTGCCTTTATCATTCAGCCTCATATTGCTGCTTTCATCTTGCTAATTATTAATGGTGTGGTTCTACTTGTTGGAAGCCATCATGCAAGTATTTTTATTTATAATACAGAATAAGAACGTTTAACATTAAACAAAAATGGTAGATAACTTGGGTAGATTTGGGAGGATAGAAGCAATTCCCAAAGAGCCTCTTTAATGCCGAATCCCCGGAGATGTTTGGAACTGAGGCTATCAGCTTTAAAACCCAACCTTCAAAACAGAGAAACAGCAGGATTATTTCTAAAAGGATCATCTAACAACAAAGTACTAATTTAAACACCAAAGCACCGTTGGCTAAGTGCAAACCCTGCAGCAACGTTGCAGACCTCAAACACACACACACACACACACACCCCTAATCCGGTGGTTAAAACACAGCCTAGGTGTTGGGCAGCCTGCTTGCCCGCCTACAGCAAATTCTGTTTTGGATCTGCCTTGACAGCACAGACCATAAGGGGCTTTTTGTGTGTGGCACAGCTGGGAATGTTTTGAGCACAACCCACAACCCCCCCCCCACACACACACACACACCCTCCCTATTTCACCAGCCCTCTGTATCCAGTCAGTTCCACATTCCATTGCTTTAGTGGGGGGGGGGGGGGAGAATTCAGCCTCCGCACTCTCTCCAGAGCTGGCCTGGCACTGTGGTGATAGGCTTCCCAGCATGCACTGCAAAAGGTGTACCACAAACAAAAGGAAGAGAATAGCAAGTCAACAGCTGGATTGTTGGATTGCATGCGCTGACCCAAGGCAAGGATAAACAAGCAGAAGCCACCCGACATCCTAGCAGCCGCGTCCTTGCCGAGGGTAAGCCCACCTTCTGCGCATACATACACACACGCACACACACAATTCTCGTCCTGGATAAAGAGCAGGCAGAGGATAATGCATTCCAGATTCAGTACTGCTGGGCAAGACTTGCAGGGCAGAAACCAGAATCCTCTGTCCCTCAAGACAACTGCAGAGTTTTGGGCAAGGTCTGTATCTTTAAAATGCGTGCAGACTTAAATAAGGCAAATACTCCCATCTAGGTCCTAGTGGAGATATACGCTCTGTGAAATGTTCTGTGTTAGTAGAATTCTCTTTGGTTTGCGCTGAACTCTTTCTCAGTCTGGAGATTCCAGGTGGGACTCGGCTACAGAACAAACAAAAATACTGCCCTTCATATACATCTCCAGACATTTGGGGAGAGGGAAGATCTCTCTTCACAGCTGGGCCACTACAACATAAAAGCAAACAGCCCAGATGAAAATGAGGTGCTTTCAACGGACAAGTTTGGTGAAAAATGCAAAACATAGTGGTCCACACAAAATCCAGACTAAGAAATAAAATCAATGTAATACCTTTTATTATGGCCAATCAAAAGGGCACAAAGCTATCTAGATCAGGGTTTCCCAACCAGTGTACAGGGGTGTACCTTGAGCGCCCCCCAATTGTACCACGGCATGGGGGATTCCAAGGCAGTGGCCACACGGAGCAGGCAGTCATTGCTGTAGCAGTACTACTTCTTCCCCTGTGACCGGGACAAGTTGGCTCAGTGAGATTTTTGTTGAGAGTTGGGGCTATCTTGGGTGGGGGGATATATTTTTTTAATTTATTTGCATGTTTTATATATTTTCAAATTTTTACACCATCACTCCCAGAAACAACTGGCTTGTGGTGGTTTACATACATCTAAAATCCCATAAAACAATGAAACATCCAACTCAAACCCAAGATGGTGGTAAAAACACAACAGCAGGAGAACCCACTAGACTAATCCCACCCTCAACCCCCATAACCAATAGTCGCCAATCCTCCAGAGGGCAGCCACAAGGTATGTCCTGGCGGCTTTTACAGGCCCACATTGCAGGCAAACTATGTTGGGGTGAGGAGATGGGTAAGCTGTTTTTTATGTTTATTTGTATATTTTAATTTATTTGCATATGGGGTATAGCAGGGGGTGTTGTACCGTGAAGCCTGAAAAATATTTCCGGTGTACCTCCACGGTCAAAAGATTGAAAAGGCTAGTCTAGATCATCAGAACTCTTCATGAAGCTAGAAGTTACAAAAATTTCAAACATGGAAGAGGGAAGAAAAAGCTAATTTTATGGGTCAAAAACATCTTGACAGCCTTTGGTGTCAAATGCTGAAGGCTCACAGTCCAATTGCTGTAGGTGTTAGATTATAGCACTTGCATTCTGGGAAGAGGCAAATAGAAAGTCATCTCATTCGAAAAAAATGCTGTCCACCAAGGTCCCAATGCAGGGCTCTGGAAAGCCACTCCCTTCAAACAGGAGCTTCAGGGAGCTTCGTAATAACATCCACCATAGAACAGTCGACTGGCTAAAAAGCTGTGGACATGACAGGCCACCAGCAGCATGGAACATAGATTGCAACAGGTAAGTTTCCTTTGCCCCTACAGACCTAGCTGCCAGGCCTAACACTGGCCACCTGCTTTGATGCCATTGAGGGAGTCCTACAGCATTAGGAAAGACTTTGGGACATCTCTCCAAAAGTTGGAATCTGAATGCAAGACCTCTGTGCATTACATAACGTACATCTGATGAAATAAGCACTGGCTCAAAAAAATGCTCATGTCAGAATAAATTTAAGGTGCCACTGGATTCCCACTTAGTTTTGCTGTACAATGCATATGGCATCCATGCACACGCACAGAACAGCTTTTCAGTATTGTTTTCAGCAAGAATTGCCCCGCAAGACTTTCTTGTATCCCAAAGTTCAAGCATGTGCTACTGGCAGCCCTCTTCCACATTACCATACAATGGATGGTTCAGCTCTGGCAGACCCCTGTCAGCAGAAACTCAGTTGCAGCTGTGCTGTCCCTCAGCACTGCAGGAGGGTAAAAACAGCTGTAGCTTCCTCAAACCCACTCCCAACTCCCCAGCACATTCCTTACCTCCTGTGGGCATACTTTGGACAGGGAAGCTGGAGAACTTTTAGTACGTGCTAAAATGATACAACACAGCACTGTAAATTCTAAACATTAAACACAGTTGCATACCTATCTATATCTGCATAGAGATATATAATGAACATTGATTTGTAAAGAGATTGTTGGGGGTCAGGGAGAAACCTAGGATATTAGTGGACAAGGACAGGGGTCCATAAGAAGGTGTGAAGGGTTAAGACAGCGCTCCCTGGGCTATTGGAAGCCATAAAGCAGACCCCCGTTGATTTCCCCTGTTGATTTCCCTGCTGTGATGAAGCCCAGGAACTTTGTTTTAAGGGGGGGGGGAATACCAGGAAAGTTACTTATCCGAGAGTCTTATCTGATTATATGTAATAAAAGTACTTTAAAGTACTAATAGAGTAGCGAAGAAAATCAAGTCTGTCACACCATCAAAGCCCAAAAAGTATGCCACACTATTATACAGAAAGACTGAACTTTGCTGCAGTCATTATACCCTTCCTCAGGATGACAGTCTCCAGGTGTGATCTGGAATTACAGTTCTTCAGACCAAAGACATCAGTTCTCCGGGAGAAAATGGATGCTCTGGAAGGTAGACTCTATGGCATTGTACCCCACTGGGGTCCCTGTTCTCCCCAGGCTCCATCCCCAAATCTCCAAGAGTTTCGCAACCTGGATCAGAGAAGGCTACCCCTGCATCCCCCACTGGCAACCCCATCCTTTCCATACAAGAACCATGCAAGCAAGCCGGCAACACACTCACAGGCTTTACACTAGATGGGCTTTATAAGTATCCCAGTGTGGCATGGGGGAGACTACTGGGCCACCTCCTTCCCACCTATACCATACCTCCGCCTTGTGTGTGGCTCCCATGCTGCCTTCCGGTGCCCACAGCACTGGGAACTAGGAAATATACCTTCAAAGCCATTGGGTGACCCGAGGCCAGTCACTCCCTCCTACTCCCTCAGCCTAACCTACCTCACAGACGAAGAGCTAGCCAAAAGAGTCTAGCCAAAAGAGTCTCAAAGTGGCATACAATTGCCTTCTTTTCCTTTCCCCATAACAGATGCCTTGTGAGGTAGGTGGGGCTGAGAGAGCTCTGAGAGAACTGTGACTAGCCCAAGGTCTCCCTGCTGCATGTGCAGGAGTAGTGGGGCATCAAACCTGGCTCTCCAGATCAGAAGCCACCGCTCTTAACCACAACACCAAGCTGCCTCTCAAAGGGTTGTATTGAGGAGAAAAGGAACATCAGCTCCCCTGACCGCCTTGAACTGCTTCACAGGGTTATAGTGGGAATAAAAGGGGGGAGGGCACATAAGAGTAGGGTAAATACAGGTAGACAACACTGGCAGAAGATTCAGAGAAGCTTCACTACACTGCCCTGCTTTTTCAACACCGCTTGAGAATACATGAGGATGATTCGTTTGTTTGAAGATATCCACCTGACAAGCCTCCTCCTTAGTATGTGGAAAGCTGGTGCATCAGGGCACAGGCACTGCATCCACCAGCTCCCCACGCACTTTTGCAGATGTTTTCAAGACAAGCTGGTTGCTTCATGATGTTCTATAAGGTGGCCCAAGCCATCGTGAGGCTGTACTAGTCATACCTCTGTACATATGAAGCATCTTTCAGATCTTCTGGGAAAGGACCAAAAACATTGTACTTTATCCCAAGGACATCCAGTTCTTCTCTCCCCACAAGGTCTTCAGCAGTCGTCGTCCCCATTCCACCCATCTGCTGTGTTAAAACCAGCAGAAGCCGTTCTAGGGCTTTGGTAATAAAGGTCCCTTCCATAAAAATCAACCTTAATGACCAAGGAGCACAACTCCTCTGCAATCCTGGCCTTTCAAGGGTATGTTCTAGGTTTTACAATAGCAGAACTACCTAAGAGAAATCCTTGCCCCCTCCTACGTTGCCCAGAGTCACCTGCTTCCTCCCAGGCATCCTTGTCATGCTCGCCCAGACTGTTTCATGCCACCAACACACCTAAAGCACACAGCCAAGCACCCCCAGGCAGTGCTGGTGGCCACCTGACACCTATGGAGCCCAGGTGTGTATTTCCCCACACCCACGAGCCCATTTCATTTAACACATTTTGAAGGAAGGCTGGATGATGTTTAAAACAAAACAAAAAACTGATGCTCTAGATTCTAGAAAAAGGCTTTTCCAACCAGGATTTCACCCTTGGGTTTCATGATGACCCTAGAAGGGCTTCCCAAAGGGGTAAATGTTAATTTTTATATATTTTACAAATTTGTTAAGCATTTATCAGGCGATATGACGATATATAATGTTCTATAAGGTGGCCCAAGCCATCGTGAGGCTGTATGTGTCATACCTCTGTACATATGATCCCTCCATGGCCAATGATGGGCCTGGAAGGGGTGGGAAGGGGAAGGGCCCTGGGTGGGCGTGTACACAGCTATGCTTCCCAACCAAATTCTGCATGATTGCACCACTTCTGGGGGTTCTCAAAGCCTGAAGAACGTTTCTGGGGGTTCTTAATGGTTGAGAAAGGCTGTTTAAGAAACTGGCTAATCTAGAGAATAAGTAGTTCTGGGTCTTCTGGTTAGCCAGCCAATGTGGTGTAGTGGTTACAATGTCATATTAGGATCTGGGAGCCATGGGTCCAAACAACCACCTTGCCATGAAGCTTGCTTGAGTGACTATGGGCCTCTCTCTCTTTCTCTCTCAGGGTTGTTGTGAGGATAACAGGAGAAAGGGAAGAACATGCAAGCCACTCTGAAGTCCTCAGAAGATGGGAAAGCTGAGAATGTACTAGATAACTAGTTAGAAGCTAGTACCAAAACTGGTACCTGGGATAGATCCCAGAGAAAAGTGTAATAGTTTTTCTCAAAAAGTGTGTTTTACGAGTCCACTGCCATCAAAGGAGTACCATCTACTGACAATATAAGCCCAGGACAGATCACACCACCATGCAACCCAGACAACAACTGCATCATGAGTATGAAAGTGCAAAATACAGGGCTGGTGAATCAAGTTGGTATCTATATGGTTACACAGCAAGCCATGCACACCTAGTGTATCATTGAAGATTAAAGCGTTTCAGAGATGGTCTAGAGACCGCATCACAAATGGGGGAATACCAAGGCCAAGGCTGCCTTCAAACACAGATATGAGCATGGCAGACACAAAAGCAAAGCAATTTTCCTACTTGCACACTTGGCCCATCCCCTCATCTATGCACCAATTGTTCTAGAAACCTCCTGAGTGTGGGGAAAACCTTGAAATCAAGGATTAAATCAGACTCCCCACCCCCTACCCAACTAGGGCTCCAAAGCTCACTTCAGAATCCTGATTCGGAAGAACTGAATTCCTATTCTCCCCAAGTGCTTGCATGTCAGCATCATGGCCAACTGGATGTCACCTCAAGGCTTCCCAATGCCAGAAGATTTCAAGCTGCGGATGGGGAGAAAGGGAGTACATAGGCAGGCTTGCAAGCACAACATCTCATGTTAGCACAGTAAACGAAGGTCAGTGGATCACACCAAGGGACTAATTAAGCTCAGTATCTTGTTTTCCACAATGGCTAATCGGAGGGTTCTGGAATGCCCTCAAGCAGGACATACAGGCTACTGCTGCTTTTGAACATTTTGCCATTGAGGACACATGTGCACCCATGCAGAACATAGAGGAAACACATATGACCAAGATCTCAAGCAGCACACAGAAGATTGGGTGACATCAAGAAGGATTCTAGATTAGCCCTTTCCTTGATGTGCTGGAGAAGCTCAAACTCTACATGGAAACTGTCCATGGCCATTCCAGCAGGAAAATCAAGTTGTGCTCACAGTAATGCAACTAGCCTAAGATGGAACCCTTTCTGTAACAACCGTGGTCCTGTGAATGGCCCAGTTCTCTAACTTCTCCTGTTTCTTAGTTAAAGTTAATCAAGGGAATGAGGGCTCCTTTTTGCTGTGCCATCAGCCCCCACATTCCAGATGAGAGCCAGATTGTTGGGCCTGGGGAAGCTAGGCTTAGGGAAGCAGAGGTTCAAATCCCCAGTCAGTCATGAAGCTCACTGCATGACTATGGCCCATCACACTTTTGCAGCTTGAACTACCTCCCAGCTTTGTTGTGTGGTTTAAAATGGAAGACAAGAGAGCCATCGATATTGCCATGAGTTCCCTGGAGGAAGAAGAGAAGGACACAAAAGGAACAGAGTTTGTCTAAGTGCTACTTCGAGCCTAGGATTTTACCCCGAACAAACATTAGACCTACACTGCTTCCCCCCTCCCCCCTAACCTTGCTCGAGTAGAGGGGAAGCCAGAATCCCAAGGGCAAAATAACGTCTGAAGAACAACCCTTCTCCCCAGCCCCAGCCCCGACACAAATAATTTCAGCAGTGGATCTGCTACAAGGAGGGCTACAATTGCACACTAGATCTCAAAAAGTGTGACATGGTGACATTTGCTCAAACTTTTGTTTTTGAAGTCAAGTCATTCTAGATCATTTATAACACTGCCATGGAGGTTCTGTTGTGAGGCTCTTTAGGTAAGCACCACCACAGCCCAGCAAACTCTCTCTGCAATGGTGAAGCCCTGCTTCTAAGACAGAGCTGGCAGAATTAGAGTTTGGAACAGAGCAAAGAACAAAAATGTTACCAAGGGACACAGCTGGAAAAAAGAACCCAAACAGAGCAGCCTTAAGGAGGCAAATCTGATTTGCAAGCCAAAGGTTCAGCAAGTCCCTGCCTTTGTTCCCTCTAAGCTGTGCATGTGAACGGCTGCTCATGAACACAGGAAGCCCCGCTCACCAACCGACCAGGGTCTTGCAATGCCCACTACCCATTTTAATGTTACAGAAGTTATATTCTACTCAGGATGTGAACTGCCCTGGTCAGTGGGGGGGGGGATTGAGGGCACATTGGTCCCACATTTTCATGCATTATAGATTATTGCCTCTGGATACCCTTTCCCAGTTAGACTAATCTATCACATGCTTTTTCCTACCCCACCCACCTCCCTTTAACTCTTTTCCTCTCCTTCATTCTTCTCCCGTCTATTCTGGGCCTACGTATCCGCCCTCCCCCCTCCTCCCTTCCATCTTTCTCAGGCGGCAAAGGCGCTGTTCAAGACCACCAAGCCAGCACCAGCTACAGAACTCAAGGCTGCAAAAACAAACACACCCCTCCCAAACCACAGAGCCAAGGCAGGAAAACAAGATGGCTCTCCCAAGGTTGCAGAGTGCAAGAGCTGGACTTCTTCTCTCAGTCTTTGGATATCCTAGGTCACCAGCAAGGCTGGGATGTGCAGGGCTCTAAAAGCTGCAAAGCCGCAGAAGCGTGCTAATCCACATGGTAGACTGCGGGGGATTTGTGGCTGCAGAGAGAAAGGAAGAAGCCCATCCCACACAACCTGTGGGACTTTCCTTTCCTCCCCCCCCCCCCCCCCCCGAGATGCTGCTTCGTGCATTCAAGAGTTTGGCAGAAAGAAGAATGGGGAAATCCACTGTGGGCATCGTCCTTTTCAGTAAATTAGAGAGCATAACAGCATATGGGAGAAGGGAGTCCCCCCCCCTCCCCAGCAGCATTATCTCAGAGGAAGGAAATATACACTCCACCCCACAGACACTGTTCATTTGCATATATTAACTCATTTTGATTAGGGCTGATTAGTCAACCAAAAGCATGTCTTCAGTTACCTACCTTTTAAGTCAATTACATTTCAATACATTTGAACATAGCCAAAATCTTGATGTGTGTGTCTTAGACCCACTAACAGCCTCACAGAAGCTACCACTACATCCGACATTTTCTTTGTCACTCCTCGTCATAAAAAAGAGGTGCATGTTTAACTCATAGGTCCAGCCTTTAAAATCAAAGGCAGCATTGTGCAAAGGTCAGAATGCCAGACTTACATCAGGGACATGTGGGTTCAATTTCCCACTTTTTCAGGAAACGCACTAGGTCAGTGGTTCTCAACCTGGGAGTCGGGATCCCTTTGGAGGTCAAACGACCCTTTCACAGGGGTTGTGGCAGGGCAAGCGGCTTGGCTAGGGGGGGCACCATTCACACAACAGCCTTGCGGGGTGGCTCGAGGTAGAGCATTCATCTGTCTGGAGCAGTGGAAAAGAGTGAGATCAGCGTGGTGGGACAAGAGGCAGAACTGAACTGAGAAACCCTGGAAAAAAACAATTTATATACAATCATGCACAATGAATCTTCACGCCATTGGTCTGTTTCTGTTTGATTTCTGTAAAAGAACATGTGCATAATTTTATGGTTGGGGGTCACCACAACATGAGGAACTGTATTAAAGGGCCACGGCATTAGGAAGGTTGAGAACCACTGCACTAGGTGATGCTGGCCCAATCAATATCTATCACTGGCAGTCTTCAAGCAAAGGTTGGATACACGCTTTTCTTGGATGCTTTAGGATGCTTTGGGCTGATCCTGCGTTGAGCAGGGGGGGTTGGACTAGATGGCCTGTATGGACCCTTCCAACTCTATGATTCTATGATTCTATCAGTTGTAACTTACTATGCATTTAAATGTTGCAGGCCTTCCTTAATAGCCAATACCTTTAGGAGTGGTGTAGTGGTTACAGTACCGGATTACAATCTGAGAGAGCCAGGTTTGAATCCCACTCTGCCATGGAAATTCTCTAGCTAATTTGCCCTTGGCCTCACCTACCTCACAGGGTTGTTGTTGCAAGGATGAAATGGAAGAGGGGAGAAGGGTGTTGTAACCTCCTTTGGATAACCCCATGGAAAGAAAAAACAAGACATAAAGATCTCACCACTCCAAAAAAAAAAGTTACCTTTCCCCTATACATAACTAGAACTAAATTCAGTCTTTTTTTCCCTAACAACTAATCTTTACATACATGCAAAGTGTTTATATTTTAAATCAGAAAATGATAGACAGGATTGGCAGATGACCAAGAAAAGCAACACAGGGGCCCTCAGGAAACAGACCAAGGGCAACAACCTAGCAGAATTTTGGAAGCAGCGCACCTCTTTAAAAACGTTTGCTGATATGACAAATTACAGTAGCAAGACTACAAAAGCATTGTAGCAACCAAGAGATTCCTCACTAGTACAAGCCTACCAAAGAATCACATGGCCTGCCTGGGAATAAAGCATTGTCATATGGTACAGTCCTCTCAGGAGACCGTTTCCCTTCAGAATACAAATGAGAGATCCGAGATCTGAAGATAAACACAGAGAAAAGTGGGTGGGGCTTTTGCCCTGCAAAGCTCCTGTCTGGCCACTGGAGCGTTGATTGGCTGTGCATATTTTTAAAAACACTGCTTTGGCAGCTTTCCTCAACAAGGGGCTTCACTGTGACTGAAAATACGTTCTGTGTGTGTATGTGTGTGTGGGGGGGTCATTTTGTGTCTTCCTTCGCCTCCTATGACAGCCACTCTGGGCTTGAGCTCCCTGTGCTGTGTCAGAATTCCGAAGGAGCCTGTCCTATTGCATTGGCTTTTCCGATTACATCCTGTGCTACATTCTTGGTATTACATGTGCAGCTAAGTCAGGGATGCCTCACATCCACTGTGAACAAACCAATAACTCTTTGGATTTGGATTTTGTTTTTAATTAGCCACGGCCATGTTCTCACCACATCTGTCTGTTGTGTATATAAATAGGCCTGATGGATTTCATGCACCTGAGGAAGCGGGCTCTGACTCAGGAAAGATTATGCTGGAACACATAAAAGCACAACTAGATTCCTGTTTCATTCTACGGCTACACACTGTTAACATGGCTGCCCACCCGGAGGCGGCTCACTACAAG
The DNA here is from genome assembly GCF_049243985.1 of Paroedura picta. NCBI lineage: Eukaryota > Metazoa > Chordata > Lepidosauria > Squamata > Gekkonidae > Paroedura > Paroedura picta. Next base: position 47,979,450 of record NC_135373.1, read on the forward strand.
CACAAATATCTCCAAATGGGCAGTGGATACATGCTAGGCTCGTAGCCAGTCCTCCATGGAGAGGATACTCTCTCAGTCCTTGGTTTTGCAGTAGGCAAGGGCAACCCAGAAAAAGAAATGTAACCACAAGTTCTTCACAACCGTGAACCCCTAGAGTCATCTTACACTGTAAGACTTACAGGACAAGGATTGACACACAAGAACCAATGGCCCCCCCAAAAGAGAAGAAGTTTAAGGAGAGATGCTTTGTGGAGGTTGATAAGCTTGGCAGACCTGGTGTGCATGAGAATGGTTGCTAGCTTCCCCCCTCCCCCCAGAAATTCAGAAGAGGAACACAATTTTATAGGATACCGTAGTACAAACTATGGGTTAAACCGACCTTGTCAGCTTGGAGCTTTTACATGTTCTGCATTACCTCAGCAAAAAATTACCCCCTGGCTAGTTTAGAGCTGAAGACAGACAGACACACACACACAGATGGGTTTTTAGTACCCCACTTTTTACTATCTGAAGGAGTCTCAAAGTGGCTTACAATTGCCTACTCTTCCTTTACCCACAACAGACACCCTGTGAGGTAGTTGAGGCTGAGAAAGCTCTGAGAGAATTGTGACTGGCCCAAAGTGAGCCAGCTGGCTGCATATGGAGAAGTGAAGAATCAAACCCAATTCTCCAGATTAAAGGATGACGCTCTTAACTACCTCATCAAGCTGTTTCAACAGGAGGTATCAGGTTCATAAACAGAAAAAGAGAACCTTGTAAGTAAAGTATTAGAAAGAAACATCACTTTTTTGGATGATTCAAAGACCAGAGGCCTAGGGATGCCAGTCCCCAAGTAGGACCTCATGAATTACAGGTCATCTCCAGACTAAAGAGATCAGTCCCCCTGGAGAAAATGGATGCTTCAGAGGGTGGACTCCACAGAATTATACTCCACTGAGATCTCTGCCCATCCCAAATCCTGCCTATTCCCCGCTCCAGCTCCAGATTCCCCAGGTATTTCCTAAGCCAGAACTGGCAACCCTAGAGAGCAGTGGTCCCCAACCTTTTTATCACCAGGTACGGGTCAACACTTGACAATTTTACTGAGGCCGGGGGGGGGGGGGAGTCGCCGCTGCCACCTGAGCCCCCTGCTCCGCTTGCTTTCCGACCGGTGCCCCTGACTTCCCACCGCCCGGTGGGGGGCACTGACAGCAGCAGCTGTGCAGTGCCACTCCGAGGGGGAGCCCCAGCCATGGCAGTTGCCGGAGAGCACCAAAGGTGAGCTGGCGGCAGAGTGGCAGGGCAGCCCTGAGGCAGTAACTGGGGAGGACGAGGAGATACCACAGCCTGGTATTGACTGATCCATGGACCGGTCCCGGTCCCTGGACCGGGGGTTGGGGACCGCTGCTACAGATGCCTTGTCTACAACACACTGCAGCAATGGGGGCAAGGCACAAGAGAAGAACAAAGCAACGAAACATACACATCCATGTCCCATGAACAGATTCACTAGCTGGCACCAAAACGTGTGCACAGCACAGAACACACAGGTAAGACAAGGAGTAGGTGAGGAATACCAGGGAGACTGGACAATCCTTGTTGGCCTACTAGCTTTGCCTGTCTGACACCTTCATTGGCCTCAATCCATCCCCAATGCCCACTGCCTCTCTTTTCTACTTGAGTTCTGTAGCCACTGTCATCAGAAAGTAGCTGGAGAGAAGGTTTACCCAGCAGTTAATTAAACTAAGCATCAAATTAAATACTGCAAAATTAAAATAGCTCCGGAAATTAATTTCTAGTATTAAAAAAAACACCTGGTATGGCAAGATATTATTTAAAGAGTGAACAGAGCCTGCTCAGGCAGGAAAGATACAGCAGCATCCAGTCACTGAATCCCTATTGCCAGCCCCAGGAAATTGGTGACGGTCCCCACCTCCAATCCCCCCCCCAAAAAAATTCCAAGTCACAGAGCATGCATCCCGCATTTTACTAGGGCTCTGTCATCCCAGACAGCTGTACCTATCCCCACCAAAGCTATGTGGCTGTCCCCTGCCATTCAAAGCCTGCTGACCTAAATGTCTACCACCTAAGCCTTTGAACTCTACTGGTGGTCCAAATTCCAGCAGCCTTCCTTAACATTGCCCATCAGTCATTCAAGCGCACTACAGAAAAATCTCACTCTTGCGGGACAGAGTGCGGAAGAAGGAAACGCAGACAAGGCAGTGTAGAAATTTTTTATTAAAAAATACCTCCTAGTGGAGATTTTGCAAAGTTGCAGGCAGCTTGCTGGAAATAACAAAAGGAAAATTTTGGCAAAAAGGCATCCGGAGCTTTGTGGCTTGTGTATGCACACACACGAGTGTGCTGTTGGAAAAATGGGAGAAGAAAGAAGCAAGCCCTTTTGTTAATTTAAAAGGGATTTTGCACCACTCGATGGCTGTTTTATTTATGGCAGTAATGCAAACAAAAGCATCATACAATGGGAGGGTACTAACTTGCTCTGGCTTCAGCACACCTGCAAGGATCCAGCTAAGATCAAAGCCTCAAAGAGCCATCAGGAATCGGGTGCTAGTATCAGAACCGGGTCCTCTCAATACACACACCTTTAATTCCCAGGATTATAGTGAGGCTTATGGTAGCATTTACCACTTACAACCTTAATCTCTACATACCTGGGGAAAAAATTGTTTTACGATTCATTAACAGAACACTTAATGTCAGAAAATGAAAACAGGCTAATAATACTGACCCAAACCTCTTAATCTGGGAGGACAGAAAGGTTATAAGGAAAGAAGCCAACGATGAGGGGAAAAGTCTGGAGTGGCTGGATTCAGCAAAGAATAGTGACCAGACTTTGAGGGCAAGAGGAAACTGCATAGAAAAACATGTGCTTTGTAGTTTTCAAGCATGAAAGGGGTGGGGTGGGGGGGGTCAAAGCTCTTACCCTGAGGAATTAACAAGGCTTTTTGACTCTGTCAGCGCCCTCTGCAGGCCAACATTTTATTTCAAGGAGTACACTTACTGTGTGGGTCAGATTCCAATGGGAAGCCGTGTTGGTCTGAAGTAACACAATAAAATAAGAGTCTTAAAAGTGCTACTGGACTGTGATTTTTTTGTGAGGGTCAGTGCAAGCAATATGAGATCTTGGTTGCTAGAAGGTGTTTTATTCCACTGGCCGAGTATAGTCCACACTGACTGGTAGTGATTCCACCGTGCCTTAGAAAGCTCTTTCCCAAGTGCTTGCTGCTCACAGCATACGAACTGTACTACGAAGCTTCTTTACATACTGATCCATTCTAAGGAGTAGTACCTAGAGCAGAGGCTATCTCCAAACCTGCTCCTTGAGATGCCACAAAATGAACCTTGGACCTTCTCCATGAAAAAAAAATGCTTTGCCACTGAGCAACAGCCCTTCCCCAAAAAGTTCATGTTTTCTCCTGCAACCATGGAGACTAGAAATGTCCCCTCATAGCAAACTTCTAAAATTCCTCCCTACCCGCACCCCCGCAGTAAGAAAAAGCTTTGAATATGAAAACAAGCCACCCATCTCTCATTCAAGTTATCATCTTACAGGAGTGGGATCGCCCCTGAAAAAACAAAGGGGGAAAACTGTGAGGGTTGAAGAATTGCTAATCCCAGCATATCAGTTTCCCGTAAAGAAGGTACCCTGCAGTCAGCAGTGCTCAGCGGTGTCCCTACCACCCAGTTTTCACACGATCCAAGGCCAGTGTCTCAACAATGACAGGGTGCCTCCCATGCCAGCAATGTTTTTGCTCCACTTTCAGTTACTCTCAAGCAAAACCATTGCTTTTTCAAAGAGCTCTGAACAATCGGCATGATTGAGGTGTAACACAAGATGTTCTCATTGATATTATTGATTGATTTTAGTGGTTTTAAAGGTATTATTGATCTTGTAGTAAGATCCTTTAAGCATATTTTTAAGTGGGATAAAATAAGAAACCTAAAAAAAATATTGTCCCAGTTCTTTCTTACTTCACTGGCAAAATCTTTTTTTATCAAAAAAGTTGGGGTAAATTTGAACCTGTTGTACCTATGTGGAGATGAAACTTCACCCATTTCTGAAAATCAGGAAGAGCTTAACCGCCACCCCCTACACAAACACTCTACTATTCCCTTTATCGTTTGAGCCAAAAGCCTTAATTAAAATTACTATCAAAAGAATACACATAGATGTAGTAAAAGACCTCCAAACATTATAATCATTTCTATCCAGGAAAATAATTACCACTATTCATTTTAAATTGTCATCTTTACTTCATTTCCCATTTTGATGCAAGAAATCTTTACATATTTTAGTGTCTGCAATTGCAAATCTAGGTTATTTCTGGACAAGCATAGAACTTAGGATCTTAGAGCCCAGGTACTTCATGATCAGGGGAGGGGGGATCACATATTCAACACCTCCGTCTTACTTTTCTTCTCATCCCTAATATTTAACACATTCCAAAATATTTTTGGAAATATGTCCACCCAACTAAGTTGATAAATTATAAACTGCAAGCAGCTCTGTGGAGATGGAAGAATTTCAGTTTGTGAAGAGCTTTTCTGTCATCTTCTAATAAATGTATTCCAAATTATAGATATTACTGTTTATTTTCATTTTTGATTACTTGTTGGGAGGTTTTCTCAAGCAGGGTTTCATGAAACCCTGTTTTTTCTTGATGGCCTCGGAAGGGTATCCCAAATGGGTGGAAGTTAATTAATTTGTTATATATTTTTTAAATTTGTTAAACATTTATCCAGTGATATGACCATATACGGTCATGTTGACCCACCCCCTCCCAAAATGGCCAATGAGCGTGCACACAGCTTTGCTTCCCAACCATATTGTGCACCACTTCTGGAGTTTCTCAAAGCCTGAAGAATGTTTCAGGTGTTTCTCAATGGCAAAAAAGATGAGAAAAGCTGTATTGAACAAAGGACAAAGAAAGATGGGTGCAATCTGTGTTTACTTATACAACCTTCCAAGCATGCCCTGGTAAGCAGGAATCTGTACAACACACACATTCAAAAACTTAGGACCAGTAAAGGCCCAGAAATCAAAATGGAAATGAGAAGCATATTAATAATGGACATAGCCTCACGCAAGGCCTCTCTGTTCTACCAGGATACACAATACACACAATATTTATGCCACTTGTTCCCTACTTGTTGTGCATATTTCTGCACACCTTTGAACATGGCCATTGTGACAAGACTGCATTTTATAATGCAATATGCATAAAAAGTCAATGCTTTACCCCCAGGGTTATGGCATTTGTTGCTGTTCTGGATTGCCATAGGAAACACTGCCAGGCAAAAATCAAGCTCCTCCATGGGCTGCAGGCATTCACTAGTGAGACCTGACAAAACTTCCATAATCCCTCCAATGTCAACAAAACTGAACTGTGGGATATTCCCTCTCACAGAACTCCTGCAGGAGACTGCCCATCTACCATGGTTCTTTCTTCTTTCTTCCAGTGGCATACTCTCACTTGCGGAGCTTATGCTTGGTAACCACACACAGGCTAACTCTTGGTGCCTGTGTGCAAAGGAGGTCTGCAAACCAGCATGGGCAAGCCCACTCCAGATGGGAATGGATCCAATGTGCTTTGTCCTAAGAAAAGACCACTTGCACAGACTCTGCCATCTGATGCATTCCTTGGTTGCTCAACTGTCTGAGAAAGAGGATTTAGCAATACTGAAGAGCTGGTTCTTATATGGCGCTTTCCTCTACCAGAAGGAGGCTCAAAGCAGCTTACAATCGCCTTCCCTTTCCTCTCCCCACCACAGACACCCAGTGAGATAGGTGAGGCTGAGAGAGTCCTGATGTTACTGCTTGGTCAGAACAGCTTTATCAAGTGTTGTGGCAAGCCCAAGGTCACCCATCTGGCTCCATGTGGGAGAGCGGGTGATCAAACCCAGCTTGCCAAATTAGAAGTCTGTGCTCCTAAAGGCCAAAAAAGACCCAAAGATTCACCATAACATGTGGTGAGCTTGAGGTGGGGCAGCCCCAGCCACAACAAAAAGAGAGGGAGGCCACCCTCTGGTGAAAAGAGGGGTGTGACATTTCCAAATGGGAAATGGAGCCACAGACGCCAAGTGGTAGCTTGCAAGTGGAATGATTTCCTGAGCATATTTTGGCCATTGGGGGAAACTGTTTGCATACTTCATCTCCAAGCTCCCACTTTCCTTATTTGTCTCCCTTATGCACAATATTGTGTATGTGTGCATGAAGGAACCTTACTCATTCACCTCTCATCCTTGGATGCACAACAAGCAACCATTATGCCCACCTTGCACTCCAAAAATAATCAACCTGCACAAGATTCATGACAATACTGTTCAAATCTCCCAGATGAGAGTTATTCAAGTGACTGACATAATATAATAATAATAAAAGAAACTCCATGGCCAAGATGAGAATGGGAGACTTGCTCACATTCAACGACCGCAGGGACCACACCGCTTCTTGCTTTTCATAACAAACTGCTTGCACATACACCAAGGAAAAAAGCAGGTCCCTGTGTTTGCCCTGGCTGGTTGATTTTTAGGGGTGCCTTAGCTGGAAACCGTAAAGGTTCCAACGGCAGCTGCCTTGACTTCAGCAAGTCTCAACCCAGGCTTATCACTCCACCTCCTCCTCCTCCTCGTAGTGGTGCTCTCTGGGAGTGTGTTTTTGGAGGGGTGGCTTCTTCGCCACAGAGGGCACTAGCAGCAAGACTGATGAATTCGCCACAGGCGAGAGAGGGAGAGCACGCGCGCATGCTATAACTTTTGCAGCACCCCCACCCCCACTTTCCAAGTGCCTAATTCTGTCCCTGGCTGAGCATCATTTTATCCACTCCCCACCCCCATGCCACACACACACACACACACACACCTTCCTGTGAGATGTCAGGATGATCTTGGATCTTTGCCTAGGCAGCTCCAACACAGATTTCTCCTTCATTTGACAGCAGCGCTGCCAGTGAGGGAGGGTCAGGAGGGAAGGGAGAGAGAGGAGAGATTTGGTGGCAGGGATCCTTCTGGAGGTGGGCAGGTAGAACAGAGACTGCAGGTGTTGGGGGAGAGCGTCCATTCCTATTGTGGTGCATTTTTTGAGCCAGCGCTCCCCCACAAGCCATTTCTTCCTCCCCCACCCCCAAGACACACAGCACAGGCCGTTTCAGTCTCTCCATGCTGGGCGGCCTGGCCTTCCTCAGCCTGCTCACAGATGGCTGTTTCTCCTCACTCAAGCGCTTGACCTAAATCTTTCTCCTTCCTGATCCAGCAGCACTGCAAATGTCTCCCCCGCACTGCTCAAGGCATGGCGAGGGAGGAGGAGAGAAGACCGCAAGAGGGGAGGTTCCCCCCTGTCCACAGTAAGCCCCCCCACCCCCAATTCTCCATAAAAGAAAGGGGAGAAAAAGAAAATCCCAACTTCCATGGTCCAAAAGGCATCGTCGGTTGCCATCGGCCCTGACCCACAGACTGAAAACTGGGGAACCACACATCCGGCCCCGATCTCTCTGATAAACCTCCCCCCCCCCCATGAAGGAAGTTCCAAAAGATCTAAAGTTTCACCGGTGACTCAGCTGCTGCCTTCTTCAGCCAACAGCACGTCTCTCTCTCTCTCTCTCTCTCTCTCTCTCTCTCGTCCACACACCCCGCAAGGGAAATGGAAAAAATAAAAAAGAAGCCTTCCAACTCCCCAGCAGCAGCAGATGGGGCTGGCTGACAGGAAGGCCGGACGACAGCCCTGCTGAAGTGACAGAGCAAAAAGATTGTGTGCCTGTGCTGGGGGGGTACCTTGTTATCCTCACAACAACCTTGTAAGACACTGTTATCCTTATAATAACCCTGTTATGTCTGACGGGGGGGGGGGTCAGAAAATAGGGCAAGGGGTGCATAAAACAGAAACATAGTGTGAGAAAGGGCACCTAAGGAAATGAAGAAATAAGTTCAGGACAGAGAGAAAGAAACGCTTCTTTACTCATTATTGTTATTGTTATTATATGTATAAACTGCCCCTTCCCCTACTTGGGAAGGTTGATAAAATAAACAAATAATTGAACTATGGAACTAACTGCCAGTGGATGGCACTAACCACACATAGCTTTAAAAGGGGCTTCTCAAAAATTTTTGAGGCTGTGGGCAGAAAAATCTGGAAGAAGTTCCTGACAGTGAGAGTGGTTTCTCAGTGGAACAGGCTTCCTTGGGAGGTGGTGGGTTCTCCATCTTTGGAAATTTTTAAACAGAGGCTGGATAGCCATCTGATGGAGAGGCTGATTCTGTGAAGGCTCAAGGAGGTGGCAGGTTACAGTGGATGAGCGAAAGGGTTGTGAGGGTCCTGCATAATGCAGGGGGTTAGACTAGATGACCTAAGAGGTCCCTCTATGATTCTAGTGGTGAAGGCCACCCCAAAAAGAGGGGGTGGAGCCAAATAGAATACTAGGGGCGGAGCCAAATAGAATACCTCCCTTTTCACACCTTCCGGGAAGGAGGAAGGAGCCCCACCCTGACTGGGGGAAGTCCAGTTGTTTCGAAGTCCACCTCACCCACCAGGGAGAAACGTACAAAGGCCCCATCCACTTTCTGGGAAACACTCGAGAAGTCCACCTATGGCTACTGAAGGGAGTCTCTACATATAGACGCAGCAAGCTGAAGGCCAGTGCTAGGAGCAACAGCAGGATTTGTTCTCTTCAGTGCTCTCCTCCATTAGCCTTCTTTTGCACTCAACACCCTGAAATGAGAGCTGCCAATTTTAGGTTAGAAATTTCCAGGAGATCGGGTGGTGTCACCTGGGGAGGAGATGGACCTCAGCGGCACAATGTCATAGACTCCACAGCTACTCTCTCTACTGTCTCTGTAGTCTGGATGTGTATGCCAGAACTCCACACCCTGCCTGAAGGCTGGCCACCCTACTGTAACCCATAAACACTTATAGAACTTTAAAAGATGAATCACCATCTGGAATATCTCCAAGCCAGGATTCCCCAACCTTTTTGAGCCTGCAAGGACATTGGGAATGTTGAGAGGGAAGAAGAGTTGGTTATTATATGCCGCTTTTCTCTACCCGAAGGAGGCTCAAGAGCGGCTTACAGTTGCCTTCCCTTTCCTCTCCCCACGAGAGACACCCTATGAGGTAGGTGAGGCTGAGAGAGCCCTGACATCACTGCTTGGTCAGAACAGTTTTATTAGTGCCGTGGCAAGCCCAAGGTCACCCAGCTGGCTGCATGTGGGAGAGTGGTGAGGTCCACTCCAAAGATGGCTTCCAAAGGAGGTGGAGCCAAACAGAATAGTTCCCTCCTGAGAAGGAAAGCCTGCGGGAGAACGGACCCAGATGCCGATCCTCCAGTGGGAAACCCTTTCACTGGAATGAGGGCACCCAGGAACAAGCCCTGCCTTACAATGGCCCCGCACACTTTCTGTAAAGCTTGGTGGGCACCAAAGGAATGACATCATAGGCGCCATGTAGGAAAAGCCTGCTCCATGGGGTGGCTGCGTTAATACACTCTAGCCATTTTTTTTGTCTTGTGTCAGCTTAAAGCAGGCTTTCTTAATAGGGGTTTCGTGAAACCCTGGGGTTTCTCGACAGCCCCGGAAAGGTTTCACCAGTTACGCTCAGTAACCTACCTCACAGGGATGTTAAGGGCTAAAACCCTCTGAGCTTCTGGAAGGAAACTCAGGGGGAAATATATTATTTGCAAAGCGTTTTTTGCAAGAATGGGGTGCTCCAATGCATCCCTCCCTAACCAAGCCTTTTTGCTAACACCATCAGAGAGATTTGCTTTCCTCAACAAAATTATTATATATCTTTTGCAGGGAAGGGAGGGGTTAGCAATGGATCGTTGCAAAATCAGCCCTCCCCAGCCAAGCCGGTCTGTAAGCGCCAGTGGTACCGCCCCCAGCGCCACCAGAATGCTTTTCAAATCCCCTACGCGCGGCGTGACTCACTGCAACCCCACGTTGCCCAAAACAAGCTCCGACAAGGAGAAGGAATGGGGAGAGAGAGAGAGAGAGAGAGAGAGAGAGAGAGAGAGAGAGAGAATCTGGAGGCGGGGATAGAAAGAGAAGCAAGAGGAGGGAGGGAGACCAAAGGGGCAGAAAGAGAGAATGAACGCAGGCCGGAAAGAACAAGGGTTGAAACTCTGCCTTGCTGGCTGGAGGCTAATTGGTTCCGGCAACAGCCTGCTCTGCTTGGCCACGCTTCCTCAAATCCTGCTCCAGACACTGCAATGCTGGCCTGGAGAGGGGAGGAGGCATCCCCCGCCCTGCAAGGCACTGGACAGAACCCTGCTGACACACTGCAAGCAAAAAACTTCTCTTAAAAAAGGCTGCTGGGGAAGGGGGGGTGGCTTACACATTACCCAAAAGGCTTGCTAATGGAGGCATGGGTTAGACCTGCCTGCCCTGTGTGAACCCCACCGCTATGAAGCAAGCCAGCTGGGGGCAGCAGAAACACAGCTGAGACAGGGGAGGGGGACTGCCCCAGACTCCTGAAAAGGGGGAGGGGGGCTTTTAAAATAAAAACTCTGTGCCAAGCTCAATTCTGCAGTAAACAGCCAAAATACAAGTCAAGGCAAACGGTATGTCTTATGCATCTTTGTATTAATTCATTCCACTTTATTCTGATAATTTATTTATACTGCACTGTTGTCCCCAATGGGGGATCCAACTTGGCTTACACTGCTCTCATCTCCTCCGTTTTATTCCGAACTACCAGCCTGCAGAGTAGGTTAGGAGACAGAGTAACTAGCCCAGATTTTAGTCCAACAACAGCCACTTCACCCCACTGGGCACTCAGCTAAGTGAGACTCTGAAGTTTCATCCTCTGTTATTACACACTCTGTTTCTCAGGCAATAAGAGGCTTAAAGATTCTAGTCCTCAGGGTAGCACTTCTGCATTAGATGCTCAAGCAAGGCCCATGCTTCACAAACTGCTCCAGTGTAGTTGTCACTATGCTTCTTCCGGGAGTGCAGCTGCTTCAGAGCACTAACTAGGCAAGTGTGACCCCTTCAAGATCTCCAAAGCCAAGCAGGGCTGACCCTAACTAGTATTTGGATGGGAGACCTCCAAGGATTTGGATGCAATTCCTCCAAGGAACATTAGGGGTCATGACACAGAGCCTGGCAATTGCAACCCACCTCTGAACGTCCCTTGCCTGGCTGCCAGACAATCCTCAGATCTCCTGGCTATGCTACAAATGCCATATATGATAAATAAATAATAAACAACATAAACACAAGCCTTTACCAGCTTGGCTTCCATAGCAAGCTTTTACTCCAGCCTCATAGTCTCCAAAGACACTGCAGTACAACAGTGTCCAACCGGTAAACCCCCTTCATGACTGAACAGTAAACTGATCCCAGGTCTCATGCAAAACTTGCTTTGGACCATGTGCTCTGTGGCAATCTGTCTGAACTGGGAAACTGGGTAACATTAACCAGGCCCTTAGCTTGCAACCTCAGGACACAACTAGAGAGAATCAGAGAATACACAGCACACATAACATTTCTATAACTTGGGGAAGGGGGGGGGTGCAGGCTAGCAGCTAGGTCTTTACACATGAAGCTGCCTTAAAATGATTAAGACCTGCGGCCTTTCACATCTTTCACATGACTTCCTACCTGGAGATGGTGGAGACTGAACCTAGGACCTTCTGCGGGAAGGTAGATGTTCTACCACTGAGTCAGGACTCCTCCCCACAATGAAAAGCTGTCTTATAAAATCGGACCATGAATCTATCAAGGTTGGCACTGCTTACTCTGAGTGGCAGCAGCTCTCCAGGATCTTTCACATCACTTACTAGCTGATCTCATTACCTGGAAACAGCAGGGGTTACCTGGGACCTTCTGCATGCAAAGCAAATGCACACAGAATCCTCATGTTCTGATCCATAAGTAGCACTTGCTCCTGCTTCTCTCAGCATTCGTACCCCAGAGATCTCCTATTTCTTAAAAAATTAATTAGCAAAGAAGAGCCAAAAGCGGATCAACAGCTGGCCTCTTTACTGCAGTCTCAAGGCAGCCGACATACACTGGGGTTGATGGTCCATTTCTAGGGTGAGCCGAGCAAGCCCCAAGTGAAGATCAGAGCTCTTCCATTCTCCTGGTGGCAGATGCTTGCTGGCACAACATCTAAGACAACAACTGATCTGATCCAGGATTTTAAAACAAAATTCTAAGCCAATTGGAAGAGTGGGGTTGGTAACAAAACCAGTTTGGCAACAGGAATAAGGGTGAGTGGGTTTGACTGCTTTTCTTTACTGGCCAAGAAGCAGGAAGGGATACAGAACAGCTTGGTTTCTGGCACACTGCAACAATCGTCCCTTTGTTGCATGGGGCACATCCTTGAACAGGCCATCAACAGCTGGAGAGGTCTGCACCCTTTCCCTGGTCAACCATCCAATTTCAAGTTGTTCCACAGGATGGTCAACCATTTTTAAAGAGGAACTGGTTCAATTGGAAAGCCATCCCACCCCCCACCCCCCACCCACAAAAGGGCCATAAAACAGGGGACAGTCACACTGACTCATGTCTTCTACAGCCAGGAACTTGCCCTTCATCATCAGAACCAGCCAAAACGAAGAAATGAAGCACAGAAGTTCTAGGGCAGACATACCCGTTGCCAGAGACCAGTACAAATTAAGGAGGTGGCTCTGAATCCACACTTTCAATATGCAAGTTGGGTGACTACTCATTTTTGTTACCTGCTTCCTCCCAGGAAAGCAGGGTAGTATATATGCCCCACAATCAATGTGCCCATCAAACAAAAGTTATTAATGAGTCTCCTGTCTGATACTCACTACTATATCAACCCAACCTCCATGTCCACAAATGTGTTCCTCATCAGCACCAAACATGGAGATAAGGAAAGTCAAAAAGCTGTAACATCTGCTGTGTGCTACTGCCAAGGTGGCTGCAATGTAGCTATCCCAGCCCTACTGACCAAATAGGGATGCCAGCCTCCAAAGTGGGACCTACGGATTCCCTGGATGACAGCCCAGCTCCAAATTACAGAGATCAGTTCCCCTGAAGAAAATGGATGCTCCAGAGGGTGGACCCTACTGGGGGCCCATGTCCTTCCCAGGCTCCAACACCAAATCTCCTGAAGTTCCCCAACCTGGAACTGGCGATCCTACCCCCCACCTTCCAGCTAGCAAACAGGGGGGACCTAGCAACCCTAGCTCAGGGCCATCTAAGATGGGGGTCCCCAAGCTGTTTGAGCCTCTGGAAATCTGGCATAAGGTGGTGGGCCCAACCCCAAAATGGCTGCTGCAGGAAGTAGAGCCAACCACACAGGAAGTTCAAGTGCAACACAGAAATGGGAAGATTTTTTAAAAATACACTGGGAAAGAAGAAGAGTTGGTTCTTATATGCCACTTTTCTCTACCTGAAGGAGGCTCAAAGCGGCTTACAATCCCTTTGTAAGGGACTGCCTTCCCTTTCCTCTCCCCACAACAGACACCCTGTGGGGTGGGTGAGGCTGAGAGAGCCCTGATATCAATGCTCCATCAGAACAGCTTTATCAGTGCTGTGGCGAGCCCAAGGTCACCCTGCTGGTGGGGGAGTGCAGAAACAAACCTGGCGTGCCAGATGAGAAGTTCGCACTCCTAACCACTGCACCAAACTGGCTCCACTACAACAAACTGGAGTGAGATAGAATAAAACCAACACTTCAAGGCAGCTGCCTTTCAAACAGCATTGTATCAATCTGCATAGTCAATCGTATCTTCAGTGGCCAATCAGAAGCCCTGCTGGCCAAAAGCCCCATCTGGATTCACCAACATTCTAAAACCACTTAGTGGGCGCAAAGTAGTTTCTGTGGACCCCACAGCACCCACAGGCACGACACTGGGAACCCCTGCTCTAGGGGAATAAAGGTAGCAGCCACCACCATGTCGAAAGAAAGTGCAAAGGGTTAAAGAAACGGGATTGGGGGACCAAGTTTGGGAGGCATGTCAACTGGATGAAACCTGGGAACTTCCTGCTGAGAAACTAGTCTCTACATATTACAATTTCTCCAGTCTTCTACAAAGCATTCCCACTTCCGCCCACATTCTTAAGAAAGGTTCGCAAATTAAAGCAAAGTGAAAAGCAAAAACTGCAAATAAAATGCTTGTAGAAGATCTCTAATGCATTTCACCTTGTCCATCACAGATTCTGAATTATTTTGACAAGACCTAGGAAGGGAGTTATTGCTAGATCTCACACACAGGGACCTTAATGAAGAGTCACTGCTCACTGGACTGGTCTCTCTCTCTCTCTCTCTCTCTCTCTCTCTCTCCATAAAAGTATATGAGCTTCAGAGACGCCACAGATTTCTCCCACTTTTTGACCCACAAAGAATCCAGTGTACTTCAAAAGCTTCTATAACCCTACAATCAAGCCCTGACTCACATAGCCTGTAGAATCAGCAGCTCTTATTTGAGCTCCACAGTTATCCCTGTGAAGTAGCTTAGGTCATGAGTGCAACTGGCTACTGTGGGGAACTGGGGATTTGAACCTGGGTTTCCCAAATTTTAGCCTAACACTGTCCACTACACTGTGCTGGTTCTCTTTTGAGAGCCAGAATGGGCTTACTCCAGTAAGTTTTGCTCCATGGCTGCCTGTAGTTTTGCATGCTTTTTAAAAGATTTGCATGCTTTTTAAAGTGCTGGAAGTAGTTTTGGAAGCTGATTTCCCAAGGCAAAGCCCAAGCAACCCTCTCAACACTGCGGTCAGTTGATGGGGAAAAACACACACACTCAACCAATAGACTTTGGGTCAGATTACCCAAATCCAAGAATTATGCTGCTCCTAATGGAATCCACTAGTGGCATAATTCCTCTCTCAAAGCTCCAAGGGAACACGATTTCTGAGTAACAAGTCAACTCTCTCACTCTACTCCCTCCAGAGAGAACACAGCTCAGAGATCTGGAGCCATTGCTCTGTGTCCTCTGGGAGTCTCCACCACACTGAAGACTCAGGAGAACCTGCAGTGAAAACAAAAGCAAAAATTTGACAGTGTACTGATTACACTGTAATCCTTCAATCCAAATCAAAATATGGCCACCAGCACAAATTGCAGGGGGGGGGCACCATTTTAATTACACCACCTTGGTATAGTGGCTAGAATCTGGAAGACCAAGACTGAGATTCAACCACAGAAGCTCACTGTGTGACCCTGGGCCATTTCCGGGTCTCTCAGCCTGATCTACCTGAAAGGGGGCGGTCGTTGTGAAGATGAAAATAGAGGAGAACCAGGTGGTAAGATGTTTAGGGGTCTCTGATTAGGGAGAAAACATATAAATATCTCAATCCCAAACTTCTCGAGATTTAAAGCAATTTGTTTCTCATTACGGATAAAGATAGACAGGTATGCCATAAAACTGGGTGCCAGAGACACAATTTTATGGGTCACCGTCTGCTCACAAAGCATTCAGTCACTCCCATGGCCTTCTGCCTAGTGGATTTAACACATTCTATAGAGAGGGGTATTTTCCACCAACACCTTCCAAAATCTACAAAGTACTGAACTTCAGAGTTCTTTAAATTAGAAACAAAACAAAAAACACTGTGGCTTTGTGTGTGTGTGTGTGTGTGTGTGCTGGCAGTCCTAATCTCTTCCCTAGGGAACCAGTCCCATTCCTTCCCCTCCCAACACATTCCCACCCCTTACAGCACAGGGCTTATTTTGTTGCTGAACAGCTCAAGGGATGCGGCTTATGCTTGGGCCTCCCCAAGGATGCTCCGGCCCTCCCCACTTCACTTCCCCTCCCACAGGCGACATTAGGCAGCCTGCTTGTGCAGAGGCTAAGGCGGCCCGAGGCGGCCAGCCCCAAGACACTCGCCAGGAGTCAGCAGCTTTGTTCCAGGTGCCTGTTCACTTCTTTCATTAGACTAATGGGATGCGGATGCATTACCCCATTCCACATGCCACTAATGAAGCTCTCAGGCCTGTGTGTTTGCATTAATGCGCACAATGCTGGCAAGGAATGAGTGGGTGGGTGGGTGGGTGGGGGGAGAAAGAGTGGAAAGGGCTGCTTATGACCAGACTGGATCTACTCCCCAAAACAAATCATTCTTTGCTCTTTCCACAAATCACCTTCCAGCTACCACCAATGGCTTTAAAAGAACCGTGCCAGATTATGTTGTGCTCCCAGACAGACGGATCCCTGATCTGCTGAGAATTCCAGAGCGCATTCCACTACGCATTAAAACAAGGCCCCTTTGCATTGGGCAGGCCCAGGAAACAAAGCGGAAAAGAACCTTCACCTATCCCTTGCTCTTCAGATGGGAAGGGGGAGAAAGTCTGTCCTTCCAGAATAAGTCACGAGGAAATCTAGTTTTCCACACAGGAAACACATTCTCCTCCTAGCCCTCCCAGCCTGGTAAGCAATGCAGTCTGGGAGCTCAGCCCACCAAACTCAGATGCGGGGGGGGGGGGGGGGGGGATCAGTCTGTTTCTGTCGTCCCCATCCGGCCATCCTGAAAACCACGCCCAGTAACAGAGGGGTGTACTGCTCCTCACTGTGACATCAGCAATGTGGCTTGTAAATCTGACCCGCTCCTCCCTATTTAGCAAGGCTCCTTGCAACCAGATGGTACCCAGCCCCTTCCCCCTTGAGAGCCATCTCCAACTCCTCCTCCTGGATATAGGTCATTCCCTAGCCCTTCCTGCCTCAGCTTCTTTCAGTGAGGAGCATGGCAACAGATTCCGAGCATCGCTACTTGGCACTGGAGCACCCCAAAGCAGGCATTGTTGCTCACTGCAACCAGAAGGGCAGTGAGAACGGGTTGCTGTGGGTTTTCCGGGCTGTGTGGCCGTGATCTGGTCGTTTCGCTGGTAACTCTGGCTAGCATCTTCAGAGTCAGGACCCAGCAGGATGGGAATCTCTCACGGTTACTGGCAAAACATCAGGGACTAAAATGACCAGACCACGACCACACAGCCCAGAATACTCACAAAAAAAAAAAAAAACAGTTGACTCCAGCTGTGAAGGCCTTCGACATTCATTTTCAGTGAGAACCCTTATGATGCCTTTCTTCCACAGAAATAGTCATACTCCTGAAAAGCATGTCTTGAACACATGTTTCCGGCCCTTAGGGCTGCAGAGATAATCAGAGAATATGTCAAAGGCCTTTTGACTCACAGGCGAAGCAGCCTCTGTGCATGGTGCACCTTCGGTCAGGTATGTGCCTTCAACCAGTTGCCTGGACTGGTGGAGGAAACCGAGAAATAATTAGGTTCTAAAACCCATTGGACAGCCTTAGCCAACTCACTGACACTGATCCTTCTAGGTAGGCTAAGCTGGAAGGGGAAGGTCTCATGAGAAATTCCTACTCAACAGATGCTGCGTAGCAAAATAAGACCCCCTTAATTTGGGAAGCAGACACATGGATCAAATTTGACACACAGCCCAGTAAAGGATGGAGAAACCATAACCAACTTGTTCCAAAGCACTAAATGTGGGTCCTCTGAACTCCCCTCAGCCTGCCCCCAGCTTGCCAATGATCCGTGAAGCTGGAGGTGCGTTTCTTTCTTCCCCAGGCTACAGCCAAACCTCTTGCTCTCGAGTGACAGAATGCAGGGCAGGCAGAATGTAGAAGATAATGCAGCTGAGGAGAGGAGCGGGACAAGAGCCAATGTGCTCCAAGGACCACAATCCTCCTACCCTTGCAGAAGTCCTTGCATGCAAAGACATAGCCAAGTAGTTCTACCAGCTCCTTTTAGGATAATATTGAACATGTATTTCCCACTTTCCTTCACTGCATGGTTTGTTTGTTTTGTGTGGGGGGGGGAGCTACACATAAAAGCCATAGAGTTCAGAAGCTAGGCTCAGGTCCCACACTGAGATACAGCTTGTTTGCCTCCCTGCTCCCCACCCCCAAGGACAGAAGGAAGGCAAGTGACCCAAGAACTGGAATTCAAAAGCCTACAAGAGCCTCCAGCAAATGCATCCAGATGCCTGCACCCAGATCAACATGAGGAAGGGAGAGGGAGGGAACACAAGCCCTCCAGCTACCCCAGGAGGGTCAGCAGCAGCCATTCACCCACTGCTCAGTACTCCACATGCCTCTTATTTCCCCTCCCTCCCCCACAGAACGAAACACACACACAACACCCTCCCACTTCCCCAACATACAGCTCAGCTGATCTGAGCCTTGATGAGGTTCTTCAGCTCTGTGGAGCAGAGGCATACAAAACAGATCTTGGTGGACTGCACATTTCCCCAGTCAGGTGTGGCTGCTAGCCCACCATGTACTGAGGAGTCATGTGCCAGATTCAGATGGCATTTAGTACCAGCCAGTCAGCCCCCTCCTGCTTGCCTTAGCTAACAGCCAGACTGGACCCTCTTCTTCTTCTTCGGGTTATTCTCCTCAGAAAAGAAAAAGGGAGCCTTCCCTTCGATCTCATGCAGCTGGACACAGCCACAGGGCTGGAGGGCTGAGCGACACCTAGACGGCGGGAGACAAAAGAGGCGGCAGCCTACCCAGCCATCCAGTCTCAGCAAAAAGACGATGTTGGGCCAGCAGACCTCTCTACTATGGGCAGCCAGGGCTATTGGGAAAGGAGCTCCACTCAGCATTCCTTTCCGCCATCTTGATTCAAGGTTCGGTTTTTATTACAGCCCATGGGCCATTTAGAGGGAGGAGGAAGAAACCCTTTTATAAAATTAATTAGCTACATAAAATCTCAGCACACATCATTCGTCTTAAAATAACTTAATTTGACATCAGAGCATTTAGGAGTATGATGTGCTGAGCTTTGCACTTGGCTAGCGGACACCCACCCCACGAAAGAGCTCCCATTTTTCTGGCCACTTGCTGCGGGTCTCGGTGACACCCCTGTTGATCTCCAGGATTCTCCCCAATTCTACAGGCCAAATAATTACTGAATCCCATACCATGTTACACACACGACCCTGCCCCAAAGTACAAGCTCCTTAACTTACCCACTTTTCTCCCAATAAAGAATAGGGCGTGTGTTTCATGTGAGTTGGTGATGTTTGCCCTATTATAGTATTATTTCTCATATTTCACATATTGCAGTTTAAAAACAGCCACCACAATGGACCCTACTTAAACACAGTGCATTTTCCTGCCATTTAATCTTGAATATGCCCAGTAGCAAGCCATGCTAAGAATTGTGTGTCTCCCCCCCCCCAGAAAAAAGAACCCCTCTTAAACAGGTTAAACATGGAGCAGAGAGTTAAACGTTAGTTAAACACTTGCATATTATATCTTTTGTATAATGTATATTATTTATGGTTGCCAATTTCTAGGAGGGGCCTGGAGATCTCCAGGAATTACAGCTGATCTCTCAATGACAGAGATCAGTTCACCTGGAAAAAACAGCTGCTTTGGAGGGCAGTACTATGATATTATACCCCACTCTGAGGCCCCTCTACTCCCCCAACCCAGCTCTTCTCGGGCTTCACCCCCAAAATTTCTATAAAAAACCCCTTGAGTAGGCAACCCGTGGTCCCCAACCTGCGGGCCACGGCCCGGTGCCGGGCCGCAAAGGCCATGGCGCCGGGCCGCGGCTCCCTCTCCCCGCCCCCCCCCCCCCGCAGTAAAAAACTTCCCAGGCTGCAAGCCTGCGGCCCGGGAAGCTTCTTACTGCGGGAGGGCGGGGAGAGGGAATCAGGGCCGATCTGCGGGTGCGGCCCCGCCCGCGGGTGCGGCCCGATCCGTGGGCGAGGCCTGCGCGGGCGCGGTCCCTGCGGGTGCGGCCCGATGCCCTGTCGGTCCCTAGCCTAATAAAGGTTGGGGACCACTGCTATATATCATTCATTTTGGTAGACCACAACCAACAATGCACAGTGCAGTGAAGGCAACCCCTCCCCTGTTCCCGAACTACTGGAAATTATACTCAACCCCCTTTTCCCAGGGAACACTTAAAATCATAAATGCACTCATAAAGGACTAGAAACTTGCTAGATGTTTTTTACAATGAAAGATAAAATTCCCAGGCAGCCAATTTCTATGCTCAGTATTACATGCTGCATTTCCTCCCTTGGTCTGGAACAGAGCAGCACATGTACAGCCAAGAAAGCAAAGGATTGAAAACTGTCTCTGACATGGTTCAATGAGCCTGCCCAGCACGTCAAACTGGACCTTCCCGGCCTTGTTTATGTCATTGCAAGGAGGTTTATTAGCAAAAGGCATTGACAGGAGGATCCACAGCATGTCTTTGGCTATTCCAAAGAACTCCAAGGTAGGTGGGCAAACCTCTCAGCGCTGGTGTGTGAAGGCAGCAGCAAGGGGGAGAGGGAGAACAGTCACATGTGTGTATCAGGGTTTGTCACAGATTGGTGAGCAAGTTAATCTCAGGCTCCCTGACACGTGGAATAAAATCATGATCCCGTAATGGAATTCATTTGTCTTCCTGTCCGGGGAGAGGACAACCCCAGCACTGTATGCCAGAACAGAGGAGAATAAAACATCAGGACAAGGACTAGCCGTAAAGTGACAGGATACTGCGTGAAGCCCAGAGAGAGGAAGTAGTAACGCTGGGAGATGGCTGACCCTTCTCCCTCGGCCAATGGCACATACCTCAGCCAAGGAGAATGGAGGAAGCATGGGAGGCGTTTAAATTATAGCCCATTAATAAGGAAAACCTGCAGCACACAGGTTGCATCCCTCCAGATAGGTGAAATAATGACCTTGTTCCAGATTGACCTGCTGCCTGAGTCACTAGAACATCTTCTTGCTTGGCGCAACCCATGTCACTTAACACGCAACACCAAACCTGGGTTTGCCACCAAATGCACAAGCAACAGGGAAATGCAGCCCATTCCATCTCTCGATGGACAGTTGAGGCTAGGGCGAGGAAGATCCAGGCTCCTTACTGATGTGTGAGATCATAGCTCCCCCAAGGCAGCTCCCCTGAGACTAAAGGTTCTGGTAATTACCTTCAAGGCCATACGTGGTCAGGGCCCAGTGTACCTGAGGGACCGCCTCCCTGCCTATGCCTCCAAAAGAGCTCTGCGCTCCACCAACAACAACCGGTTAATGGTCCCTGGCCCTAAAGAAGTCTGCCTGGCCTCAACCAGGGCCAGAGCATTTTCTGTTCTGGCCCCCACCTGGTGGAATGAGTTCCCGGAGACCAGGGCCCTGACGGAGTTTAAACAGTTCCACAGGGCCTGCAAAACGGGGCTCTTCCGCCAGGCATTTGGTTGAGACCAGGCATAACCAATAACCAACAGCGACTGAAGGGCCCCTGCTACCACCCCCCTCCCAGAACCCCACCAGAGTGCTCTGGACCTGTTGCACTGTTGCATTGTTTGTACAATTACACTGTTATACTGTTACAGCCATTGTTATTAATATTATTGTACGGTTATTAATATAGAGTGTTTCATGTATTGTTCATATGTTATATGTAAACCACCCTGAGCCTCTGGAGAGGGCGGTATATAAATAAAATAAATAAATATGTTATCGGAAGGTCTGTGATCCGGAGGGTGGGAGAGTGTTGTTGCCGCTAGGGAGTGGTTGTAATCAGGGTGTTTAATATTATGACTGGGGTTTTATTATTGTTTTATGGAGATTTTATTGTGGGGAGATTTTTCCATTATGAACCACCACGAGCCATTCGAGAGTGGTGGCATAGGAGTAAAAATATAAACGAATACCTACCATACATGGACACCAAAAGACCCATTTGTCTCACTGGCAATGGACTTTTGTGGTTGTTATTCATCACCGCCTTTTAAAATGCACCTAACAAGGACCAAGAGGGGCCTTCTCTTTGGAAGACTGCATTGTAGAGGAACCAGCGTGCAGCCTTTAAAACTGGCTCTCCTCCCATATTCTGATACTTCTGTGTTCAGGATCCCAACAGCCCACAACCCAGGTTGCTTCCTACCCACTTGGTGCTTGCAAACCTGGTCATGGCATGTAAGAGAGGGATGCCACAAATTCAGAACAGGAAATATGGTACAGAAGGGAAGGCTGTATGAGAATAGTACCTGAGATTACTAACTAAATGCCCAAGAGATCATCATCTTCCATATGCCCTCCCACTCCAATGCTACCAAAATAAACTGAAGATGTCCTTTTGGAGGGCACCCTGCCCCCGGCACCAGATGAGCAAGCTTCCTTGTGCTGCAGAACTCTCCTCCCCTGCTGACACACCTGCAGACAAATCCCCATTTTAAAGTGTCCTTTGAGCATTAGCATTTGTCCATTTGAAAAACAATTAAAATGCAAGTGCTTGAGTCCAGTGGCCCCTTTA
Organism: Paroedura picta; assembly: GCF_049243985.1. NCBI lineage: Eukaryota > Metazoa > Chordata > Lepidosauria > Squamata > Gekkonidae > Paroedura > Paroedura picta. Next base: position 48,001,639 of record NC_135373.1, read on the forward strand.
AGGCCAACCAAGTTTTATTCAAGGCTTTTGTGCACATGCACACTTCGTCAGACAGCGGTGTTCAACTATGTACAACAAATCCTAAACTAAGGGCATGGAGGGTAACAGATTTGTATGAGAGGTGAGGCTCCTCTCTCCCTTGCCCCAGCAGAATAAGCAACAGCCACCAAAACTCTTCCTTCTCCACAAGATCTGCTTTCTTGTACACCCATCCTGCCTGGTCTATATAGAAAAAGTGACAGGAAAACAAGGGCTTAAATGGCAAACATCAAACAAAGCAAGGTGGAGGTGACCACTAGCAACAATGAGTTGTGGTGAGTGAGTCAGTGTGATGTAATTTTTTGAGTGTTGGACTAGGCTCTGGATTCCCCATGGTCTTTTCAGCATACGATACATGCAACTGGCTCCACAACGTACTTGATTATTTCTGATCTGGATAGTGCAAGGAAGGTGCATAAAGAATCACCACTTTAATACTACTGTGTCTGACCAGGGCCTACAGTGAGAGATAAAGAGGGCTCTACAATTCTGACCTAGCCCTGTGCTACAGTGTATATGACTACAATTTCTACTGTGTCCCTTTCATTATTTGACAGAATGTAAATAATGTAATAGTGTAATGGCTATTCTGTGCAGCAGCACATGGGAGACCCAAGTTGGGCCAATAACATCTGTCAGGCTACCCTAGGGTTGTGTGAGGGAAAAATGGCATAACTTGCATGTGTGCCACCCCCAGAAATCCTTGGGAGACAAGTGGGATACAAACATAAAAAGAATAATGTACTAACATGTAGCATGTCACACATGTGTTCCCACAGTTCCAGAGGGAACAGGAAAAAGAAATTATCTTTGTAATTTACCATTGAAGCATGGCTCTTCCCATCCCAGGAGAATAAAAAAAACGCTTGTCTTTTTTAAAAAGAATGTCTGGAAAAGCCTGTTGCATGCTGGAATACATATACTGTGAGCAGACATCTCTCTCTATACAAGTAACAAAGCTCCGTTACACACAGACAAAAATGGAAAAGGGCGCTCACAAGAGTTTATGGATTGGGGGAAGGGGGGACACACATAGCAGTCCAATGGCACTGAAGACCAAGAAAATTTGAAGACCAAGAAAATTTATTCCAGCAAAGGCTACTGGGATTTGGAGTTCAATTAACTGAGCCAAACAGGACCTACCCATCTGGAATTATGAATTAGAACAGGGGTAGTCAAACTGCGGCCCTCCAGATGTTCATGGACTACAATTCCCAGGAGTCCCCTGCCAGTGAATGCTGGCAGGGGGCTCCTGGGAATTGTAGTCCATGGACATCTGGAGGGCCGCAGTTTGACTACTCCTGAATTAGAAAGTAAGCCTTGTCTTGCCATAAGATTTTAGCTTTGCAGATCCAACCCAAATCTCACCTGAACCAGTAGGAAACTCCATCTGAAATGGGAGGTTTGCCCAGCCCCACCCCTCTTTCAACTTTTATCAAGTTGTATTCATAAGCAAAGAGGAAGGTGGACTATAAATTGAATGAATGAATGAATGAATGAATGAATGAATGAATGAATGAATGAATGAATGAATGAATGAATGAATGAATGAATGAATGAATGAGCTCCCAAAATGAGCTACCATGTAAGAAGGAAAGCCTGGTGGAGGTCTCATTTTTATAAAATTGATCACTGTCCAACAATTTTAAAAAATCCCAGCTTAAATTATCGGCTAATGAGGTCTGAACTTGCAGACAGTGAGTGGGGAAATTTCTCATGAGTCGTAGTGGACAGCCCAATAAAAGTATCAACCCAGTGTGCTGCAGCACTGAAAAAGTCATACTTTATGTTAGGGTTTATGAGGAAAGGGATTGAGAATAAAACCGCCAATATTGTAATGCCCCTGCACAGATCTATTGGTGAGGCCTCGTTGAGAATACTGTGTACAGTCCTGGTCCCTGCATTGTCAAGCTGGGAAAAGTACTGAGGACAGCAACCAAGGGGGCTGAACACCTTTCCCTATGAGGAAGGGCTGAAGAGCCTGGGACTTTCTCCTTCTGCCAACATACTAGAACTCAAGGGCATCCATTGAATCTGATGGGTGGTAGGCTCAGACTGAACAAAAGGAAATACTACTTTACACAGAGGTTAATTAAAATGTGGAATTTGTTGCCCAAGGATGTAGTGATGTCCACAGGAATAAACAGCTTTAAGAGGGGATTAGATAGATTCATGAAGGAACAATCTGTCAAGGACTCCTAGCCCTGCTGACTGAGGGGAGCCTCCACATTCCTAGAGCCAGGAGGTACCATCCAGGGAAAGCCTTAGCCCCTATGCCCTGTTGTTGGCTGTCTACAGGACCACTGGTTGACCACTGTGCAAGACAGGATACTGGAGTAGATGGACCACTGGTCTAATCCAGCAGGGCTCTTATGATCTCAACCTAAACATTTCCAAAGCAACTTATGTACAACATAATGCCGTATTCAGCAAAAATACAAATATGGTGTAAAAAAAAACAAACATTAGCTAAATATGCTAAAGCAGTGGTCCCCAACCTGCAGGCCGCAGCCCGGTGCCGGGCCGCGAAGGCCATGGCGCCGGGCCGCGGCTCCCTCTCCCCGCCCCCCCCCCCCCCGCAGTAAAAAACTTCCCGGGCCGCAAGCTTGCGGCCTGGGAAGCTTCTTACTGCGGGAGGGCAGGGAGAGGGATTCAGGGCTGGCCTCGCCCGTGTGGGCGCGGCCCGATGCGCGGGCACGGCTGATGCGTGGGTGTGGCCTGCACGGGCCACGGGCCGTGCCCCGATGCCCTGCCGGTCCCCAACCTCAGAAAGGTTGGGGACCACTGTGCTAAAGAAAAGCACACATACATCCCCCCCACCCCCCCATAGAAGCAGCCTGGGGAAACTTTGCTGTATAAAGGTAGGAGGGAAGGAGGGGGGAGAACCTTGACAGATATTCCTGGGTGGGGAATTCCTAAAAGTAGGTGCCACTGCAGGAAAAGCCCCACCCTCCTTTCCACTCAGTCTCACGGATCAGTTGCCAGCCTTTAGTCTTTGCCCAGAGCCCTCTCAGAGTTACAATGGACTGCCAGACTTCAGAGAGCAGTTCCCCAGGAGGAAACGGCAGCTCTGGAGCCATCATGTTTCCACTGAGGCCCCTCCCAAAACTCCATCTTCCCCGGGAACTACCCCCACATTTCCCAGATTTTTACAAGTCAGAGTTGGGAACCAGAAACACCAAGGAAGGCTTTCCTTTTTAAACTTTTTGAAATTTTATAGTTCTTGCAAGTGATGCATTTCACAGCCATTGAAAAGTAGAATTTCTATAAGAACACACCCCTATGTATGTGCCCGGACGCAAAGGATACACTCGGCCAACCTGAACTGCAGGTATTTGGGGGGACCAATGCCCCCGCCTATCCTTTCTTCCCAAATCTTGTTCGTATCATTTTACAAGTAGTACACAAATTTGGCTAGTTCTTTCTTTCCTTTCAGCCCTAGAAACAACAAGTAAGATGAAACCCCAGCAATTGAAGTGCAAGTTCCTTTTTGTCCCTGGATCAGAGAAGCCCATGCATCCACTATGCACGCATGCAGCCCCAAGGGTTTTCCAAGGAGCTGTCCCTTATTGCTCAGCTGCTGAGATATCGCACAATGGTAGGAGCAGAGTTGCCAGCACTGATCAGATCATCTCCCCCCACCCCTCCCAGCAGCCAATAATAAAAGATGGCCTCTGGCACAGCAACTACTTGGGAAGAGGGTTGAGTATAAGATGGCCCAAGGAGGAGGGAGACAGAATTCCACCCTGGACACAAAGACACTTCCATTAGGAGCTGACTGGAACCACACAGCATGGGGATCGTTCCAGAAAGTGACTTAGCTGTGTTATCACGGACAGCTCAAGCAGAGCACAGGCTGCCAAGGAGAGCTGGGGTCTGTGCCTCTTCCTGGAAAGGAGGCTGCAGAGATCTTATGGACACAGCCCACACATTGCATATGTTTACCATGTAACCTTTTAAACCCCTACCGTGCCCAATGTAATATGCCCGCAGGTCCATGGCCTTGGGAAACCCAAATGCTCCCAGCCATCCCTCACACAGCTGCCAGTGCAGCGTAGTGGCTAGAGCAAGGCACTAGGATCTGGAAGGACCATGTTCAAATCCCCACCATCATGGAAACTTGCTAGATGACACTGGACCAGTCACTCCCCTCGCTTAACCTACCTCAAAGTTGCTGTAGAAAAAAATGGGAGAAGATGACAATTTTGGTCCACACTGGGGAGAAAAGAAGAAGTTAGATATTATGTTTGGTTTTTTACCCAAAAAAGAGATAGGAGGCCAGATCGTTCCTTCCTGACTTCAATGAAAAATTCAGTCCTTCAAACTCTATTTCTCTTTGCTCCCCAAGCTCAGGTCTCCGAAGATGACCCCAAGAGGTAATTCCACTGCTCCTGAGCACGTTCTTCTTGCATTTCTCCTCTTATTGGTGTCTTAATTATATTAATAATAAAAAGTCACTTGCATGAAAAACACAAGATTTGTTGCTTAGGAGCTCAGCTGCTCCTGCTGCTTATTCCCCACTTTAAACTGTAATCCGCTGCTGGGGACACCACAATTAGCTGCTGCCGAGATGGTTGCAGTGTCACAGCGGATTAGGACTTCAGCTGGGTACTAAGCAGGAGTCAGTGGATGAAAGGCTAAGTAACTGCCTTCCTGTGCTCAAGCAAGAACCAGCAGCAGCCCTGAAAACCGGGAGAGGGGGAGGAAGGAACCTCCCATTCTGGTCCCTGTACCTAGCCTCTGAACAGGCTCAGAATAGGGTCACCACCACCACCACCACCACCACCCCTGACTCTGCATATACCTGGGTACTTACAGAGCTTGGATTTGCTGCCCAAGCCTAGCAAACCAGTCTCCCAGCATGCTGCTCAAGGCCCAAGGGCTGACTTTAAAAAGGTAGCCAACAGCAAGTCTTCTCCTATGCTACCCTGTCTCCGATACCCACGCACTGGAGCCAGGATATGTGACTGTAGCTCATTAGCCTCACAGGGATCAATAGCTGGCAGGAGAGCTAAATTTGGTGGCTAAAAAGGCAGGATTGGATATATGGAAGAGCACTTCTGATTGATAAAGGGATGCTCATTACTGCAGCCCCCCTCCCCTCTTTCCCAAGAGCAAGCCACATTCCCTGCACCCCCACCCTGGCCTTTCCCTCGACAACCAGCCATAAGCCTGCAGGACCAGGGTCTGAACCCTCCCCCCTCCTCTTCCTGCCCCCTTCGCTCTCCATCAGCCGCCACAGGGTTAATTCCAGTTCCACCAGGTTACTCTCCCCTCAGTGCTTCTGACTCACTAATGATGTGCCAGGGACACAGAGAGTGCTTTAAAGCAGATACACAATCTCCCCCTCACATATCACCCCTTGCAAGTCTCCCTGTTCCCAGCAGTGTCTGACTCCCTCCCCCCACCTCCAGCCTCCGGATACACCTGTGTGTGTGTGTGGCAGGGAGCACTGTTAACCCCTTGTCAACCGAGTTCAGATTCCTGTAAGGGGGAGAGGAAAACAGCAGCCTGGTACAGGGTGAGAAAGAAGGACAAAGGCGGAACTTCCTCGTCAGTCGAGGAAAGCCAGACAGAGAAGAAAGAAGCATGTGACAATCTAGCCAAACTCCTATTCCTGGGAGGTTTTGCAACAACAACGCAAAAAAAACCCTCCAGTCCATGGCTAACTCTTTTCACAAGCCCTGCACCAAAGTCCCCACCACAGGAGTTTGGTGCCAAGGGTCACAGCTGCAAGCCGCATAGCAACAGTGCTGTGTGCATCCCACCCCAAGAAGTCTCAGAAGATAGTGAGGCAGCTCATTAGAGAAGTCTCAAGCTGGCTGTAAGGCAGCAGGGAAAGGGCCTTTCCAAGAGCCTTCAGCTCCCTGTGGGTACCATGTGTCCCTGGCCCAAGGGTCTCTCTCCCAGGGAAGTGGCATCTGTCTTGCGGGAGCAGCATCCTCCGAGAATACCTATATGTGGCTCTTCGAGCAGGATCTGGCCTGTTGGCACAGGAGATAGAGAAAGTGAGACTAGTTAACCAATTCTATGCAGACAGTCTATTGGTAAGGTTTCCTTTCCCAAGTCACAGCTCAAAGCAAAGATGGAGAAAATGAAAGGACAGCCCGTTGCTCAAAGAGGTGGGCAAGCAGATTGGCCCTTAAACTTACTAGGAAAGCTCCCAGGGGCCCTGCTGCACCAGAGAGCCATGGGCAGCCAGAAGCAAGGCCAGCCAAGCAGTCCCCATGATCCTGTGATGCTGCCAGCATCTGTTTGGCCCAGGTTGTGGGATCTGTGGGCTGAAACAGTACACACCTGACACAGGTTGTCAACCATGCAGGAGCGCTATGTATCAAGTACTGAAAGGGGCCGGTGCCTTGATTGCAAGGAGTGACAGAAGATCCCTTTCCCACTTCCTCAAGTAAGCAGATATCTATTTTGTTGACACCAACATCCTGGCTGTTAAAGATATTTTCAATGCTGGACCTATTGAGTTTCCAACACAGTTGTTAGAGCAGCCAAGGAGTATCGCATATTCATCCCCCACCCTCGTCCCCAAGGCAGCATTACAGGGTTCTCCCCTCACCCCTAATTTCCTCTATTTTATTGCAACAGCCCTATGAGATAAATCAGGTGGAGCTACACAGGCCAAAGCCTATGCAGTGAGCTTCAAAGAAGAGTGGGGGTTAGCGCCTGCTCTCCCTGGTCCAACACTCAGACTGCTATAGCATTCTCCTCAATAATGTGAATCCTTAAACCAAGTTCCCACATACATGGGTCACCCAGGCAAGCCCAGTCCTCTGAAGCCAAGCAGGGCTGACCCTGGCTAGTCTTTGGATGGGAGACCTCCAAGGATTAGGGTGGCAGTTCCTCCAAGGAACACCTGGGGTCATGATGCAGAGGCAGGCCATGGCAAAACCACCTCCGGACTTCCCTTGCCTGGCTGCCAGAGCCCTTGGATTTCGTGGCTACACTACCCATGCCATACGATGAATAATAAATAATAATAATTCACATACGAATAAAATCCACTCTTCCGTTCCCAAATCTGCTGTATCTTATATTACCCAGTTTTTCATTTTTCACAAATGTTCACTGTAGTAAAATAACGCTGGTAACAAGTCTTAGAATTTTTTTAAAAAATTGAATTCACAAATAGGGCTTGGCCATAAATATGCGTTTCTATTTTGCTTCTGATAAATGAACCCCGCTCTAGTTCTGTCACTGAACTTTTACCCTCTTGGCTACTTGACTTTTCCAACAGTACTTCTTATCAAATCAGGTCCTCCTGTATCCAAAATGTCATTTCAATATAAAGGGTCAGCATCTAAAGGTCCTTATCACCAGCTAAGACGCTGACCATATGTTTTGGATGAAACAGCCTGAACAAAAGAAAGAGCACTGAGCTGGTCTGATTGGAAAAGCAGGTTACAGAACCAACAGATCAGGGAAATAGCAAATGATGGCTCCACAGACATCCTACCAGCTCACCAGGTTTCCCCCCCAAAAAAAATGTTTGGATCATATTGGGCTAAGGTAATTTGTTGAAGCCTTGCAAGTGTAACTGACCCTCCCATGTACACTTATGGCAAGAGGACTTCTCCCAAGAGATAAGAGGCATCACTAAAAATCCAGTGTTAGTGGCCCCTACAGATCAGCCTCCAAGTCTAGATATATTCAAAATCAAGACATTGTGAAGCTTGATGTCCTGTCAATTACAGACACATCCCCCACCCCTCTTAACTGAGAACTATCCAGAGATGAAAGGACCAAGGATATAAAATTCCAATGGCCCTGGTTGCTGGGGTAGCGGAGAGAAAATGGTAGCAACAAGTGGCAATCAATATGAGGCTCTAATGCGATGCAACAGGAAGGGGGAGTGGGCACATAGCAAATCTTTGTCAATAGCTGGAGGAGGGGTCCCTCCGGCAGCTCTCAAAAGCCCTGCCCCTTAATGATTGGTAGCATTGCATGTCACTCCCATTAGAAATGTAGTTGTTTACATGCGAAGATATTCTATCCCAGGGCAACCATGGTACCAGGAATGTCACTCAGGAGTTATTTCCTTACTTGGGACTAACTGGGATCTATGCAGAAGGAGGATACCTGTAGGCCCTCTCCTGGGGAACTCAGTTGTTTTCCTCTCCCATGGCAAGCCCAGCCGCCCCCCCCCCCCAGGGTCAAAGCAGTAGAGGTCAGGACGCTGCCATGAATCCAGAGGACAAAGCAAGGACAGCCTCTCTCACCCTGCTCCCCCCCCCAATCACACACTGCCTGCTCTAGCACGTTAGCTCTCCCCCATATGCTGCTTAAGCTGACACAGACATTCCACAGAAAATCCCCTTTGATCGCCAGAAATGCCCGCCCAAAACTACAATCTGACCTGCCTGCCAGCCATTATCACTTCTTTCCAAGAAGAAGGAGGAGGAGGCATGTTTGGCCTTCTGCAGGGCTTTCGGGAATCTGGGTCTTCCAGGCCCACAGGTTCTGGTCAGAACTTCTGGTCAGAACTGTGAGAGCAGGCTGGTCCGTGAGTCACATGCTTGGCAAAATGGCTACCCTCATCTAGCAGAGAGAGACCTACAGGACCTCCATGTCAACTTCTTGCTGCCTCAGCCCCAACTCACAATGAAAGTTGCTGGCCAAGAGGCTCTTTAGTTATTTCTCCCGCTTTCCTCCCTAGTAGGGACCCAAAGCAGCTTACCACACCATTCACCAGTTTGGTGTAGTGGTTACGAGTGCGGACTTCTAATCTGGCGAGCCGGGTTCGATTCTGCACTCCAGCTGGGTGACCTTGGGCTCGCCATGGCACTGATAAAACTGTTCTGACCGGGAAGTGATATCAGGGCTCTCTCAGCCCCACCCACCTCACAGGGTGTCTGTTGTGCGGAGAGGAAAGGGAAGGTGAATGTAAGCCACTCTGAGCCTCCTTCAGGTGGAGAAAAGCGGCATATGAGAACCAACTCTTCTTATCTTCACAAAAACAACTCTGCAGGCAGGTCAGGTTGAGAAACAAAGAGGCCCAACAAGCTTCCAGGGCAGAGTGGGGATTTGAATCTGGGTTTAGATAACAGGCAGGGGATATAACCTTTTATATACCTCATTAACCCCCCCCCCCAGCAACATTAGTTTTCCCTTATTCCAGGCGGGCTGAGGAAGTGGCTACAGCACACCTGGAGATCTATCTGAGTTAGAGTCCACACAATATTCACTCTGCCTCAAAGGACCTTACAGAATTTGGGCTCCCTTGGCTGAATCTCTTTGCAAGAATAAGCTCTGCACCTGTTAAACTTGCACCCACCAGGAGCACAGGCATCCTCCCAGGCAAGACTGATGACAACCCCACCCCCAAATCCAGTGTGTCCCACCTGCAACATATTTTAAGAAACACAAAACCTGAGAAAGGAAGTCAACGTAAGCAAGTCATAGGGAAGACGTTCAGGAAAAAGCCTACCTAGGGATTAAGATTCTCTCACACTAATCCTTTGCTTCACTGGGAAATATAGCAAATGGCCTCTTGAATCCAGGACAGCACTTCCTAGGATTTCAAAGCAAGCAACAGGTTAATATGAACTCTCCAGGATCCCTAGATTAGAGGGCTCAAGCTGCCAGCAAAGCCCCAGGACTTTAGCTATCCAGCTGGACCCAGAGGCATCTTGCTGGCTCCTCCTTTTCTTAACACCACCACAAAATCAGGCAGGTTCTCAGACCCGCAGACCAACCAACAAAGCCAGCAACTTTGTCCTCATAGGCCCCGTTGCCAAGCACAGCAGCCCTGCTGGCAGGAAATTTTTAAAATTTAGGACTACAAAAATCACAAGGTTGTGCAAAGAACACCCTCATCTCAGCACTACGCATCCTTAAGGAGCTATACAGCCCTCAAGGACTCTCCAAATCCCATGGATGCTCCTATAGCTCAGTTACCTTACTCTTGATGCCAAGCCAGCCAGCCCCTCCACAGGGATGGGACTGGGGATCCCCGGGAATTACGACTCATCTCCAGATTTCAGAGATCAGTTTCCCTGGAGAAAATGCTTTGGAGGGTGGACTCTGTGGCATTGCACCCCACTGAGGTCCCCATCCTCCCCAAGCTCCTCCCCCAAATCTCCAGGAGTCTCCTGACTGGGATCCAACAACCCAACCCCTCCACATCCCCCACTGGTGGCCAGGGAAGATCATGCAACCCTACTCCTCCAAGATGCCCCTGAAACAAACAGGAGGCCCACTGACTAATGTGGCTGGAAAGAGGAAATGCTGCTGTTGCTGAAGGCAGGCAACAGAGCCCAGATTTACTCCGCATCATCTGAACGTGGTAGCAGCCAGAACATACCTCGCCCCATGATGAGATTTAAGAAGCACTTCCTCATGCTCAACCACAGGTGGGCTGGGCCCAGTTCTCCCAACACCGGGGCTCCCTTTGCCTACTGCCACAGCAAAGCCCCCTCCTCTCAGCCACATACATCTGACAGGTTTAGATCCTTCAAACAGAGCCTCTGTTTGTGTGGGTGTCCTAGGTGGAAGGATACCAGCTGAGAGTTGTGAGGCTTGTCACTGTTCATTAAAGTTGCCAGCAGGAGGCAGGGGGAGGAGGAGGAGAAAATACACAGAATCCTTCCACTCACACCACAGCTTAAAATGCCTCGCACTTTGATGATATCTGACTGGGGGGGGGGGGGGAGAAGGAGGAGCCAGCTGCAGCAATTCTACTAGAGTGACACAGAGGAAGGTCTTTAATTCTCTCCTTTGGTACTCATGGGAAAAGCCAACTTAGAATGCAACCAGAGTCAAAATGAAACCCCTTCCCCACCTTAGCATGTCCCTGTATGATTGGTGCATTTGTTACCTAATATTTAGCCTGCCTTTCTTCCAAAAATATCAGGAAGGCATATGTGGCTCTCACTTCTCCCATTTCATTCTCCTAACAGCCTTGTGCCGGAAATCAGGCAGAGAGAGTGGATGACCTTAGGCTAGCTGCAATTAGTGTCACAGCTGAGCAGGGATTTGAGCCAACCCTCCCCCAGCTCAATCAAGGGGTCCCCAAATTAGTCAATCCTGTGGGCACTTCTAGAATTAGTGTCATCACAAAATGACCCCCATTAGAGGTGGGACCAAGCATGAAGACTATCATGGGAGAGAAATTGGGTTGCTGGATCTACTGGTTCTGGCAGGTGTCCTCCATTTTCTAGACACAGTTCCCTCCTCTCCAACGCAGAAAAACGGAAGCGACACTGGCACCCTGGGGTCATCAGTGGGTGACATTCTGGGTTTTGGGCAACACTATGATCGGAAGCAAATTCTACCATAGAGTTTTGCCAAAAAGCCAGAGCATCACCCCAATGTCTCCAATATCACTTCCAGGCAACATCAGCACAACAAGGTGCTTCTAGAAAGCTCCCCTCATCCCCCACTGGCAGTGCAGACAGACCTGGCAACCCAAGAAGGCAACCACAAAATGAGGGAGTTAGATTTGAATCCAGGAGCATCTTAGAGAACAAAAAGAGTTTCAAGGTAAAATGTTGGGAGAGTAAAAAACGTTGGTGAATCTCCTCAGTGTTTCTCCTGCAACATAAAGTTTCAGTTAAGGCAGAAAAAGTCAGCACTGGATCTTTGCTTTGGGGAAAAAACAATCAGGCACCACATTTTTCGGTGGGGGGGGGGGTAATCCAGAAATTGCTGCTTTAGCCACCAAGTCCACACAAGCATTTTGCACATAAAACTTTTTTTTTACATGAACAGCTAAACATGTCATGCGTGTAGGACTACTCTAGTTTCAAAAATCTATATAAACCCAGGGAAGCCCCAGTTAGTCTCCTCAAGGACCACACTCCAGTAAGTAGCGGAGCTGCAACATTCACTGTACGCCCCACCCTCCTCCTACCTCGGCCAGGAGCGTCCTAATGAATGGGACAAGGGCCTGTACGGATCACTATCTAAATGTATTCAACAACCTTCTGTGAGAACAAAAAAGCTGCTGCCAATACAGCAGAGGCTCTTGTGGCTGCATTCATGGGAGGCAGTGTGCAGGGTGGACTGATTAAACTCATGATTTAAATATTTTAAAGGGATTTAAGTCAATGATTTAAACCAAGTTTTGCATTTTGAAATTCAAATATTTCCTGAACAAGCATCCATATGAACCATTTGATGTGAAGTTAAAAACAAACATCAGTCTGCAACTAAACAGTCCTACTGGACTCGTTTTGTTGTAAGACTTCAGACCAACACTGTTTCCCACTTGAATCTAAACAGTCCCTTAAATCAGGGGTAGTCAACCTGTGGTCCTCCAGATGTCCATGGACTACAATTCCCATGAGCCCCTGCCAGCAAACGTTGGCAAATGTAGTCCATGGACATCTTGGAATTGTAGTCCATGGACATCTGGAGGATCACATCTGGAGGACTACCCCTGCTTTAAATTACTTAGGACCCTTCATACAACCTTTGGATCACATAACCCATGACCTCCAACTAATGAGCTCCAATGCCATCCTGAATGTATATGATGTCTATGGGGCTATTTTTAGACATAGGCAACAATAGCATCCCCCCCTCTTCGTGTTCCTGAAATCCAAGGCTTTTGGGGAAAGCACCAATGGACAAAATGGAACTTATTTCTGAGTAAAAACATGAATAGGATCAAGGTATGAGGGCCAAGAACTTTCCGGAACCAAGGGCTGACAGTAACTGTCGAAAACAATATATTTTAAGAGATAAAATATCAGTGCTGTTTGGTTGGTTGAGTCAAACATTCAATGACAATTAAGCACATTGGTTCGAGAAATGAGAGGATACTGAATGTGAGGCCAAAATCACCCACTGGGAGCATCACACCCCAAATGGCTTGCTAACAAGTCCTTGCATGCACAGGAAGGCCACTGTCCCATTTCTATGTAATATGTAAAAGTCAACTTCTCTGTTCTATTTCACTCACGGGTCATTTTATAGAGTAGACAGCCTTGATCTGAAGGTGGCCATGATTTGGCTTTAAGAGATGGGGTTAAGTGTAATACAAACATGTTTGTATTAAAAATTCAAATTTCCACTTTAAAACTAGATTTTTAAAAGCAACTCCCCCAAGCCTTCCCACCCTCACACACACACACACACAGAACCCCAATCCACGTCAAGGATGGGAAAGTGGGGCTCCGTTCATATTCTGCACCATGAGCAGGTATGTTCCATATCAATAAACTCAAAAATCCATGCTTAGACCAACTGCAAGAAATCAATTGAATTGGGACACATTTGCTTATTTTGCACAAACATTTATGTTTAAGCCAAAACTTCATGTCAGCGAAGGCGCTCCTCTTCAACTTAATAACTTGAAATTTGCAAAGAAAACTCAAGTGGCTGAAAAAACAACACAGATCAGAGACCAACTCTCTGGAGTGGACTGAAGCGCCACCACTCCGGTGTGATTCCAATGGGCTCTCCACCACTACGAGGGCTAGAAACTTGTTTGGGAATAAATGGGGAGGGAACGAAAAGAATTTCAAGAATGTTTTCTCAAATCTGGCAGAATCATTTTGGATGGCCCAGGGAAGCAGGGCTCCTCTACTTTCTGTCTTCATGGCCGATCCACCCAACCAGACTGCCCCCCAAATTATTTCTTATTATCTGAGGGGGAAGAAAGTGCCAGAAGAGAAGGAGAAAAACAAATACAACCAGGACGCTTTTTTTTTTGGGGGGGGGGGGGTGCAGGCAAAGAAAGAAGCAGCAGCAGAAAGCAGGCTCAGCTAATCAGGTGCAAGTGGTAGCGCATAAGGAAAGAAAATCAGCCAACTGCAGGCATGCTGCTGGCAGGGAGTCTCTACTCAATCTTCCCGCAGGTTTCAGGCTGTTAGACAACTAGGCCAGAAGGCCTGAAAGTGCAATCAGCATTTAACTGCTGGGGCCAACAGCAATCACAGCAATGGGAAGGAGTAGGTAGAGTGGCACCAGAGCCCCAGAGAAGGGGTGCCGTCTCACACAAGAACAGCCCCAGCAACATGGCACAGGCTCTGCTGATGAAGGGACAGCTGTCCCTGTACCTTGCCCAAGCCCTCGCCGAGCACTAAGCACACTCACGCATGCACTGCCATGTGGCACAAAGCTCTCTCGCCTGCCAGAGCAGTGCTGCACACAAGAAGCCCCATGACACAGAGACTGTTCAGTTTCCGGGCAGGCTCTCATTCGCACAAAACAGCCCTCAGCCACCCAGAAAGCAAACTGGAAAAGTTCACTCGGCCAATTCAGGGTGGCAGACAGAAAGTTAAGAAGATGTAGACAAACCAGCACAAATATTAAATGTGGAAGGGGGGGGGAGAAAGACCCTTTTCTGTGAAGGGAGGAGGGGCATCTGTGTGTGCAAACCCTGATGACTCCCATCTTCCCCTTCATCACAAGACAATCCTGCAGTCCCCCCCCACACACACACACACACCTACACACACACACAGCCTAGGGATTCCTGTCTTCAAATCTTGCTCAGAAGGAGTGAAGAGTGCAGAGCTGCTCGTTAACGACTGCTCATTAACAGCCCTCTGGGATGAGCCGGATGGCCAGGGCACCTGCAACCTCCAACTAATGAGCTGCAATGCCGTCCTGAAGCCCTGAGCGCAAATGAAGGGGCAGAGGACCCTCTGCACGATGGATGCCTGCACACTGCTAAGCCATCATTCCCAATTTTTCCAGCCTCACAGGGAGGCATGGCTGACAACTTGGCTTGCACAGGTGATCGAGGTGGGGGCAGCACATACATAGACACGCATGGTGCAAGTGAACCCCTTATTGCCATGACCCCTCATTAAGTATCAGGACACCACAAATCTCATTGTGAAATGCGTTCAATGGCTGAACATGCCACGTTTGAGCCTCTGTCCAGCCAGGAGCTGGCCACTGAGTCCATTTCGTTAGGCACCAAACAACTCAAAGACTGACAAACAGGTTTATACTGGGTTTTTATAAAACAGAACGTGCAAAAATTCCGCTGATCCAGATTCTACTGCCTGGGCTACAAACTTTTCAAATACCAAATGATAAAATCAAAACACAACAGTATTTAAGACTGATTTAACTTCTTATTAAAAAAAAAAAACACCCATCAACCTAAGCAGCTGTGCAGTAAGGACAAGGGGAAAGAAAACTGTGCTGGGCTGTGAGAGGACGCACATGCACAAAAACTGACTGTGCTGTACTATAAGGAAAGCAAAGCAAAAACCACCTGCTGAACAGTCACAGACAGGTCAAAAAGCCCATCAAAAAAAATCAGGGTCCTGTTTATGATTGGCCAATGGGATATGAGTTGGACCAGCAGGAGTTCAAGCATCCTTGAGTGCAGAGAAGCACTCAACCCCCCCCCCCTTTAAAGGGAACTTTACGGGGGGGGGGGCGAATAATGCTCTCTGGGTCACCACACCCTAGAATGGGATAACAACAGCCAGAAGGGAGGGAAAGCTCTGTTTTGACTCATCCGTGGCCATGGCAGAGAGTCTGAGGGAGGCAGGGGAACAACTGCTGCTGCCGAGAAACACTCCGGCCTCACCACAAACATGCTGACACCGCCCGGGGAACACTCCCCTCTACTTCATCCCCATGACACTAGTTAATGGCCAATGCCAGCCACAGTGGGTGGATACTATCTCCTGAAGTCAGCAAGGTTCATAATGTCAGCAGGAATACAGGGAAGGTGCCGACTGGAATAGGCTCAGCCTCCCAGGAGGCTAGGAGAGCCAGCCTAGGATCCAAGGGAAACCTGGGAGTCATAGTCTTAACAAGAGGACGGCCACTCCAGAGCATACATGTGTGCACAACTGGGCTCTCTCAAGAGATGGAAACATGCACGCCTACCCTATAAGATCAGGCAGAGCTTCAAAGGACTTGGTATCTCTCCCTCATCTCATATACTGGAACATTGTGCAATAACAAGGACGCTACAACAGAGAAGGTTCAACAAACCCACATAAGAACTACAATTCCCAGGATTCCATGGGGGAGGCATAACAATTCACCAGATTTAAACCCCAATTCACATTTGTGAGACAGATGCACCCCTTCCTGCTGCAAAACAAAAAGAGAGAGAGAGAAGCAACATCCTTCAATTGGTCTGAGATCATTGCCCAGATCTCTGTGGTGGCTCAGAAAAACCAAATGTGCCAAGTAAATTTTATTTCATTTTTATTTATTATTGGACTTGTATACCGTCCTTCCCAGCCAGCTGACTCGGGGTGGTTCAAGCAATAATACAATTAAAACCAAACCAGAAAAAAAGAAGAAGAAGAAGAAGAGTTGGTTCTTATATGCCGCTTTTCCCTACCCGAAGGAGGCTCAAAGCGGCTTAAAGTCGCCTTCCCATTCCTCTCCCCACAACAGACACCCTGTGGGGTGGGTGAGGCTGAGAGAGCACTGATATCACTGTATCACTGCCTGGTCAGAGCAGCTTTATCAGTGCCGTGGCGAGGCCAAGGACACCCAGCTGGTTGCATGTGGGGGAGCGCAGAATCAAACCTGGCATGCCAGATTAGAAGTCCGCACTCCTAACCACTACACCAAACTGGCTCAAACAACCACAACCACAACCACTCATGCCATGCAACAGCTGGAAATGCCATCGCCCACCAAAGGTGGGGTGGTTCAAGGAGGGAGCCTGATCAATGTTCTGCCACCCAGCCTCAACCAAATGCCTGAAGGCTGAGCTCCATCTCACAGGTCCTGTGGAACTGTGAGAATTACGACGGAGCCCTCAGCTCTTCAGGGAGCTCATTCCACCAGATCAGGGCCAGGACTGAAAAGGCCTTGACACTGGTCCACACCAGGCAGACCTCTCTTGGGCCAGGGACCACTACCCTTTTTAGATTTGCAGAGCGTAATGTCCTGCCAGGGGCATAAGGAGACAGGCAGTCTCTCAGGTACACTGGACCCAGACTGGTGAATAGCCCTGAAGGTCAAAACTTGATTGGGAACACCACTGGAAACCACTGCAGCTGCCACAAAAAAAGGCTGGATATGGGCCCTCCATGATGTTCCAGTGAGGACCCTGGCAGCTACATTTTCTACCAGCTGCAGCTTCTGAGTCAAGCATAAGGGCAGGCGAGTGCAGAGCCCGTTATAGAGGCCTAGTCTGGAGGTGGTAGTCACATGGATCACAGTGGCCAGGTGTTCCGAGGCTAGGTAGGACTCTAGTAGCCTTGCTCAGTGGATGAGCCCCAGGATAGCAGGTGGCGGGGGGGGAAGAAAGGCAGACTTCAGCAGGCCAGGCACTGCGCTCTTCTTTTGCATGCAGAGAACAGCGAGATCACAATCCCCATGCCGAGCTGCCACCGTCATCAGCCACTTGGCAGAAGCTGCCGTGTTTATCTAAGCCACACACCTGCACCAGTGAGAGATTCAGCTGGCTAGAAGTCTCCTGATTTTTAGTTGGTCCTCCAGGCCTTGGAACACCACAGGAGTAAAAGCCAAAAGGAAAAGGAAGACTCTAGTCTCAGTCACCCATCTTTTGTTCTGGTGTAGCACCCAATATTTTAGTTGAAAGGGCTAGTCTACACGGAACAGTCCTACACGGTCCTGCAACTTACAGGAGGAAAACTGCAAGGGAAAAGAGAGTGGTTAATGAAAAATTAGAAGTCCCAAAACTTAAAAGCAAAATGAGATAAGTTGGGGTTTTTTATACCTTGCTTTTCACTACCTGAAGGAGTCCCAAACATGTTTGCCTTCCTTAGGTAGGCGGGGCTGAGAGAGCTCTAAAAGAATTGCTCTGCAAGGACAGCTCTGAGGGAACTGAGACTAGAACAAGGTCACCCAGCTGCCTGCATGTGGAGGAGTGGGGAATCAAACCCAGTTCTCCAGATTAGAGTCCGCCATACATAACCACTATAGCACACTGGCTCTCAATACCCACCACTAACACTATAGAAAAAACCACCAAAAGGTGAACAATGAAAGCCAATGTGGTATCATGGCTACAGTACTGGACTAGGATCAGGGAGACCCAGGTTCAAATCCCCACTCTGCTGCGGAAACTTGCTGGGTGATCTTGGGCCTGTCTCACACAGTCTATCCCGCACCGCAGGATTGTGAAGAGAACAATGTAAACCTGCTTCAAGTCTCTGCTTGAGGAGAAATGAAGTCAAATAAAGGTGGGGTAAAACAGTAAAAATAATGCAAAAATAGATAAAGAACAGAAATCAGTTTCTTCCACAGATAACTCCCATCACTGTTGGCCAAATCCATCTCCTATCTTCAGCTTTGTACAGGGGTTCAAATATTGGACTAGGATCCAGGAGACCTTTTTTCTAATCCTCAGATCACTGGGTGACTCTGGCCCCATCACTCTCTAATTTAGCCTATGCTACCTCACAGAGTTGTTGTAGGATTAAATGGAGGAGAGGAGAATGATCTTCTAAGCCGATTTCACTCCCCTCTGGGGGGAAAAACAGGTTCCAGATATCTAAATATCTCATCAGACTACAAAAAGAAGTACAAGTCAATGGGCCTAATGAAAGAAGTGTCTAAAAAGCAAGAATCCAGCTTGGCAACCTTCAGAAATACATGGCAGCTAGCACCTTCCCAAACAAAGATGCTTCTGCGCCATAAGAGAGAGCCCAATCATTACCTGCTGCTAAGCCGTCCCCTAAGAAGCACAAAAGAAAAAAAAAACCCTTCAAGGGCAGGTGTTGATAACCCTAGCCTACAGCCCTTGAGTCAACACAGGGCTTTTGAAAGCAGCACCATTCCAAAGTAAGACTCCCCCCCCCCCGCCCCCTGCCACCGCCACTGCTTCTGCAGAGCACACCACACATTCTCATGTTGCCCACGAAGCCATCTTCCTCCCATCAAACAAGACTGACAGCCCCCGCAGGCAGCCCTGAGCTGGAAAAAAAAAACCCTCAGCTTCTCACAGAAGACTCTGTAACTTCCTGGCTCTGTGCGAAATCTCCACCCCCAGGGATGCACTCAGTTGGTTCCGGAGGTAGAAGGGAAGCAGGTCAACTGCCCCGTGCTGCCCCAACCCTTCTGGCAATGTGGACAGCCGGGCAAGAAACTCAGCACATGTGTGCATTCCCAGCTCTGCCTTCCCCTCCCCTCCAGAAAGGGAAGCAGGACCCCTCTTCATGACAGGAATCAAAATGCTGGAGTCTCCCATTCCTGGTATTATTCCACTGTCTACCCCCCCCCCCAGAAGTTGCAATTGGAAACCCTGTGAATTAACCACAGTTCACTTAACAGGAAGCCAAAATCAACCCCCCCACACCCTCCCACCCCCCCAAAAAAAAAACCTCTACCCAAATCGACAATATTTATGGCTTAGCTCTATAGGCTAAAGGATACAACTCCCTGCTGATGGGTGAGAAAGGGGTTGGGGTGAACTATGAAAAACAAACCGTAACCCATGGTTGGTTCCAGTTTTCTTTATGTGGCCAGACACCACTCTCCCCCTGCCCCCACTGCAGGCATGAAATGAACCTGGGCAACACCTCACCCTCAACAGGAGGCATGTGTCGAGTAGTCGCGGCCAAGTACCTTTGCTCTCCTGCCTTGGTTACTAGAGCCAGCATCCCCTCCTCTCTTCACAAGCACCCAGGCCTCTGACCCTGAACCTCGCAAGGGGGCTCTCTCCCCGTTAATGTTTACTCAGGCTAGTTTAACAACTGCAGGTTGCCATGGTAACCTCGACAAGCCAGGCCTACCAGGGTCCAGCTGAGCTGGGGACAGCCAAGGGGACGATGATGATGGCCCCAGCCATGCGTGGGTGTCACCTTGGAGACTCAATGTTTTTTTCCCCCCAATTCTCCCCCCCCCCTGGTAGTCACATCCCCCTAGTTCTCAGCCTACCCACTCCCACTTTCAAATGCATGTCCTGGTCCCAGGGAACTGTACGGGAACGGTGCAAAACTGGTGATATTGGGGTTCCATTCCTGGCTTTCCAGCAGGAGTTGTTCCCCCCCACCCCCACCTTCATGCCAGAGGTGAAGGAGACTAAGAGTCAGCTCTCTGGGGTCTGAAGGTGAACTCAAAGCATTCACCAGTGGCCGAGGAGGTCGATTAAGACAAGACACCTGCCTCCAATTTTCACCTTGCCAACAAACTGTGTGAAGTCTTGGACAAGTTCTCTTTTCGACAACATCCACCTCCCCCCCACCACCAGCACCATTAACTGCACGCATCCATCCACTCTCACAAAAAACACACATAGTCACCCCAACAAGGAAGAAAAAATAAATTGAAGCCGGGGGGGGCATTCTGGGACCCTCTGGTGAAATGTACCATGGTGAAGGCAAAAGGAATTTTGCCCAGCTTCCCCAATTACCAAGGATGAAGCGGTCAACCCCCTTCCAAAGATCAGCCCCTCCAGGGTCCAGCATAAAGAAGAATCACCTGACGGCATCCAACCAGCCACCCCCGCCGCCTTCTCGCCAGAAGAGCAAGCCACATGAAGCCCTCCTGCCTCCAGCAGCCACAAGGTTAGAGCTGCATCATCCCCCCCCCTCACAACGCACTTCTAACTAGCCCACCCCCCTCTACCAACCCAGCCTGCTGCTATGTGTTGAAGGCTCCTTCGATCCAACTGTCTGTGAAGCTCTCTGCCAACACGCCTCTGTGCTGCATTATTTATAAAACAGAGGAGCAGAGGAACAGCTGCAGAGCACTCCACGGACGGCAGCCCGGCCTGGCTTTAAAGCACCATGACACCACAGGACGTGGGGCCCAGGGGTGGGGGGGGAGGAAGAAAGCCCTCCCCTCTGCTGCCAGTGCATGAGTCCTCTCCTTTCCTGACCCCTCTCACAGGCACGTCAACTTCAGTGTGCGGGGGGGGGGGGGGCATTTCTCACGATCTTCCTGTGGTCTGGGCAGGGAGGGTGCATCGTGGTGGGCAGAGGCTATATCTTAAGGTTCTTAGTCTCTCAGGAACCCTCTGTCAAAGGGTGGTGGCTTTGCAAAACATGTGATTGCGTGGATGGGTTTCACTCAGTTGCTCATTAAAAGCATGAAGATCCTGATCTGCCACATGCCGGGGGTCACACAGAGGCCCTGTGCAGGAAGCCTTGCCAGTGCCTGGGGTATTGATAGATTGGCTCCCCAGCCCACCACCAACTTCCTCCAATGTATTGCACCCCTGAGCCAGGCAAGAAGAGTAGAAACCCCTCTTGTTATGGGAATGCTGGAAAAGAAAAAGGAAAAAAGGAGAGGGAAGCAGCAAGCATGAAAACAAGGAAGAAGCCAAGACCCACTGTCCTGTGGCCAGAATCAGATTTCCCATCAATGCAAAGACCACCTTGCTCCAGTGGAGCAAAATAAGATCCCGGGCATAGAAACGTGCCCAAGGCACACTGTTCAGGGACATGCTCAGTGTTGCAACAGATTCTTCTTCGCTGAACCCAGCTCATCTCCCTCCTACCAGCTCCCATTCCCTGTGAGCCCCAGCGAGGCAATGATCAAGCTTAATTTTTTATTATTATGAAATTTCACACAAACATGCCAAAGAGCTGCCTGTTTCCCCCTCCCTTTCTGTTCCTCCGCCCTCCCCAAATCTCTTCTCCTGAAGATCTGTACCCGCTGAAGCCACGCTAGGCAAGGATGCCGATAGGATTAATTCTGCATGACTGCCCATCTCCACGGGGGTGTCTAAGACCCTCAGGCCTGCAGCAATCTTTAAAAAAAATTCCTCCAGCCCAACTTAATTCCCCTCTTCCTGCAGTGGTAGTACATCTGCCGCAGTTGAACACAAGGATGGCAAAGCAAAAACAGGGAACAGGCATAGAATTTTTCAGAAGAACAAGGAGGAAGAGAAGCAGGTCTGGATCAATGACTTTCGCACTCACATCCTTTCCCAGTGCTGCATTAACCAGGCAGTGCCCCAAGACTAGGGGTGGGGGAAGCATCAACCCTCCTCTTCTGGATTCAAGACCTTACACCATTTGAAGCAGAAACATGCTGCAATGGGCCCTGGTTTGATTTTCCTATAAAAATCCCCCTCTCACATCGTACAGGTGTAACACTCCACAGGTTGTGCTAAAATCTGGCAGACAGTGTTCCAGCATTCCAAGAGCTGTCAAAGCCAACAGCATTTGATCTCGGGTCCCTTGGTCTGTAAAAATAATAAGTACTCTGTACCTCTGTGGTTAGGAGTTGACAGAGCCTTCTCCTCTAATGCCTGTAAAGCAATTCAAGATTTCACAACAAGAGGTACTACAAAACAACTGGCTATTTATAATGAGCAGAATCACAACAGGTAACCACCAAGAGGATAAGCCAGAATGTTGTAGCCCTTGGTCTCAGACCCAGATGCCCAGGTTCAGGCCCTCAGACTGACACGGACCACCGACCTCACAGTTGCAAAGTTGCAAAGTAGTTGCAAAGATTAAAAAACTGTGAGGAGAAAACCATCACAAGGTGCCCATAAAAATAAAGGAATAACAGCACATGGTCCTGATGAAAATTGGACACAATACATGAAGAATTTCCTGTGATTCCGATGGATAAGGTATGCATATATACAGAAACTGAAAGACTAAGATGCAGACCCATGAAGGCCACTCAAGAACAGGTGCTTCTTGAGTGTCATGGGTTAAGTCTAATGCATAAGACCATGCAGCCCTTAGACCAACAGAGAGATATTCACAATGTACTCAACAAGCCACATACATTCGGGTTACTAAAGGTGCCAAATGACCAGTGGATCTCTTTCAGAGATCAAGTTCCACACGGGACCTTCCACATCACAGATCAGCACTCAAGATACTGCTCTACAATGCAAGAAAACCAAGAGCAGGAGCCCATTAGGCTCTTTTAGTAAAATATATACAGTTCGTACTATATTGTATTCACACCTGCTGATCCTGGTCACTGGGAATCAGTTGCTGCTCATCCCTAGGACAATGGCAAAACTATTATCCAACAAAGCATACAAGTGTATCCTCAGGACCGCTTAACAATCAAAGCATAAACAATCTGTTTTAAATAAGTACCGTCAGCACTGCCTGGAAGGATCAAAGCATCCAACTTACTTCAGAATGTCTGATTGGAATCTGGGAGACTCCTGCCATAGAAGCTTATTGGGTGACCTTAAGGCTATTCACACATATTCGAAGCCTAGCCTACCTCAAAAAGTTGGTTAGGAAGATAAAATACAGCAGAGAATAATGTATGGTTGCCAGGTTGGTTGGACCAGCCGGCCGAGGATTTTTTTTTGGGGGGGGGGTAACTGGGAGTTAGAAGGGAAGAACCAGGAAGCAAATGCAGCGACCTTATGACCCCAGGAACTGACATAACATGTAATGGATGTCAGGGGCAACATTCTGGTTTGTGGCTAAAACCTCTATGTTAGAATTAGCCTCTTAGGCACTGCATTTACTTCCTGGTTGTTCCCTTTCTACATCTACTAAGTTCCCTCAGATTCCTCGAGCCTTAAAACAGGGGGAGAGGCTTCAAACCAGAGAATCCCCTGGCCCCAACTGAGGATTGGCAACCCCAGAGTAATGTAAAGGGTCTTGGGTCCCCACAAGGGAGAAAGGCAGAGTATAAATGAAGTAAATAAATAACAGTTCTGCCTCCCACAGAAATCTGCCTTTAAGTGTTCAGCCTTTCCAGATCCCAGGTCCACCTCTAAATCCAGGTGGCAAGATGAGCTGTAAAAGCACATGGCAAAAAGTCAGATGACATCACAGCCATCTGATGGGAAGAGGAGAAGCTGGAGTCTCTGAAGCTGCATGTACTGAGCAGTAATAACCTCCACAGCTGAATAGTCTCACTTCTTGCTGTATCTCCAGGCATGGGTGTAGAGAGACACGGAGTCCTTATTTGTGTGTATGTGCGCTAACAACAGGACTTCCGAAAAGACAGGATCTCACAACCCAGGAACTGAAGACAGTTGCTCTAGGAAGTCTGCAAGTGATCAGCAAGCATTTGGCAACCCCTCAGAAATTTGTCAGTGGCCCATCACCCGTCTACATTTTGCTTAGAGCAGCAACAAAAGCTTGCTAGGTAAAGCAAGGAAAATGCGAAGCTGCACTGTTTGCGACAAAAGCAACAGTTAAAACCCCCCTTTTTTGGCCATCCACTCCTTTTTTATTTGATAGAGTTTTCGGGGGGAGGGGGGGACAACAACAGTCCCTCTTAAGCAAGGCACTCTTTACAGGGACCAGCTCGGGTGCTGTAGAAGCAACACCCTCTGCCCCATTTTCCATCCAGAAAGCGTTCCCCCCCCCTCCCTTCCCTCAGAAAAGAAGTTATCCACAGGGATCAAATACACATGGGATCAGCTGCTTTTAAAGCCACCAAAGTGCTTGGAGGCAAGCAGAACAATGGGGCCTGCCAGAAATGGAAAACAGAACTGATGGTTAACGTCTTACCCCACACTCCCCAAATTCCCACAATGCACCAGCACCCACAAAGGAAGAGGCAAACATTGCTTTGCACTTTGAAAGCTTGAAAATCCAATCTAGCCTTGAGGCAAAGGCACTCTTCTTCGGCTGGAGCAGGAAGGGGCAAAGCAAGCCCCCACCCCTCGCAACAGGAACCCAGCCTCCTGTTGCAGAACAAGGGGACTTTTCCTCCAGCTCTCCCTCCACCCATCCAAAATGGGCAATGTTTTATCAGGAGAAAAGAAAGGAAGAAAACACTTCCCACCCCAGATGCTTACAGAGCTATAGATCCATGCATTTAAATCATTTGTGTCTTTACCTTCTCCCTCACTGGCTGCGAATTTTTCCTGTTTTGGCACTGGTAATTAGGGGGTGGAACAGATGGTGGAGGGCTCATTTAAAGTAATGCATCCATTAAAATAACCTTTGCTGTCGGGGACCACATTCCCACAAGGGGCTGGTTTCAGCTGGGGACAGAAGGCAGGGGAAGGGGTAACTGGACTTCAGAAAGAGTAAGGACAGAAGCCACCAAGGCAGCAGCAGAGATGAATGAGCATGCAAGAGACCCTAAAAGAAGCTGGACAGTCCTAGCTGGTTACCTGGCAGCATGGAAGGGGCTAGTCCCAGTATAAAACATGGCTCAGGTGGTTCCACTCCAGATTCTTTTGTTCCACATGGCCACCAGCAGCCTGAGTCTGCTCTCTATCTTCCTACATTATATGCCATTGTAAGTGGGCTATTCTTAGGCCACACTGCCCGCCTTCCCAAACACACACATGCACATCCCTTGCAGGACCTGGAAAGTCAGGAGATCTCTGAACAAAAGAAGCTTTAAGCGAGTAGAATGTACTTCAAATCTTGTGTATGGAAGGAGGTAAGAGTCAAAATGTGCTGAGAGTTAACCCCAAATGCTGGCCCAAGAAATGTCTAATAAGAGGATCGGAATATATTATGTCATTCTTTTTAAGGTGCCAGCATGAATCTTTCACTACATTTTTCCTCCTGGTACCAGGGGGAACAAAGAACCATTCAAACATACTCTTGAGATCACTGGAATTCCCATTCCATTAAATTTATCTCTTACAATCATCTTTCTTCCCATCCTTCAAAGAAGTGCATCAAGGTGGGTCAGCGCTACTGTTGCTGTTGGACTTAATGGCAGTGTTCGGCACTGTTGACCAAGGGTTATTAGCCCACTGCCTAACCAATGTGGAGATTGAAGGGGCCACCCTTAAATAGCTGCAATCTTTTTCCAAAGTCAGGCAGAAGGTCACACTAGGGGAGAGATCCTCTGAGCAGTATGCCCTGACAGTTTTGTTCAACATCTATGTGTCCCCTCTCCCAGCTGATCCAAAGTTTTGGGCTGGGGTTCCATCCATATGCTGATGACAGCCAGCTATGCATGTTGATAGATGGTCATCTGTCCCACCCCGCAGAGTCTTTGGGCAAATGTCTGGAGACCATGGTGAATCTGCTGAAGCTAAATCTATCTAAGACTAAGGTACTCTGGCTGAGTCAACATGCCCCAGGTGAGACAGCACAACTCCCAGTCTTGAGGGGTCCAATTTACAGGTTCAGCAACCATAAGGAGTCTGAGGGTAGTCCTGGATGCCATTGTCAATGGAGGCCCGAATCACGAATGTTGTTCATCAGACATTTTACCACCTTCACCAGGCATGACAACTAGCACCTTACGTGTCAGCATCAGACTTAGCCACTGCACAACCACCAGACTGGACTACTCTAAGCAGGGACACCCTTGAAATTGCTGTGGAAATTTCAACTGGTCCAGTATGCAGCAGCACCGATCCTTATGGAGAGTATATGTTCAGCTTGTGCTCTCCTAAGTGCACTGGCTCCAGATAGAAGACCAATCAAATTAGAAGTTTTGGCTCTAACCTTTAAAGCCCTAAACCGTCTAGGATAGTCATACCTGCCAGACCGTTTCTCCCACTGTATCCTCCAACAAAGATTGAGCAATCAAAACCTGCTCAGGATCCCCAGCCCAAAGAAATCAAACTGACCTCAACCAAGGTCAGCCTGGTATAACCCTCTACCTAGTGAGATCAGGGCCCTATGGGACCTTACGCAGCTCCGCAGAACCTATAAGACAAAAGCTGTCCTGCCAGGCCAAGGTTGAGGACTTGATCACACCTGAGTTAAACAGTTCTGCATTTTTGTATTTTTAAAGACATTTTTAACGACATTACATTTTAAATGTAAAATTACATTTAATGTAATTTATGTAATTTTAAAGTGGAGATTTTATATTTTAAATCTTCGTAAGCATTGAATTGGGTGTTTATCTGTTGTAACCCGCCCTGAGCCCCCAGGGAAGGGCAGGTTAAAAATACAATAATAAATAAATAAAGCCCAGGACAACTTACATACATGGTGATTGCCATCTTCATTTTATCCCCCTAACAAACTTATGTGATAGGTTAGAGAAAACTAGCAACCTCAAGACCACTTAGTAGTCCAACAGGGGAGCCAAGCCCAATCTCTCTCCAGTCACTATCCTGCACTAATTCTTCCTCTGCTAGCACTGCTTCCTTCCCAGGTGTTTTGCATAATATTTCTAAGCCTATTACCACCAGGGCTAGAAGCTTGTTTCTTCAGAGAGATACTGAAGTAGTAAGCTTAGATGTTCAAAAAGCCAGGTCCTACACCCAATGCATCACTCATATGGGGCAATCCCAGAATACATACAGCCTCAAGCATTGTCACCTCAACACTAGGTTGCCCAGCATTTAGTCAGCAGGGGCACGCCCAAAGCTACCATGCAACTTTCGCTGCAATCTCACAAAGAAATCCAAACATGGATCAGCATGCCTCACTTGACCAGAAGAGGACTCAACAAATCCTGCACAAATCCCAAGCAGCTTGAATGAAACAATCTGGTGCAAGCTCTCTCTGCCTGGGAGGAGTTTTTGCATACCAACTGGTGTGATCTGGAAGGTGGCCAGCATTTTTTTTTTTAAGTACAAAGGTGTAGCCCTGGAATAATACTCCTGCTGGGGCAACACTAACCCTGAGGCCTCTAGAGGACGCAACAGCTGCACCATACATCCAGAGACCTTGTTGCACTTTCACAAAACTCCCCAATGTAAGCCTTGCCAGGGATTTGAGGGGTGTGGTAGAGGAGGACTCTGCCTGAGGGCAGCCACAAGAATCTTGCAATCCTTGCCTTTCCGTCCCAGCCCCCAGCCTGGGCGAAGGACTCCCTCAATGGAAACCCGAGGTGAGCCTAAAGGAGCAATCGCCATTCCAGGCAGCAACGGCCTCTCCCGTTTCAGGCTTGGCTCCCAGGAGAGCAGGGGCAGGCTTTGTTCTGGAACTGGAGAATGGGCCAGAAAGAGCGAAACACGGTCTCTGCCAGCGCTCATGTTTCATTCTCATGGAATGCTGGGGAGGGGAAGAGCCCCCCCCAGGGCTTTGGACGAGGGGCAGTCAGGGAGAGGGTTACTGCACAGGAGAAAGCATTTTGAGCTCAGGCGGGCTGAGGAAAAAAGATCTGAGCACACACATCTGTGATCATGCCTTGGAAACCTGAGGGTGTGTCTGGAGACAGCTGTACAGACACTCTCCCCAGTATAGGGAGTACCTGCTGCTGTGGGGTGCTTCATATTAATGGGGGGGTCCCTAAAACACCCCCCTCACTGAACGCTGCCTTTGAGAACTGCTACATGTTTATCTCCCTCTTTCTCCAAGGAGTTCAGGGCTGTACACATGGTCTAGTCACAACAAGGTCTTGGATTATCACAACAACCCTATGAGGCTGGTCATGCTAAACCAAAGCGACTGACCCCAAGGTTATTCAGCAAATTGAGCTCAGTAGAGACCTGAACTCACATCTCTATCACTCCTTCTTGAGTATTCTACCTACACTGCTTCCTTACCCCTTCGACAGGACACTGGTCCAAGGCCATTTCTTGTCTCACAACACCCATCTTAAAATGACGTCATATCCTTTGACAGGCAGGCTTATTGCTATAAAATGTTTTGACTGATCAGGTACGTTGGAAAGGAGCTGTAGCCAGATGGGGGGGGGGAGGGGGGAGAAAAAGCCAGTACCATTTACTGTTATTTAACAGTTAGTTTTGGGGGGGGGGAGATCAGGTTAGTGGAATTAGACAGGATTTTAAGACCTGCAACTGTATAACTAGGAACCACATTTATTTACTGGAACCGAGATCAGCATAAAACTGTGAAAAGCATTCATTCATAATGGAAAAGTTATTCATTGGTGACTGTATCTGCACATACCAGTTCAACCCCCAAACAATTCTGCAACAAGGTTCTCACAAAGAGAAAGCACTCGCTTACAGACTACTGGCCTTGGTTTTAGAAGGGACAATTCATATCAAAATGACCCTATAATTCCTGCCTGATCTAGGAAAGGGCATTTCTCTCCTCCCATCACCAGATGCCTTGTTTTTGGCTTCTAAGGAAAGCTGCAGAATCGGGAGGAGAGGTGAACGTTTCCTGAGAGCTTTGCGTCTGTGCTTTTCTTGGGGTATTTAGAGGAAAGGGAAGGGGGAACAATCCCACACTTGTGGAGAGTATTTACTAGCTGGCTGCCCCCATCTGTCTCTGCTTTACATAAGCTTCCTTCTGCCGCACCTCGGAGGATGGAAGGAAATCAATGCGGGGGGGGGGGGGGAGTGAGAGCAAGCCATGGACAGAAAAATTCCAACCCACCCAGCTATGTTCAAATATTTAGTGTGTGCTCGCAAGGTGTTTCTGCTGCCTTTAGGGTATCGCTGTGTTTGAAGCAACAGAGAGCGAAAGGAAAAGAGCATGGGGTGGGTGGGGGATAAAAGTGAGAGCAAGCTTTATGCATTGTTTTCTTTCTTCTCTGGCTATCTGTTGGCACTGATACACATATATGGTGGCAACCAGAAGGAAGGACAGAACCATGTCTAGTCAGAAGAGGGGTGTGCAGATGTGTAACTGGAACAGCAAAGGATTCCTCCATAAATCGCAGGTGGGGAGCCTCTGAATTGCTTGGGTGGGGAGAGGAAGAGAGGAGGCCTCCAGTGAGGATTTGCATATTTGTTGGATTGCGGGGGGGGGGGGGGGGTGGAGAAGAAGAAAGGGATTGTGGAACTTATCTTTGATCAGTCAGGCAGGGATGTGTTGAGGCGCACAGCAGCGCACTGACCCTGCGGACCCACATACCTTGCGCTCCAGGGAGCCCCAAAAGACCTAGGTAATGCTCCTGCTTCGCGTTGGCACAAGGGGATGGCGGCTTGAGTTACACTAAGCAGGTCCCATTCCAGGCTCAGATCCTCTTCCATTACGGTTCACATCAGGCATTTTCAGGACGCCACCGCCCCCACACGCACTCCAGCCTGGCAAGCTCACAGCAGACACCTCCTTTGCTCCCTCCTCACACTCCCCCCACCCTGCACACACATCTCAGCAATCTGTATTCCTCACAGACTGCGCAGAGCACACAGTTACCTCCAAGCTGCCCAATGGCTCCAGAGTGACCCGGGGGACGGCTAGCAGCTGTGACACTTCAATAGCCAATGTGAACAGAAGGACTGTGCCTCCTTGTTGTTTTTTTCTTTTTTACTGGCACATTAAATAGCAAGGGTGGGGGGAAGCAATGACTACCCTTGCCCTCTTCTCACCCCCACCCCCTTCCAATATGGAATTTGACCCCTCCATTGCCTTGTCATGCCTGCACAGCGCTGCAAGCCATTCCCTTTTTCTCAGGCAGTGTCTGAGGCAGGAGGAGGCTCCTCAAAGACACGGGTTGTCTCTGCATTTTCCCCCACGCCAAATTATTTTTCTTTTCCGGGAAACGGAATGGAACCGGGGTGTCACTCGGAAAGACAGGACTGAGAACTTCCAAAGCCCATGCCCAGGTTCTGGAGGCAGGAGAGAACACGCGGGGGGGGGGGGGGAGAGAGGGGGAATAAATAAGCCATGTTGCTCCGTAGCATTCTTAACGCATGGCATTGTTTGCTCTGCCCGTTCTGGGGGAAATGAAGGCCCGATGAAGCTTTGGAATATAGCGAGCCGCTTTCCCTATTTATTCCTCACAGAAGTAACAAAATTTTGCGACTAGATGCTCACAATTGCCCACTGCTTTGCTGTCCTACTCATTTTTGCCCCACTGAACCATTCCTAATTTACCCCCTTTTGATCGCAGCAGCCTCACTTTTCCCTCAGAGTTCTTACGGCAGGCTTCATGGCTGCTATGGCAACGGGCCTGCCCAACAGCTCACTACACTGCCACGTGCTTATGGGGCTGTGTGTCCCTGAGCAGAAGCATGCCCCTTTACCTGCTACACAGGTGAAGAGGAGCACAGGAGGGACCAATGGGGTGAAGCCAGGTATCTAAAATGGCAGCTGACATCTAAGCATTGCCCCGCAAGGGAGCTGAATGCTGCCTGTCCAAGCCAAGAGAATGGTTAGGAGAATAACAGTGTGCAGCAAGGAACGGCAGACAAAACCCAGAAGGAAGCCAGGGAAAGAAGGCTAGAGGTGAAATTAGTTCCACATCTCACAGAAATTGACATTGGGGACTATGATGCCTAGCATGGCTTGGATCCTGTTCATTTGAATTCTCATCAGGAACACAGTCACCTTTTTTTTTTTTGCCAACCAAGCGATGGGAACCCACGTCACTCCCTCTAAAAGGATCACCTCCTTTATCAGCACATATTAACCAGCAGCAACACCCCTTCCCCTCATATGCTGCCTGCTACCCCAGCTCCAACTAATATTCTGTGCTGTCTGGGACAGAACGTCCCCCCTCAATGGGCTTTTCTACCCCTTTGCAACAAAGCTCATTCCATGCATTCACCGGCCTGTCAGCTCATCCATCCCTTCCACAAATCCAGCTGAATTCCTCCCTCCCCGCCTCTCTCAGCCGCTACCATAAATAAACCGTTTTTCCACACTTGGCATGTGCCCTCTGCACTCTGTGCTCCCCACCCACCAAGTTCCACTCATCTAATCTCTGCTGTTATTCCCCCCCTAAAAACTCCTTTTTTAGAACATCATCAGCATGGGGGGAGGGGGGGGGTAATGGCACAAAACTGAATTGCCCAGTTCCTTTTTGCTACCATGGGTGTACAAAAAAGCTTTAAGAATTGACATAAAGTCCAAAAACTTTCCAGTCATTAAAAGTTACAGTACCCCGAAATGTTGCTGACCTTCCGGGCCTCACTGCGGCACAGGCATTTGAGGCTTCCTGTCTCACAGATCAGGTAGCACAGTTGCACACTCTTTGCATTCTGGGGCAGGAGATTGTTCAGCCTTGCAGTACTAGTTTCTGCAGCAAAAATCAAACACACTGGCCTCTGTCACATCTAGATGTCCATGAATCACAAATGGTGTTTCCATTCTTTCTTTCCTCAAGAGTGATAGTGCTGAAATGAAACCACATGCAGACCCCTTCAGATTTGACTAGGTTGCCTGAATCCATATGAAATTATTTCAAACTGCAAGCTGAATTGTGACAAATCTTGGAAAACTCAGATTTGGTGCCGATCAGCACCTATCAAGGCAACGCTAACCCAATGGTAAAATTCTGAATTTGCTCTTGAAAAGCCCTGAGGTAAACCTTGTACACACCCCTTTCCATGCTAAAATGACACAGTATGCCCTGTACACCAGCTACTTTACACCCAATCCCTCTATACTCAAGCTAGCCCTACTCTCTGGCCTGCCTCTGGGTTTGCTAGAGCTGGTCTGGAAAACAAAATTGTGTTTTGCCCAAATTCTTCACACTTACATATCTGTTGCCTTCGCTTTCCCCTCAGTCACCTGTCTAGGACTCCTTCCTTTCTAAATCTCTTCTCTGGGAGGACTCCCAGTTCTAGGCTTGTTTCACCTTGAACCGAGAAGGAAGCTTCTCTTCTCATTATGTTCCCTCCTGGAAGTGCCTGACTTAACAGAGCCATCAAGGCCCAGACACACTCTGGACCCCACCCTTGCAAGACTGAGCCTTCCCTTCTCCTCAGGCCAAGGCAGCTGGGCTTGTTCATGGATTTCCCACAGATAAACTAGAACAAAGCTCACCAAATCTTCTTCCTTGAAATGCCCCTGTGGAATTTTGACTTGTTTTTAACCCCCCTCCCACCTGCTGCTCCCCTTCTCACTCCCTCTAGGGCAGTCATGCAACCAAACACCAGTTTCCAGCAATCAACTGGTGAGTCCACCTGGGAATTGTTAACAGAGCCTCTTTCACCCCACCCCCTTCTTAAGGAACAGACACTTTCCCCCTGGATATCCTTATTCCCATCATCACTCCCTGCACTATTCTTATCCCATCAACCACCCAGATATTTTCACTTTCTTTTCACCTACACATGACTCCCCCCTTTAAAAAAAGCACGACCAGTATAGTCTTTTCCTGACCGCTCAATACCATATTCAGTCTTGCCTCAGAAACCTGAATTTCATCACCTTTGACAGTAAATGTGCTGACCAACAGAAGTGAGGCGACAGAAAACAGTTTGATATCCCCAGGGTGTTCTGCCCAATTTCCCTTTTCGGAAGAGAGGGGGAGGAGAGTGTTGCTGTATACTGATCATGAGCAGACCCCCCCTCCCCACCAGATTCTTTTCTCCCCCTGTCCCCAATTTCATAGAAATCCACAGAAAATAGATGCTTCCCTAAGGCAGAGGGGAAATCTGCCCTACGAGACCACAGCCATCACTGTCAACTTCATGGGAGAAAGGAGATTCTCAAACTTAAATTACTTGACCTCCTCACAAAGGAGCATGTAAGTTAAAAATGGTGCCACAGCTGATAAGGACTCTTGCTGTCCAACTTGTGCCTGCAAGATGCTGCAGCTTAGTGGTAGAGCATATATTCGTGGTTCCCAGGTTCAATCCCTGGTATCTGGCTGAAAAGATATGAGCAAGCAGAGAGCCCTTGAAGAGTGGCTGCCAGTCACAGGTAGATGGGCTAGTAGATCGATCCTGTGCTTATGTACATCTGGTCACTCAAAACTGTAGCATGATCCTATTCCTCCCATGCACTGTAAATCTGCAGATCAAATAGCAGCTTGGCCTTAGTCATGCCACTGTGTCTAAATAAGTCCTACACACATACACCGTTTTAGGCCGGCGCAGATTTTTAAAACAAAATTCAAACAAGTAACATAACAAACACTGTAGGAAAAAGCCTTAACACAAAACAGCATGAGACAGATAATGCATATTCCCAGGAAACATTTATCCATGGTCGTCTACTGCACAGGTTCTATCACAGTTTGTTCCAAAGGACTCCTAGACTTTCCCTACAAGCCCTAATGTTGGATCTGCTCTTAAAAGCCAGGACGTCCCTTCCAACACTATTATTTTATGATTCTGTGAGAATCAGCCCCATCAGTACCCACAAAGCAGTAAAATCAAGGCACTACAGGCGACAGAGTGCAAGAGGTAAGCCAGGGTACCATGGTACCTGCCAGCACCTTTCTTGGCGTCCGCCAAATGTTTCTAGAAAGTGGACAGAGTCAGGTGGGGTTTCTGCCCAGCAATGGTTCTGATTGGCAATACAGGTTTTTAAAAATGTTGCTTTGGCAGCAATCTCCCACCACCCCACAGGGATCTTTGCTATGCCTTCCATTTTGTGGCTTGTTCTATGTCCTGCAAAAGCTCTTTTGTAGCAGGCATTTGTGGCTGTGCCCACCATGCTGTGTCAGGATCTCAAAGGCGCCTGCAAGCTCAGAAAGGTTTCACAAACTACCATCCCAGAACCTGGAGTTTAAGTCATTTTGCATTTTCAAACAAGAAAACCAAGCCAGAATATTCTTATACTATGCCAAGCACCTTCCAGGGTCGCTTATAGCATGTACAGGATAGGTGTTCCCAGCATGGAACCTAAAGGGGGGGGGGACAAAGGTACAAAGCAACAACAAGAATATGGTTTGCACAATATGCACCACCACTACAGGATGGGTCTTCTTTAGGGTATCTTGCCTGGCTTTCAGCCTTAAATAGAGGAGCCCCTCTGCCTGCTGAAGCCCTGATTTTGACACCTGCCCAACCTTTTCACTCAAAACACCTGAGCACAGAAGTAGGAGGGCATTTCAGAAAGTAACAGCAATTTTCCCCACATGCAGCAATTTTTGACACTGCTTTCTGAAACGGCATCATAATTACAGCAATTATTTACTGCAGTAATTACAGCTTGAGAGATGAAACAAGAAGTGAAGCAGTTACCAAGGGGCAAAACTCAGACACAACTACTCTGGGTTAAGGCAGAAGGGTATTCTGAGTTTTGCTGCAGAGGCCCTCTGAGACCTTTAAAACAAGTGCTCAAGAGTTCCCATGGCATGATACAAATTGGTGGCAGCACTCTTCTTCCTTTGCAACTGGGTACCACAAGTTGAATGATGAAGTACCTACAGTTGAACTGAGAAAGACAGGATGGAGGGCAGATAACAAACAACATGGCCTCCCTCCAGCCAACACCAGTCAGAACAGGCCACACTGACCATGATAAGCAGCATCAAGCACAATCTTCTCAGACTAGCTGTTGTGGCCACTGCTTGTCCGACGGACATGAGAAACCAGCAGTACTCTACAACTCAGCTATAAGGATCAGAACAACTGTTTCAAGCACACTCAATCTCTAGACCACATTTGGAATTTTGAAAGGGGGTGATGATTTTTTAAAATAATGATTCCAGGAGTGGTAGAACCAAACCCCAAATGGCTCCAGCTAGAAGTAGAGCCAAATGGAATATCTCCCTCCTCCTGGGAAGAAGAAAAGCCTAAAAGCAGAATGGAATCACACACCAAGGAAAGCCCAGGTGCTGCTCCTCCTGTGAGAAACTCTTTCATTGGATGAAGGCAGCCAGTAACACACCCTACCTTACAATGGCCCTGCACACTTCCTAAGAAGCTCAGAGGACAACATGGTATCAGTGGACACCATACTGGGAGATCCTGCTCTAGACAGACATAAGGACAAGCCCCCTGTGCTACCCATCTCGCCAGGAGTCAAAGATGGACACACTACTAAGGCACATGTTTCTTCATGTCAAGACCCCCAGTTCTGTCAGTCTTCAAACCTCTGCTGAGAAGCTGGAATGCTGAAAGGCCAAAGTACTGTGGCTCAACCCAATTGGTTAGAGAGAACAAACTGGACACTGGGTCAATCCTATCCCATTGGCAAAGGGTTTTGGAAACTGAGATCCGGTTTACCTGAGATTTTGGAAAAGAAATGACAGCTTTAGCTTCAAAAGGCCTATTATTGAAATGGTGGGGAAGTCACATTGCAAGTAAGTACCTGTAAAGAAACATCATACTGGGGAAATGCAATAGCACCCATCTCAGCGAAATCCACAACAATTCATCCTCGATGCTAGAGGCGGAGCACAAGAGATGCACCTCAGAACAAGCATTGAATGCTGTATAGTTTAGGTTCAGAAGGGGCACCCATGGTTCTTACAAACTACGCAACCAAATGAAACATAAAGAACGGAATAAATGTAGCATCACATAAACAAATGGGTGCAGTGGCTATTTCCTAGCATAAAAGCATGCTAAACCGAGTCATGCAGTCCCATGCAAAGCACTTACACTTATTTCACATGATAGTTCTCCAGCAGACTCACAGTACACTCATGGCTCATGCATAGTAGACCAGTCCCAAAGATTATGCATATAGCTCACACCATGCAGTCTCGTGTTAATGGCACAGCACTCAAGACTTGCACGAGACATCCAACATGCCAGACTGCTCTCCTGGGTTCAATGAGCCACAGCGAGCAATGCCAAAAAAAGAAACACTTGTCAGATTCGGGAACTTCCAAGGAATACCCCACTTCTGGCAAGAGGAGAGATTCGGCAACAGGAAATAACAAATAAGGTTAGGTATATATTCCACAGATCTTCAGGGGTCCAGAAGACTGCTACACTCCTTCCGAAAAAACAAACAACAACAAAAAACATTTAGAATGAAATACGTTGATTAGCTGCTTCAGAGAAAAATGCAAATGAGTATTTCATTAATACTGGCAACATTTCAGCAACCGTCCAACTGCATGGATGCACGAATTTATCCAAATTTAAGTTTAACCCTTTCTGCTGGGAGGAAAGAAGCTGAACAGAAATAATCACAGTATTAATCATCTCTCTTGCTGGCACCTCAGAAAAGCCCCGGCTGAAGACACTTGCAAGCTCCACAGAGGCACAAGGTTTCTAAAGTTACCTGCAAAGTTAACCAACTGTCCTGACGGCACCCCCTCAGGTCTGCACACCCTGAAACCTCAGAGCTGCCACATGTCAGTCAAAGTTCACACGATCTAAAGTTGCCAAGTGTTCAACAAGCCCCATCCCTGATTTCACAGCTCTGCCTTGACATGCCCCCCCATCAGAAGGAAGGGGAGATTTAGCAAGCCCTATACAGTAATGCCACACAATTATGTCCAGCTAAGCAGATCACAAGTGATACAAACCTGTCTTATACCTAAGGGTGCACATCAATGCATTCTTTATTCTACCGTTAATTCCCAAAATTCCAGAACACTGATCCTCCTCACCATTTGATGTCTCCCTTCTTAGACAGAGCTCCCCAGACCCTTCTCCCAGTAGCACAAAGGATAGTTAGGCAGCTCTTTCCATGTGTGAATATGGGACACCTTTAACAGTTGAGAATTAGGAGGCAACACTTGACCCAAATGATCATGGGTACAATCTTCCTGAAAATTTGCCTGCATAAGCATCACTGACATTATGGAGAAATTCATGGCACCCTATGTTTCTGAGAGTGTTGAGATGGGACAGGAGGGCATCCTATGAATTTTCTGTCTCAGGTCGCAAAATATTTTGGCTGATCTGGACTCATACTGAATTGTTGGTGCACTGAGATCAGTACTGTCTACTCCGATTGGCAGCAGCTCTTCAGGTTCTCATGGGAAGGTCTTTCACACCTTCCACATAAGCCCCAGGGATTGAATTGGGGACCTTCAGAGTGCAGGGGTGCTGCTAAAGATAATTCACACCACCTCCTATTTTTAAAGTGGAGATGCCAGGGATTGAACCTGACGCTGTTCTACCACTGAACCGCCCCTGATTACACCACATCAACAAGTTGCTCTTCTATGATCATATTCCTACAGGTATTGGTGTTCTCAAAGGTCACCAGGACACCTGGCTATGTTCCATGCAAACAGCCTCAAAATTTACTGCCACCAAAACTCTACAACATTCGACCAAGGTGATAGTCCTTCTATCCACTCTGGCAATAACCCACAACCTAATTCTTCCTGAAAATACCCCGAGGGAACCAGAGGAGTTACTCATCACCAATCAAGAGACAGCTCAGAGGTGATTTTCATCCTGAGGTCCCCAAGTCACTTGGCACTCCCCCTACATCACAGTTTTACTGGGGCATGTATACAGGGCAGTAGGACCTAGATGGTACAGTATTTAAAGAGAATTATACTTTTCAAAAAGGCCTGGATGTGTGCACCCCAAACAGGAAGCGGCACATCCTTGGTCCCCCCCACCCATCTGTTCCCAAGACCCAAGTCCCTCAGTCCCGTCTCATCACAAACACAGCCCTCTCCACTATAACACAGCCCTGTTTATCAAGGCCCTGGGCTCTCAAGCAGGAGTATTTCAGCGGCTCTGCTTCCACTCGGCTGACACACACTATTTATAGATGCTTACCATTCTCCCAGATCTTTCCTCAGGATCTCAGCAGAAATAGACCGCCCCCAGGTCCCTGAAGCCTCCCTGCAAAGCAGCCAGGGCAAGGATTCCAGCCAGGCCCCTGAGGGCTGTCCACAGCCTTCCTCATGTTTCCACCTCCTCCACTCAGCCAGACTCCAGTTCCCAAATGTCCATTCTGTTCTCGTTCCTACCCTATTCCCCCACACAAGCCTCACAATCCTTCCCCTTCCGAGTAGACCTTCTGGCACTCTGTATCTCAAACACAGCTCCTAGAGGTCCACAGTTCTGGGTTCAGAGCACTACTGGTTTTTTTTAAAAAACGGGAATCGGGGGCAGTGAGAAAGAAAGCAGGCAGCATCATTAACACAGCAGTATACTCAGTTGGTTCAGGGCCCTCTTGTGGGGTCCTGGAGAGCCCAGCATGCTAACAGAGACCCATGGGGACCCACCACACCTGCACAGGTGCAGGCAAGCAGATCTGGGGGCCATACACTCCTCCAGGTAGACAATGTTGATTTACTGAGGGTTAGGCCACTGGCCCATTGTGCCCAGTGTTGCCTAGCATCCAACTGACAGGCGCTCCACAGAGTCTCTGATCAAGCTCTTCCCGTTGCTACCTGTGATCTTTGCAACAGGAGATGCTGGGGATTGAACCTGGTACCCTCATGCATGCCAAGCCCGTGCTCTACCACTAAGCCATGGCCCCTCCCCAGTGGAATGGTTCTTGGCATCAGAGCGAAAGGAGACACTCAGGAGCTCATTAAGGCCAATTCTGTATCGACACCAGCCTCAAAGTTGAGTACCTCTGGGCTTATTTTGTTGCCTTCTGTAGAATCTGAGAATCCAGCTTCTGACTCTCCTGGCTTGGCAAGAGATGCCTCTTGCTCTGTTGACAAGCCACAAAGTCCAGCCTGAGAACAAGCTGAGTCTTAGGCTAGTTAGCTGGACAGTCATGAGCAGGCTCAGTTCTACTTTGTGAAACTTTTTCCATGCTGGATGAAGTCAACTGACATGGACAAGTAAGCCCTCCAAAGCTTCACCCCAGTCAACACCAAGCATGCCCCAGTAACAAGACGGGCATTTCTACCTTGTTCCTCTAGCAGCCTTTTGAGAAAGTGTTTTCCCTTCCTTTAGTTGTTGTTTTTTAAAGTCAAATCTAAATCCAAAGGATGGGGGCAACATGCCAAAATTATATCCAGCTTCTCCTCATACTTTGGACAGGGATTTCCCAAAGGAAGTCACCACAGAGAGGCCACACCAAGATGGTTGCAATTTCTTTTTCTTTCTTTTTTTAAATGTGACATGCCCATTAAGAAAGAGAGAAGAGCACAAACAAAATGCCATTCTTCTGAAAAGCCTCAGGGTTCCTCCTCGGCAACAGGAAATCCTTCTGTGGCCCCCACCACATTTCAGCTGCCCTGGGGAAGGGCGGAATGGCAAGGTGGCGAGCAAACAAACCCCACGCTCAAGATGCCAGCCACGCAAGGCCGTGCACGGAGGCAAGAGGCTCTGCACAAAAGTTAGAACTTTGACAGCACCTTTCAGGGCCAGAAGCAAAAACAACAACAAGGGAAAAAAAACCCTTCTCTGCCCCCTGTTGGGTGATTGGCAGCTATCAATCACTTGGGGGAGGGGGAGAGTAGGAGATTCCCCCATGCTGTCACACCTTTATGTTGCAGAAGCCCCGCTTATGCCACAGGTCTCCTTCGGTTCCCCCCCTCCCCACCCCAACGCATTGCAATCTGGACCGGTTTGGCCAGATCCCCTCCCTTTCCTCTGCATGGCCTCCTCGCTCAGCCGC
Source organism: Paroedura picta (assembly GCF_049243985.1). NCBI lineage: Eukaryota > Metazoa > Chordata > Lepidosauria > Squamata > Gekkonidae > Paroedura > Paroedura picta. Next base: position 48,041,451 of record NC_135373.1, read on the forward strand.
CCCCCTGCAACTACAGCCCTCAATGTTCTTGGATCGGGAGGGGGGGGGGAGAGAGAAAACTCTAGCGGAGAGGAACTTCACCCTTTTCCAGCGGGGGGTTCCGCAGGGCGCTTCCGTCCCCAGTTACGCCTCCCCGCCAGCCCCACATACTGAAATAATAAAAGGGTTGTTTGCCGGAGCGCTTCTGCTCCCCCCTCCACCCCCACTCCTTTCCTTTTCAGAAAGAAAAAAGGGGGGGAAAAGCATCCCTCCCTTCCCTCCCCCCGCCGGTAAACAGATCCGCTTACTCCTCCAAACGCATCCAACACAGCCCACCGCCAGAGCCCTCCTGCCTGCGTCGCGCACCCAGCCCCCCCCCCTCCACCGATCTGCATGTGTGAATCCGGATTCCTGTTTACACCTAAAGCGGTTTCGGCAGCAATTTAGAAGAAAAGGCTTAGGAGAAGAGGGGAAGGGAAGGGGGGGGGGAGAAAGTGGCGGCTGCTGAGAAGCACAGCGCAAAGGCAATTTTTTTAAAACATAAAAGACCTGAAGAGGTGTCGCTTGGGGGGGGGGGGAGCAGGAAACGGCATTCTTTTTTTCTTTCTTTTTTTTCGGGGGGGTTTCCAACTGTGTTGGTCCGACTGCCAAGGCTTTTTGCTTACACCGGATTGAAACAAAAGGCTGGTTCATACAGACTACACACTAGGGTGTTTTTTTAATTACTATTTTTTCTTTAAACAGCAAAACCCATCTCCCTCCCTCCTCCCCCTCCCTCTCTCTCTCTCCGTTCCTTCCCGGCCAAACCCCACGGAGACTTTGTTGCCCGCTGAGACTTCGGCGAGCTCTTGAGGTGGGCGACTTCCCCTCCCCCCTCCCTCTTTCCTCCCCCCCCCCCCAAAGGTGGGGAAAGCGAGATCCCGAAAAAGGAAATTCGGGAGCATCCTGCTGGAACCGAACCGAGCAGGGCGGCTGAGGGGGTGGGCGATTTTTAATTCCAAGAGGGAGGGGGGCTTGCGAAAGAGAGAGAAAGGCAGCGCCAGTTACTCACCCGCCTGCTGCTGGGCACCGACCCCTTCGGCGGCTGCTTTTCGGGGGAGACTTTTCTCCCCCTCCCGAGGCGGTGCGGACTCCTCGCCGCCGGGGAGACTGCCGGATCCTTCGGCGCCACTGCCAACCTTCAGCGAAAGCATATTCATCGCCCCTCGGCTCGCCCGCTCACATTATCCTCACGCAACTCGGCTGGACATGACGCCCCCGCGGCTCCTCGCCTCGCCTCCTCCCCTCCCTCCCTCCCACCCCCCTCCCTCGCTCGCTCGCTCTCTTTCTCCCCTTTCCTCCCTTGCAAACACACAAAAGAAAAAGCGAGCCAGGAGGAGGAGGACGACGAGGAGAAGGAGGGGGCGGGTGGGCAGCGGCAGCAGCAGCAGCGAAGATGCAAGGCTGGGAGAATTTGCTCTCCGGCTCGGCTCTCTCGTGGCTCTCTCCACCCTCCTCTTCGCCACGGCTGGGTGGAGGAAAAGGCAAGACACAAGCCAGAGCCTTGGCGGGGCTTTCGCGCCGAGGGCCCCCCCGCCTCTGCCTCTGCCTCTATTCTTCCCGTCCTCCGCCTGCCTGCCTGCCTGTCTCCCTTTTGCTCGGAAAGAGAAGGAGGGGGAGGGAGGGAAGAAAAGGCTCGCGGAGGCTTCCTTCGGCTGAGCTCCTTAAGAACTGCTCTCGCTCGCCTCGCCAAGCTCTCTGCTTACCTTGTCAGCAAGCGAGCAGCAGCCCCAGCATCCGGAACCCCAGGGAGAGACCTGCAAAGCATCTTGGGGGATGTAGTTTTCAGATCTGCTGGGGAGAGCGGGGGGGAGGAGGGGAAGGGAGAGGATAGGCTGGAAGGCAGGTGCGCCGAGAGGGGCTTTTTTCTTTCTTTCTGCTGGGTGCTAGGGTGGGAAAGGCAACGGGGTTTTGCTCCTCACCTTTGGTTTCTTACTGGTGGTGGGTCATAGGAGGAGAGGACAGGAGCAGTCGGACAACGCGTGGTTGGAGGAGGCAGGAGCCTAGGAGCCAATCGCACCAGGCATGGCTTATTTTTTTTGGGGGGGGGGGGGAGGGGGGACGTGCAACCTTTTTTCGATTTTAAAAAAACGGCACTTTTAAAAAGGTAACAACGAAAAACTGCAACGTTTTCCCATAAAAAGTCTTCAACTTCTTCGGCGCCTCCCCCCTGAAAGTTTGTACGTAGCAGTGTCGCCCACACTGGATAAATTCCCATGTGTTACAGCTGGACGAACCATACTTTGGTTGAGTTCAGAATTTTTTTTTTTAATTAAAAAATAAATCCCGAAACCGACGATTAACAAGCCGGTTACTGTTTATGTGTCACCAGTGCCCTCTAATGGTAATAATAGGAACTGCGTCGCTCGGGCTGCCTAAATGAAGGGACTAGCGTCTTGGACATGACAGGGCAGCGCTGGCTCGTGGTAAGGAGGGAACATCCGGGAGGGGGGGGGGCTCCCTCTGTGTGACCAAAAATGACAGTGCAACAGTGTCTAGATGTTATGGGCTAGAATGTTGCTGTAACACCACTCCCTAATCTTAAACACACGCAACAGTGCATTGTGTAGCGGTTAAGAGTGGCGGCTTCTAATCTGGAGAGCCAGGTTTGATTCCCCACTTCTCTACATGCAGCCAGCTGGATGACCTTGGGTGATTCTCTTAGAGCTCTCACAGCCTCACCTACCTCACAAGGGGGTCTGTTGTGGAGAGAGAAAGGAAAGGGAATTGTAAACCGCTTTGACTAAGGTGACCAGATTTTAATAGTGGTAAAGTAGGACACTGTGGGGGGGGGGGTTGCTCATATTGGGAGCCTCCAGGCTGTTGGGGCTGTTGCTTCAAGGACGTGGGGAGCGCTGTGGTACTCAAAGCGGGGCTGGTCACCGAGTTGAAGGAGAAAGCAAAGGGGGAGAAGGAATATAAGAGGGACGGTGGGCGGAAAGAAAGGCGCAAAAGGGGCCCCCGATAGAGGCCAGCAGGTGAGACAGAGAGGGAGGGCGAGAGAGGCAGAAGGAAGGGTAAGGTGCGTAAGCGACTGCAGCCAACCCACCTTCTACAGAGCCTCTGACTGCGGTGGTAAAAGTGCGCCGGGCCATGCCCCCCTCACTGAGCCTTGCGGGGCCTTTTCACAGGCAGTAATGCTCTGTGCCACCTCACGATGAGGTTGCCTTTCGAACGTGCAGGGAGGAGAGAGAATGGAACAGGGCGGCCGCAGGGAGAAGAAAGAATTCTCGCACCCAGACGTTGCTGCGGGGTGCGCACCCAGGCCCGGCACCTGCAGGACTTTTTAAAGCTGGGGCGGGACGCGGGACTATTTTGCCTTTGGTGTGAGTGTTTCGCGAGAATTGTGACACACGGTCACCTTAGCTTGAGACTCCTTTGGAGCAAAAAAGAACAAAAAAAAAAGTTAAAAAAACAGCCTTTCTTCTTCAACAGAGGCACTGTGGTGTAGCAGAGTGTCCGGGTTCAGATCCTCATTATTCCAGGAAGTTTTTGGCCCATTACTCTCTCTCAACAAAACCTACCTCATAGGGTTGTGGTTGTTGTTAGGATAAAATGGAGAGGGTAGGTCGATGTTCTAAGCCATTTTCAATCTCCATGGGGGAGAAATACATAGCTTAAATAAATTCTTTCTCAGTCTGTATTCACATATTAGGATTTTATCACTTGTCATTACTGAATTGTCACTATTGAAACCTGAGATGTCACAGTGAGGAGTGGTATATTAATTGAATGAATGAATGAATGAATCTGCCTCCCAAAAGATGTCACTTTTCACAAGCATGTGATCTGTCCAAGTTAGTTGGTGCTACCAGGCCTCATCACTAAGATTTGCAAGGTGTAGCCTGGGAATTAGCCCTGGCAGACCAAAGGTGGGGAAACAACAGAGTGTAAGAAAACAATAAGAGCCCTCCTGGATCAGAGCAGTGGCCCCTCTAGGCCAGCTTTCTCTTTCATACAGAGCAGGGAATAGTAAAAGATCTCAAGAGAGCCAACATGACATAGCTGGATAGACTAGGACCTGGGTTCAAATCCTCACTTATACTGTGGAAGCTCGCTTGGTGATCCTGGGTGAGGCAGATTCTCCCAGCCTAACCTACCTCACAAGTTTGTTGTTTCGAGGAGCTAGAAGAAAAAAGAATAATATTCTAAGCACGGGTAAATCCAAATCAGGGTGGAAAGTGTGGTATAATATAAACGAACTAGCAAAAAAGTATGTTGTATCTAAAAACAGAACGGGCACTAGCCCTTGCCCCCCGCCCGCCCGCCCGCCCGCCCGCCCGCCCGCCCCAGGCAGGCCTGGAGAGGCCTTGGCGGGCCTTTTTGGGGGTTGGGGAGAGCACTGGCAGGGATCCCGTTCCTCCCCCTGGCCCCAAAAGGCCTGTTGAGGCCTCTCCAGACCTGCACAGGCCTTTTCAGGGCAGCAGGGTAGAGCTCTGGTGGGGACACCATCCCCCGGGCCTCCCTTCTTCCAGATGGAAGAAGATATAGGGGAATGCGGCCAGGGGTGGGACATCCTTCCTGATTGGCCATTTGTTGGATGGATGGCCAATCAGGGATGGGACAGCCTACCTAATTGATAGGTGATGAGTCCCAACTCCTTCCAGTATCCTCTTCCCGTTTTATTTATATAATAATTCAGAAAAGATCAGATGAATGCAAAGGTACAAAATGCATCAAGAGAAGCACAAAATAGTCCTGGTCCCCACCCAATTCTGGCTCTTGGTCCTGAGATTTTATTCTTTTCACAGGAACATCTTGAGAAAGTTGCTGAACCCCCTGACCTTTGAGATCGAGTCTGGTATCACCATCTAGATAAGCTTCTTGGGCAGCCTTTCCCAACCTTTTGACCATGGAGGAGCCCCTAAAACCATTTTTCCGGTTTCAAGGAGCCTGGGAGGTGATGTCAGCTTGGCCACCCTTCCCTGCCACATCCCTGAACTGACATAATCTCCTGAACCCTTCGCCGTCCTTTGGCTCCCTCCCTCTACCTTTGCTACTACTATGGTGGCTCTGCCTCATGTTGGATGGAAAGAAGGGCAGGAGCTGAGAAGACAGCCCAGCCCCCCCCCCATCACAAATGACTCCTCCCCGTTGATTTTTACCCCCATGGCTTACCTACCAAACCCTCCAGGCAGTGGCAGCCATTTCTCTAGCTTGTGGCCACGTTCATTAAAGCAGAAGAAAAAAGGCTTTTGACCCCCTCCAGAGTTCCCATGGACCCCTGGTTGGGAATCCCTGCCCAAGGAAAACCAGTCCAGATTGCAGACTCACTAGGTGGCAATCACATTATATCACTCATATGACAGAAAGAGGAGGAAACGCAAGCTGAACACCAGGAGGTGCACTGTAATGAGGAAGGACCCAAAGATCTGAGGCATGGGAGAATGATGTCCACCACTGCCTGACCTGTCTTACCAGACTGCTGCTCCTCTTGATACATGTGCCGAGGGAAGCAAAGGTTATGGTGTTCTTGTTCTCTGAGCATGCATGTAAACATAAGGCAGCAAGAAGCTGTGCTTCTTGCACTAACCCTAACCCAACAGGTGGAGCTCTATGATCCACTCATGGACTGAAGACCTCTAAGTATGAGCTAGCATAAAACAAAAACATAGAAGGAGAGACAAAAGATTGGGGGGGGGGTTCTGAAGGGACTCAAAGTTGCTTCCCTACCCCTCCCAATGCCTGTGATGTAGGTAGGGCTGAGAGAGCTCTGAAGGAACTGTGACTGGCACAAGGTCACCCAGCTGGCTACATGCAGAGGAGGAGCAGGGAATCAAATCCGGTTCTCCAGATTAGAGGCTGCCGCTCTTAACCACTACACCACGTTGGCTCTCAAGGGGATCAATGGTGCAGTCCTGAATTTAGTTACCCCTTTTAAAGTTTGCTGACTTCAGTGGCCTTAGAAGGGAATATTTGTTGAGAATTGCCCTGTTGGAGGCCAAAAGCACCAATTGATGGGGAAAGTCACAGGGATCAGGGCTTCAAGCACTGGGTTTTGTTTTTTTTAAGAGCCTCTTCGTCCCATTTCCTTACTTAAAACAGCTTTCTCTAGCTGAGTTTTGTTCTGGTGGTAAAAAAAGGAGAGAAGAGGTTTTCTCTCAGAAACAAAGGGGAAAAGCCTTACCCCAATACTGTGGCCCTGATCAATTTTCCATCACAGATATAATGTGGGAAGGAGAAAAACGACCTTCCTCAGCCCTCATCCAAATGGGGTTCTCTCCACCACAAGCTTGTGCTGGTTTTTTGTAGCAAAATTATGTGCCATCTACAGGTTATTGTGAAGAGACTTATGGGCAATCATAAGAAGAGTTATGCCCTTCTGAACACGCTGACTTCACTGGACTCAGCAAGTCTTAACACCTCGTAGGATGGCCCTGTGAACTTGCAGTCAAAATCACAAGATGTCATAGTCCCGATGTATGGTGCATGGGTCAGACCCCACCTGGAGTACTGTGTGCAGTTCTGGAGGCCTCACTTCAAAAAGGAGGTAGGTGAAATTGAGAGGGTGCAGAGAGAGCAATGAGGATGATCCGGGGCCCTATGAGGAAAGGCTGAGGGACTTGGGAATGTTCAGCCTGGAGAAGAGGATGTGGAGAGGGGGCAGGATTGCTCTAGTTGAGAGGCTGTCAATTAGAGGAGGGTGGGCAGCAGTTCCTGTTGGCAGCACAGGATGAGGCCTACGGTAATTGGTTAAAACTACATGAAAAATTGTACCAGCTAGAAATCAGGAAAAAAATTCACAGGCAGAGTACTTCAGCCATGGGATACGCTGCCTAATGAGGTGGTGAGCTCCCCCTCACTGGCAGCCTTTAAGCGGCAGCTGGACAGATATTTACCATGGATGCTTTAGGCTGATTTTTCATTGAGTACAGGGTTGGACTAGATGGCCTGTATGGCCCCTTCCAACTCTATGATTCTGAGTATGCTTATGGGGAGTACATCCCACAGAAATCACTGAGTAGGAAGGACTAAGATTTGGGAGACCCAAAGGCATCTCAACTTACAACTGCCTTCCTTTCCTCTCCCTGCAACAGACACCCTGTGAGGTAAGTGAGGCTGAGAGAGCTCAGAGAGAACTATGACTAGCCCAGGGTCACCCACCTGGCTCTGTGTGGAGCAGGAGTGTGGAATCAAACTCAGTTCTCCTGATTAGAGGCCACTGCTCTTAGCAACTACACAAAACTGGCTGTCAAAGGATGTCAAGAAGCTGTGAAGATATGCCCAATTTCTCTGATGGGGCAAATAGCCGTACACTGCAGCTGCTTCTGGGTGGGAAAACAGCACAGAGATCAAAACACCTCCTTGCACACCATGAAGCAGACCCCCCCCCCCAACTTCGTTTCCAGTACAGATCTCCAGGCACAGATCTGCCCTAAAGAGGGAAGGGCTCATGTCTGTCATACGGATTTTGTGTGAATTGGCCCTGAACCCCTTTAAGTGGAAGTGCATGGAATTGAACCTGAGACCATCAGCATGCAAACCTGAGACCATCAGCCACCACCCTCCCCAAATGGAGCAATGTAGAAACACATACTGAAGATGTAATGTAAAATAAAGTGTGTGGGGGCGGGGAGACCACAGGATTCAACATTTGTATGGAAAGGCCTAACATTACTTCAGAATTTTGTGAAGCTGCCATTCTGCTTCTCATGGACAGACTCTGCCAGCTGCATAGCTCAACAACATCTGCTGTGTGGACAAGCCAAGAACTCTGACCATTGTGCGGGGATGCTCAACAGCTTCTGATATTGGTACACTGAGTGACGGTATATGAGAAGCAAGGCCATCTTTGTGCAAAAGATGGGTTCCAAGTTTCTTCCTTCATAAATTCCTGCCTGGGAAGCTATGATTTGAAAGGATGCTAAACTGCATTCAGGCCTCGTTACAAATTATAGTTTACTAGGGACCAAGCCTGTTGCGTTCAGAAATACAACAGGTGCTAGATTAGGGGGTGGAATGCTAGAACTCTGTGGATGGCCTCACCTTCCCCACAGAAACTGGAAAGGCTGCAGGCAGCTGTTAGGGGCAGCTCTCACATGGCAGGAATCATCAGCCTCCAAACCTTAGAGGGAAGTGGAAGGAGGAGGGGGTAGTCGGGGGAGAGAAGGCAGTTGGCTGGCTGCTGGACAGTCAAGCCGATTGGAGGAGGAGGCACTCAGGGGTGGGACAGCTGAGTGGCACTTAAGCCAGGAGAGATTCCCCTCCTCCAAGGGGCTTTACCAGAAATATTGTGGAACAGATAACCTGTGGTTTGCTCAAATCTGAGTGAGTTTAAATGGCTGGACACAGAAAGTTTAGCAAATGTGTTAGTAGCCAGACTCTTGAGGGCCAGTTTATAGTTTATAGTGAAAACAAAACTGTCCTTCCACTATACCTCCAAATATCACTTTGCAACGTATTGGCCAGCAGAAATGGACTTTGGAATAGATGGCTATATGAAAAGGTACATGGTCTGCTCCCAAGCAGCCATTATGGATGCCAGCCAGATACCAGGGTGTAGTCTGCACAGGGCTTTTTACCCAGTCCCAGTTCAAATGAATCCCTCCCATCTACACTGAATTCGATTCGCATTTTGATTTTGAGCACTTTAAATTTTCCCTCTGCAACAAGCATGATTAATTCGTGGTAACCCTACCTTTCCCCCACAAGATCCTGGAGTGGATATGAGCCTCACTATTTCAAAAACCACCATGAGTAAATGTGCAGATATCTGCTCTTTGCATAAATAACTCTGCCTCCTGCAGCACAGCTGCAGCACAGAAGTCTTCCCTGATTGGCCAGAACGTCAGTTGAAAGTCACCCTGGATCCCAGTTGCGAGGCTTCCCTTACAGTGACTGCGCTCCAGAAGCCCTAACTTCTCTCAGCAAAGATTTGCCTCTTGGATTTTTGCCTCTCCTCTGCTGTCTCCAATCTCCCCCCCCCCCCAGTTCAAGAAAAGAAAGGAGGTTCCTGCTGTGCTTGGCTCCCCCCGGCCCCATTCTGAGCTTCCCCAATCAAGTGCTGAACACTTTCTGTTTCAACTGTGGAATAGAAGAAGACCCAAGTTCAAATCAATCTGAATTCAGCAGGATCCACAATGGAATAAACAAAGTAAATGCAGAATCAGCCTAGGTTTCCAGGCCTTCCCTGGACTCTTTAAATTAGATGAATTAGATGGTTAGGGGCCGATTAACTTCTTGCATTCTCTCCCCATCCAAACTGATATGCATATCCTTGGAACACTAGGACCTCTGGTAAGGTGCGACTAATTTCATCAACTCTCAATCTTTTCTTCATCATCATGTCCATAAAACTGAATTAAGCACCACTCAAAGCACCCTAGCGATTTTCCATCCTATAATCCAGGGGTTGGGCAGACCTATCGCATGACTTCCAGTTCCTTTGTCAAACACAGCAATCACAAATAGGCTTGATGGATTTACACTTTAGTCACATATTGTTTTAGGGGCTAGCTTGCCAAACCTTTGCCAGAAGTTACAATTTTCCTATTTAAGCAGAACCCTTAGCACCCATCTCTCTATGTGTGTATTTCTTGATACTTGGCATTTACTGCTTGCTTGCATGTAGACTACTTTCCTTCTCTGATACACTGGTTGTGTTCATTGGTTCCAGTTTGGTGTAGAGCAGACTCTATCAGGAGAACCAGATCTGATCCTCCACATGAAACCAACTGAGTGAGCTCAGCCAGTCACAGTTCTCTCAAAGGTCTCTAAAACCTCCCCCCCCCCACACACACACACACACCTCACATTGTGGAGAAAGAAAGGGAAAAGTGTTTGTAAGCCTCTTTGAGACTCCTTTCGTAGTCTCTTCTCCTCCTCCTTTTCCGCATCATGATGGTAGCTATAATTCACACCTATTCCCTCCCTTTATTCCTGTAAAACCCTGTTTTTTCTTAGTTAATTTCTTATGTACGTATTTTCAAAATTGTGGCATGTTTGCTTGTGCTTGTTTTAAGCTGTCTTTTAATTAAAACACTTTCCAGTATTTTGGACTGGTTTTCTTTACATTTTGGCACATCACTAAAAATAGCGTGACACCATCTCATAGCGCTATTTATTATCGCACCTCCCGGCCCCTCCTCACCTTTTTGCTGTCTCGCTCTTGCCTGCTGCCTTTTCACACTTCTCACCCTCCACAACTGCTGCTGGAAATGGCAGACGAGAGCTTTAAACGCAACTCTCTTCCGCCTGTCAATCAATCCAGGCAGCCAATCCCTTTTCTTTATGTTTTAAAGATCCTGTGATGCCCGCTATTTATTTTATTCAGATTTTTCAGTTTAAACGCCTATGCATCTAATCATAGCGCTGTTTGAATGCAACCCCTTATGGAATCACAAGTCTTGATACTTTTAAAAATTAATCTCATTCCTGATTTTTTTTTGAGGGGGGACTTTAAAGAGGCATGCTTTGTGTTACAATTTTGGGAAAAATTATTTCTAGCATCGCCTGCATGCTTGTCTGCCCATTCGTTGCTCCAAGATGCTAGACCTTTTAAAAAAGACATTCCCGTCCCTGGGAACAAGGGAGAGGGAAGCAGGTGCCTTTAGCGTGCCTTTAGCCTCCATAATTTCCCTCTGCTCGTTCCCTGCTGTTTGCTCTCCCTTAGCTAGCGCTAAATAGGTTGGTAAATCCACTTTACACTGGATGTTGGCAACATCATATGGAGGGGCTGGAATATAACGACTACCTTTAAAGGGTGCGGAAATGCCTTAAGAGTTTCTAAGGACGTAACTCTGGTATGCACTGATGGAGATCCTGTTGTTATCTTCCCATTAGCTAAATTCTCCATTCCAATATCTTATTTTGATAACAAATGAGGATATGCTGGTTGCCAACTGTCATGTCCTGAGGTGCCCAATTCCTGGGGAGGAAAAGGTGGGATACGGGCACTGCCCTAAATATGCCAGCAGCACCATAACTTGGCAGAAGGAGGTTAAAAAGATGAGGGCTCTTCAGGTTGGAGAAATCGCAATTGAAAGGTGACCTGATATAGGATTACAAAATGATGCATTAATGAGACCAGTGTTAAAACTATTATCATTATGATTAAAGTATAAAAAATAATTTCAAAAAATGCTATTCATACCTCCCCTGTTACACAATGACAGCCCCAAGAACTAGGTCTATAGCCCCTTGAAACTTATAATAATGTGTGTTTATAATATACTAATGTAGACCATTTTACATTTTTCAAAGGGCACCATCCCACCAGAGGTCAACATTTTAAAAACATTGTGGATTTTAACAGGAGAATTAAATTTATTTATATTTATAACCCGCCCCTCTTTAACCATTCATCTCCTGGCAGCTCACAACAGTATAAACAATAAAACCATCCAACAATCAATAGCACATAAATACGTTTAAAACGAATTAGAAACTGGTAGCACAATACCATTCAGTTGATCTGCCTGCAGAGTCAACATCTGATATCGTCCCTCCTGTAGTGGGAAGGGGCCTAGGAGGAGACAACCAAGCTAGCAGAGGAGGCTCATAAGATGTTCCATATGCCTGGTGAAGAACTATGGCTGCAGGTCCTGTGGAACTGAGCTAGCTCTGTCAGGCCCCTGATATCCACTGGGAGCACATTCCAGCAGGGAGGGGCCAGGGCTGAAAAAGCCCTGGCCCTGGTCTGGGCCAGTCAGACTTCTTGGGGACCAGGGACTACCAGCCAGTTGATTGTGGCTGAACAAATTATTCTCCAGGGGACATATTCAGACAGGCAGTTCTGAAATCTACAGGATTCAACGTTGGCTGGATCATACCTAAAATTTAAAAAAGTTAGTTTCTGACAGGTTGTTACTCCATATTTTGATTGATTTGTATAATCTTTATTTCTTTCTCTGTTCACTTGTTTTCTTCTTGAGTGCGTTTGGCCCCTTTTCTACCAGATAGTCTAATCCTAGACAGATTTACACATTTTCAAGCATATTTACTACAGTAGATTAAAAAGGTGGAAATCTGTTTACGGCTACCTACTGTGAATCTTTCAGTCTTCTCACTTAATGCCTGTGATGGCATTGCAACAACTGTGTGAGGTTTGTGGGGCTGAGAGAGTAGCTGGGCCAAGGTCACCCAATAAACTTCATAGCAGGGTACGGATTTGAACCTAGGTGTTAAATCCATGGGTTCAAGGAAGCCAGGAGCACTGGAAGTTCAATCTTCTGTTTATTGGGATCTTAGCAAGGTAACACCAGAGGCAAAACTGAACTGAGAAACCGCTAAAGGACTCCAACTTATATACACTCATGAACCATGGATCTTCCCACCAGTGTGTGCTATCTGTAAGTTTCGGTTTAAACCAGGGGTAGTCAAACTGCGGCCCTCCAGATGTCCATGGACTACAATTCCCAGGAGCCCTTGCCAGCATTCGCCAGCGAATGCTGGCAAGGGCTCCTGGGAATTGTAGTCCATGGACATCTGGAGGGCCGCAGTTTGACTAAACTGACTGGATCCTGCAGATGGGATCTAGCAGTGCACTGGTCAGGTACATTTGGTCCATGACAGACTCCTTAACAGAACCACAAACACAACATCAGGTCTCCCAGATTACAGTCCATCACCCTAACTACTACAGCAGGGGTAGTCAACCTGTAGTCCTCCAGATGTCCATGGACTACAATTCCCATGAGCCCCTGCCAGCATTTGCTGGCAGGGGCTCATGGAAATTGTAGTCCATGGACATCTGGAGGACCACAGGTTGACTACCCTTGTTCTACAGCATGCTATGGAGGAGGGAAGAACCAAGAGCTCCTTGGAAGAAGGATTGAACAAAAAATTCCACAGACTCATAGATATGTATATGTGTAGATCAGAGTTTTCCAGGTATGGTGCCGAGGTACAATAAGGCACCGCAAAGGCCCTATAATAGTACTACGACATGTGGGTTTTTACCTCCTACCCTGTGAAAAAAAAAGGCTTGGTAATTTTTTAAAAACTACCTTTATCTGAGCAGGTTGACCTGCCCCCCTCCCAAAATTACTAATGATGAGCCTGGAGGGGAGGAAGCGGAGGGGCCCGGCCATTTAAACCTTTGCTGCCTGAGGCTCCTCTCACTGAAAAAGGCTGGTGCAGATGCTGAATGTCTGCTACCATGAATGCATGGTCATAACCCAGGCTTAGGGATAACAGTCCCAAGGTGGGACCTGCGGACCCTCCAGAATTAGAGCTCATCTCCAGACTAAATAGATCAATTCCCCTGGAGAAAACCGCTGCTTTGGAGGGTGAACTCCACATCATTGTACTCTGCTGAGATCCCCTCCACTCCCGGCTCCATCCTCAAGGTCTCCAGGTATTCTCAACCCACCATTGGCAATCCTGCCAAGGCTGAAGAGCTGGCAGAGCAATGGTGCCCCCCCCCCAGAGCCAATGTGATGCAGCTGCTTCTTTGAGCTTGTATAGGCACTGGCTTTGTGCATATAGAGCACTACAAAGATCAGGGGAGTTTGGCCTTTTCTGGGCTGATGATGTCAGCTTTGAATTCCCATTTCTATTTTTTTTTTTAGACTGATTAAAATCAATACCCATCTGCATAGGTTTTCAACCTCTTGGGCCTGGCAATCTTAGCATGCACAGAAAAGCCACTTTCTATTGCATTTTGATCCCACCCTTCTTCCAAAGTAGTCAGGGCAGCGGGCATGTTTCTCCCTTCTGCATTTTATCCTTAAAACAACCCAACAAGACAGGTTTGGTGGAGAAAGGGGCAGATAACCTTCAGTGGGGAAAGTCCCGGCAGACCAATGGCTGGGGGGGACATCCGTCCCTCACTGAGGTCACTGTACCCCAGGCAAGGTGTGACTCACCTCACGTAGGGTGGTGTTAACTACTGCACCAAGCTGGCAGCCCTCACTTTGCAAGAGGCTATACTTGAGAGCTAGCTTGATGTTTTGGTGAAGAACGGCGGCCTCCAGTCTGAAGAACCATGTTTGATTCTCACTCCTCCTCCACATGCTGCCAGCTGGGTGACCTTGGGCCACTCTCAGAGCTCTCTCAGCCTCACTTACCTCACAGGGTGTCGGTCGTGGGGAAAGGAAGGGTAGGCAATTGTAAGCCGCTTTGAGACTCCTTTGGGTAGTGAAAATTCCTGTTCTATCCCACATGCAGCCAGCTGGGTGACCTTGGGCCAGTCACAGCTACAAAAAAAAACAGCTGCTCCTCCTCCTTCTCCTGTTCCTCCTCCATGTTGTAACTGTAGCTCTAATTCCCCTCTATTCCCTTTCTTTATTCCTGTTCAGTCCTTATTTTCCTTAGTTAATTTCTTGTGTGCAAAGTTTTGTTGTTTGCTTATGTTCGCTTTAAGCTCTCTTTTCAATATTTTAAACTGTTTTTTTCTTTAAGAGTTTCTAACCCTGGAATACCCTGGTGGGGATCTCATTGTTACCCCTCTTGCTAGCTAAATTCCCCATTCCAATCTCACCTGTACCCCAGCCCTGAGGGAGTAGCAAAAAGGGAGGCCCCAAAACCCAGCTCTTCCTCTTCCTCTTCCTCATGCAAGCCAAGCGGGCAAGAGCCATGAAGTGGGCAGGAAGGAGGAGCTCTTCCTCCCTTGTCAGGAGGGGGCCCTTTTGGCCTCCCAGCCCAGCCCAGCCCAGGGCACAGAGAGGGCGACAGGCCCAAGGTCTCCAAACAAGCTTCACGGCAGAGTGGAAAGGCAAACATGAGCCTCCTGGAACTAGCTCTGAGCTAACCCTCAGAATTAGCTTGGGTTGCATATGGCTTCTATATAGTGACATTGCCTTTGCCGTTTCCCTATATTTTAGGGAAGGGAAAATGGCTCTGAAGAGGGCAGCACCTTTTGGAGCACAGAAACCCTTCCTTGTGGAAGGCAGGGGTGGTCTGAGAAAGCACGGCGAAACTTCAAGGAGTCTTCAGAAAGACAACCAACAGAGGATGCTGGGAAGCTGCTCAGGTGCAAAGCGCCGCTCTTAGGAACCGAAACGGGAGCAAAGAGCCCATGCATAAGAGGTCTGCGACACCATGCTGGAACAGCATCCAAATGAAACCAGGCTAGATGAGAGAGCTTTGCTCAAGAGGAGGGAGGGGAAATGCTGGATGGAAGATGGCACCTTCAGGCCGGATGGAAGTTTTAAAAACCTTCATTAACTTTAATCCCGAGTTGAGAAAGCTCAGGTATTAATCACAAGGAGCCTTAAAGTTTGTCAAGGTTGCCTGTCAGATTGGAAGCGTTTACCTGAAGGTGTCATAAAATATCATCGTTGGCACAAAACCGCTTCCAAGGAGCAAAGAGCCAAACAGCATAAAACAGACTTCCCGCAATAGATGGAATTCTTGCCCTTTGAGCTAACAAGGCGGAATGGTTTACCCCCCCCCACCTCCCTACCTCTTCCATGCATAAAGCCTTTCATTTTTTTTATTCTTCCAATGAGCTCAGGATGACAGGCGTAGCCTCCACTCTTTTATGACCAAACTAACCCTAATAGGTAGGCCAAGCCGAAAGAGTGGTTGGCCCAAGGTGAACTGCACAGCACAATAGCCAGATGTCCTTGATCTGTCTCCACAGTGTACCACAATACTGAATCATCGTATTCTATTATTTAAATGTGTGGTGTTGGCCACAGTTTTGTATCGTTCTGGTTTCCGCATCACAAAAAGGAAATCATAAGGCTGCAAGAAGGTGGAGAGAATGCAACTAAAATGGTCCATGGTTTGCAGCAACTTCCTTTGCAGAAAAGCCTGACGCATTTGGGGCTTTGCTTGTAGTAAGAAAAGAAAAGACTCCTGGGTGGGAAGACTTAAGAAAGACACAGGTCAGAGGCTTGCAAAAGTTATGCGTATTGGGAAATGAAATAATTTTTCCTCCTCCTCTCACAGCAACAAAAGTATGAAGATTCCCAGAATCAATGAAACTGACTGGGAACTGATTCAGGACAGACAAAATACATTACTTTCTCCCCACTCCTTCACACAGAAATAATTAACTTATGGGACTCACTGCCACAAGATGTGATAATGACCCTTGGCTTTGATAGCTAAAGAGTTGTAGATAAATTCATGAGTCTCATCAGGGGCTTTCAGTCATAAGGGCTAAATTATGGTCAGAAGCAACGGATTTGTAAAACAAGAGAACTCACCATAATGGCTAACCAACACTTGGGTCAAACAAAGACCTCCAGAAGAAAAAAGAAGCAATGTATTTCTAAATGGAAGTTTTTTTTTGGGGGGGGGGGGGACTTTGGAGGCTACTACCATCACCACCACACCTGGCTTTTGCTAGGGATGCCAACCTCCAGGTGGGGCCTGGGGATCTCCTGGAATTACAGCTCATTTCCAGACTATATGAGCTATAAAACTGGCTATATGAGCTATAATTCCAAGGGATCCCCAGGTCCTCTCCCTAATCCAATTACATGTGAATGGCATTTGTAACATAATCAAAATGATTACTTCCATAATACATTGACCATCCAACATGCACAGGAACAATAAAACATCCCATTGGGGCAGGTGGGCGTGCTCTTCCTGCAGTCCAGACTAACTTTTTATTGGGAATCTTGGATGACTCATAGATTTGCGGTCCCAAGGAGCTCCCACAAGAACTAGCTCAGAGGTGGCCAAACTGTGGCCCTCCACATATCCCTATCACAGTCCCAGTTTGGCCACCCCTGAACTAGCTACATGGTTGCTCTGAATCTTCTCTTTAAGGCAGCCACCTTAGAGAGCATCTACAGCACCTCAGTGGAGTGGAAGTATCACTGCATTGAGCGCTGCAGCAGGCACAATACCAGCTCATTTAGGTGGGAAGAACAACCCAGTTTTTCCATAATCCTCTTGGCCATGGAAGTAAATTATGCTGGAAGACCAATAAAGTATTACTGAGGGAGATTCGTTTTCACAGACTTATTGACAAAGTGTCTCTGGAGGAATCACTAGTGCCTTGTCTATAGTAAGTCTATGGCCTCTTTCCTTGTGGAGATATAATGGGAAATGTGCCCACTAAAAAGGCTAGAGATATTTTTGTTTAAAGGTCCCAAGAAACTAGGACATAGATCATTGTAATACTAAATTATATGCCAATTAAAGAATTTAACGAACAGAAAAGTGCTCTGGTGGCAGGCAGAGTGGCTAGTGCAGGACAATGGAGAAAATAAAAACAGTGCCAATGTGGGAGGGACCAAAAAAGCCAGACTTTCTCTTGCATATGGGTGCCACCTCAACTTTGCTGTGATCTCTCTTTAAAATGTTGTAGTAAAGTAGGTTTTGAGAAAGATTGCAAAAAAGACCAGGAAAATCTAGGAAGTTCTGGAAAGTAGCACTGTGCTTTCGAACCCTGCTTCCAAATACCATGCAATCCAGGACAAACAGCTCACACATTCCATTCTCAGGCCTATGGCCTGCCTTCTGCCAGCTCAATGCCTGAAATGAAGTGCCAATCACCAGGGTCTAGTTGCCAGTGAGATGCCTGGGTACCTGCATTTCTAAAACCCTGCCTAAGGTTATCTTTAATCCATGGGTTCAGACACCAGGACACTGGGAGTTCATTTCAGCTCTTTATTGTGACCCTGGCATGATGGTACAAGAAGCAATAGAACTAAAACTGAACTAGCGACCCCCTCCCAAATCCCCAACTGATATTGAATACAATAGATCTTTCTGCTGGTGCACACTATTGGGTCAGTTTCAGATTAAACTGACAGCATCCAGCAGTCGGGATCAACCCACACATTGGCTGATAACAGCGCAGGATTGTGATCCTGCCTCGGACCTCAAGCTCGGTCCTCAGCAGATCTACAGACACAACAATTATATCTCTAGGATACCTTTTGAAACAAAGATCAAAACACTGTCCCGAGAGATTCTGGAATCTGCAATGTGTACTTTATGAAAATGAAGCATATTTCCATAGAACAAGGGTGTCGTAGCAGCAGCAAATCCCCAATGGGTGATTTTGGCCAGTCATGTTTCCTCAGTGTAACCTGCCTCCCAGTAATAAGAGCTCTGCACTATTGTGAAATGCTGTCCTGTTCCCTCTGTCTTGTTCTGACTGCTACAACACCATTTTCGCCCCTTCACTTCTGAATCTCTCTCTCTCTCTCTCTCTCTGTTTTACTCTAACATGATTAGGCTCTTGGGCTCTTAAAACTCTTCAGCCCTGCTAATTCTGTTCTAGCCAACTGCAAAGGGAATAACTAGTCATCAGAGAATGTCAGAATGCCAATGCAAAATCCAAGTACCAGTTAATCCGAACTCATAGCATCAAGTCCAAGGGGAGAGCCAGAAAAGAGTTTTGAAACATAGGACAAAGGCCAAGAAGGGAGAATCTGTTCAGGATATAGGCTGCAAGGCCAGTGACTGACAGACACCTTGCTTCCATACATCCACTCCCTTGCTGGCTGCTTTCAAGAAAACACTCAGCACCTACCTCAGCCCTGCTCCTGCAATCACTCATCCTCATTTCTGATAGGGAGCCTATGCTGCCAATCTGGCCCTGCACCTCCTGTCCTGCAACTCCCTCCTATGTTGTTCCTAAGGCTCTGGTGACAAGGGAGGTGAACTGGCCGGGAGATGGCTCTCTGTTGCCAATTTAGGACTGAGGGGCTGCAAGGCCATTGTACTGGGAGCTGGTTGTGGATCCATGCCTGGCTCCTCTGAGATTGCCTACTCCTGCAGTGTCTCAGTTACTGGCTGTTGGTTTGGATCAGTTCTGCCAGCTGCCCCTTCCTCTGAGGAGAATTCTTCATCACTTGGCTCTGCTGGGGCTGGCTGCTCCACAAGACTAGCAAGGCAGGCCTAACTCAACTGATATTGTTCTATGTAAATGTTCTTCGATGTTTTATGTCAACTGCCCAGAACCGTAGGGAAGGGTGGCATTAAATAAATAAATTAAACAAACAAACAAACAAATAAGGAAAGCACATTCAGCCACCAAACACAGCTGTAGGAGAAGAAAACCATATACTTACGATTCCAGGAGGCAACTGGCAGGGCTGTTGTTAGAGGAGTGAGAGGTGCTATAAGCTGTTTTGAGTCTCTAATATTGTTACCACCCGGCCTGGAGAGGAAAAAAATAAAGTCCAATTAAGAAGCCCTGTATAGGCCCCCGTAGAGCCCTGTACAGGCACAGCCTCTGATCAACTGGGCAGGGGTGCCTCTCCCAAGGATGATGGAGGATACTGGGGACCGATGTGCCCTGGTGTTATAGGCTGTGGTCAGGTAGTGGTCAGGAGGGATATAGATTATTTTACCTGCCATCAAGGACTTCTGTCATTCCATTTTATGGGTTTTTATTCCTTTTTTTTGTAAACTGCCACGAGTCAGACTGGTTCTGGGAGTGGTGGTGGATAAATGCAAATATAAATAAATAAACAGATACATAAATAAAGCTTAATTGGATGCCATGCCCACTCCAGCTGCCCATTTCTACACATTAAACCTCTATTAAAGGAACAGGAGAGTTTTCTCCAGGCCAGCTGGCATCCCTAGTCCCCATCCAGGAAATAAATCAAACTAAGAATGTGCTAGTAAAAACAATCCTCTTTGTTCTGACAGACTGAAGCAAGTCTCGCTCAGATCCTCCTCCCCCCCCCCCAGTACTAATGCACATAGTACATGATTGCTTGTTTGCATTAATGATGCGGAGCATGGTACATGGCGCTATGTGAGCTGCGTTTTCTGATGGCAGAAGAGACGACTTCCGGAGGGAGAGCCAGGCCAGGATGCAGAAGCCCTCTTGGGGGTGCGTCACCTGTGCTTTTGCAGGAGGGAGGGGAGACCAGGTGTCAGGAAAGATCATGCCACTCCAAAGCCCGTTAGTTCTGCTCAAGTGCCTCAGGTCTCCTCTCATCAGCATCAGCCCAGCAAAGTGTGCAGAGCCAAACTGGGGGGGGGAGGGGAGGGGAGGGGAGGGGAGGGGGGGTGAGCACTCCAGAGCCTTGCTTTGTCTGTGGGAACAACTTGTGCAGACCTCTGAGGAGAAGGGGTGCTACAGATCTGTACCCATGGCACCTGCCTCAGGGGGCAAATTAACAGGTAGGTATCTTTAAGGAAAACAGATCTAACCTAGCTATAATCTCGGCACATCCCATTGTGAAAAGACTAGATACACCCAGTTCCTTTCTCTGGGCGCACCGTTCTAACATTCAAGCACTTTGACACCGGTGGAAGCTGCTTTCGGAGATCAAAATGCTGGATTGGTATTTCATTCACAACCCTTAGTGCAGGGATCTATATGCTACAGCTCCCTCCACAGCCAAATTTGGATCAATATAGAACCAATACGGCTCCAAAAAGAAAATTAAATATTTAAAGCATGTTGGGAGTGGGGGGATGTGTAGCCAGCTTGGTGTAGTGGTAAGGAGTGCAGACTTCTAATCTGGTGAGCCGGGTTTGATTCCCTGCTCCCCAACATGCAGCCAGCTGGGTGACCTTGGGCTCATCACAACACTGATAAAGCTGTTCTGACCGAGCAGTGATATCAGGGCTCTCTCAGCCTCACCCACCTGACAGGCTGCCTGTTGTGGGGAGAGGAAAGGGAAAGCAAATGTAAGCCCTCTTTGAGACTCCTTTGGGTAGAGAAAAAGCGGCATATAAGAAGCAACTCTTTCTTCCTCTTCTTCTAGTATACCCCGATGTCATCAGACCTCGGAAGCTAAGCAGGGTCAGTGCTCGGGTGGGACACCTTGTAGGAATGACAAACTACCTCTGCCTAATCTCTTAAATCAGGGGTAGTCAAATTGCGGCCCTCCAGGTGTCCATGGACTACAATTCCCATGAGCCCCTGCCAGCGTTTGCTGGCAGGGGCTCATGGGAATTGTAGTCCATGGACATCTGGAGGGTCGCAGTTTGACTACCCCTGTTAAATGATGGAGGCAAACAGCTGCCCGGAATCCAAGCATGAGCTGTGGGGGCACATTTACGCCCGTGCTCTAGAATAGGGTGCTCCTGCATCTATTTATTAGTTACTATGTGCCACTTTCAAATAAAGTACTCCCAACAAACAATGTCTGGGCAGCAGGAAGTTTATGAATTATCAATCCAAATGTTATCCAAATAACTCACCCAATTCATCAGTAGCATTAAACTGCATTTCCGATTATGCAAACAGGCCCTTATGTTCATCTCTTGCTCTGAATGGTGACACCCTCTAGTTCTTTAACTGCATAAGGTTGCAGATCCCTGTACAATCTCCTTCACAGGACTTCACAGTTCCCATAGTTTCTTGGCTGGAAGTCATAATGGGTTTCCAATAAGTTTGCAGTGGTGGTAGGCTGCCTTGAATTCCCCTAATGTGTCCCTTGCAACCCTGAGGACTAGCAACTTGGTCTTTGGGGGTTCAGAAACAACAGCTGAGCTTCTTGGGAAGCGACTGGGTTCTGCATTCAGTTGTGAAGCATCAAATTGGGTGCCCGCCCCTCTATCAGCACTGCTCTACCTATTTTCCAGCCAGAGCTGGATAAATCATTAGTCTGTCTGAACACAGCTACTGTCATGCTGCCTCGGGCAGGCAGAAATCTACCCAGCCCTGCCTGCAAACAGTGACCTCCTCGGAGGCTTAATAAACAAGTCACGCTGAAGTGCTGCATCAGGTTCAGGGCCCTTGTTCCAGAGCATCCACCTGCTCATCGGGAGCTGGGAGTCCAGGTCAGGCACGCAGGCTGCATTAGCAATGCGGGCAATTTGCTAACACCCAGCACGTCATTCCCGCTGGCTCAGACCTGCTCCAGGCTACAAATCCCAGGAAGCAAAAGAAGAGGCCAAAAATAGCTCGTTTTCCTCCCCTCCACCACCACTCCCCAGCTTCTGAGACAAAGCTGCCATTCTACTGCATTAGGCTTGCTACCTTGCGCAAGGAACAACAAGCCTCCAGAGTCTCCTGCAGCATTCTCTCCTGCTCTGCTGGTTTGTTGGCATCAACAACACAAAAGGAGCATCTGCCTTGGGACTGTGCCTTCCCCCCCCCCCATCACATCAGACCAAAGACACACCTAGTCCACCATCCTGTTTGCCAGACTGGCACGTCCACTTGCCCGGAAAGTCCCTGGCAGCCAAGAGCAAGCGGAGCCCCAGCAAAGCAGGGAGCACTCAGCATGGACATGATGCACGTTGGCTGAACAGGGCAGCCTTTCCACCACTCTCTGTACAGCTCAGTTCATCTCTAGCAGCATCACCTGGGCTTGGTGCACTCAGCCATTCCCACAGTCAGGGCTCAGTTGACCACGGCAAGCTCAGTCCACTCCTCAGTAGCTGGGGCTTTGCTTTTGAAGGACTCAGCTCATAACCACCAGCATCCCTAGGGCCCAGGTCCCCACTGCTGGCATACTTGGGGCTCGCTCATGCCATATAGATGGCATGTGAAATGTCCACGGTAGCAATGAATCTACAAAGCCAATAGCAAAAAGCAAAGAATCTAAATTATGGACATAAATATAAACAAATATTAAAGAGAAATGAATTGGGAACTGTAGAAGGAGAAGAGCTTGTAAAAAGATTCCCTGCTTTTCAGTACCCAAAGGAGTCTCAAAGTGGCTTACAATTGCCTTCCCCTCCTCTCTCCACCACAGATGCCCTGTGAAGTAGGTGGAGGCTGAGAGAGTTCTAAAGTACTGCTATATAAGAACAGCTCTAAGAGAACTGTGAGCCTCCCAAGGTCACCCAGTTGGCTGCATGTGGATGAGTGGGAAATCAAACCAGGTCCTCCATATTAGAGTCTGAACCATAATTGACATGACTTATTACTTAATTACTGTTTTCACAGACCCTCACTCCCTCCCCAAAAGGAAAGCCTAGAAGTTATGCCAAAAATTATATTGTAATTTAACAACATTTGCCAGATATTTCACTCAGTTATCTCTGAGTGACCAAGAAGATTTAACCTATGAAGAGACAAAGTCCTGATTAAATAATGGAGAGATCAATTCAGCTCTTAAAACGGAAAATTTGGGTCAAAAATATATAGGGATGAACCACAGAATCTATTTTGCTGTTGCTGCGATTACAGAGTCTCCCTGAATAGGGAGTTCCAGTGAATCGTCATAACATCACTGCTGGAGGTAGGGTATTCAGGCAGTCAAGCATGAATGTCCTTTGGAAGAGTTAGATAGTTTGGCATTTTTATTAGAGGGAGAATGGCTGCTGAGAAAGATGAGTACCATCTTCTGTGGGCTGTAATAAATGTTCTCTCATAATCAAAGTCCCTCAGATGCCTTCTAATGCAGGAGTAGTTAACCTGTGGTCCTCCAGATGTCCATGGACTACAATTCCCACGAGCCACTGTCAGCAAATGCTGGCAGGGGCTCATGGGAATTGTAGTCCATGGACATCTGGAGGACCACAGGTTGACTACTCCTGTTCTAATGGACTTGGTCTATTCTTGTTTATTCATTGTTTCTTTAACATCATGGGAAATGCTCAAACATGATTTATGACCCAGTCATCTGTCCCAATCATTTGTGTGATGGTCTAGCTTGACTAGCCCTACGAGGCTTGATTCTGGGTTTGATTTTAGGATCCTAATTTTCAGGTTCAATGCTCCGCCCTAGGCCTTTGCTTCAGAGAACTTCTCCCCAGATTCAGCTCTCAGAGCTATGCCTGACACCCACTGAGAGATTCTTAAAATATTATATTGAAAACTTAATAGGGGTCTATCAGTGTTGTCTATTACTGCTGTGATGCAAACCCTGGTTGCATATCGCACCTGCCTGGTGACCTTAGCTTTAAATATTTAACTGCTGCATGAACATATTGGCCATCAAAGGAGTAGGGGTGCCAATCCCCAGATGGGACCTGGGGATTTCCTGGAATTATAACTCACCTCCACACTAAAGAGATCAGTTCCCCTGAATAAAATGGCTGCTTTGGAGGGTGGACTCCATAGTATCATGCTTCACTGAGCTCCCTCCCCACCTACTCCCAAGTTCCACTCCTGAAGTCTATAGGTATTCCCCAACCCATAGCTAGCAACCCTACAGAGGAACATGAGATGATCATTCCAGTATTCATAGGAACTCTTACAACAGAGTTCAAATGCACCTTCCAAGAAGGTTTTGCTTGAAAAATAACTTCTAGATATTCGAAACGTTCCCCTTGCAGATTGACCTGCAACTGACCACTTATACTTCTTTATCCTTTGTTTTTTATTGAAAAGAAGAACCTGTAACTTGCATTAATAGCTAATTGGCAACATTAATAGCTGGGCTCACACTGGAACAGTACTCCAGAAAGAAACCTATAAGCTTATGTAGGCCAACTATGGAACTTCACAGATGGGTGGTATCATTCACATATAGGTGAAAGGGGAATTTAACATGAATTGTGCTAAGTGAGTCAAATTCATTTGAGAACTTAACTTCCTTCTTTGCCATTTTCCCAACCCAAAGCAGCCCGAGGAGGGATGCTGTTTGCTCATCTTGGTAAACTTACAGTATACCAAAGTTATCCTTTACAGCTATGCTTCTTAAACTGTATTTCAACAGATGGTCCACTTCTAGGTGGATTTTAGATGGATCATCATGCAAAAGAGGAGGTACTTTCCCTGTCTGCACAATTTCTCTGATCAAAAATGCTCTCTGACTGATTTTGTTTCAGTAGGGAGGGGGAAGACAGGATCATAGTGCCTGATTTCCTAACCAATATCATCATGATTAAGCAGCCCAGTGGGGAAATAGTACAAATGGGAACACAGTTGACCTCCCCTTCTCCAACACCACAGCCCCAATCCATATCCCCCATCTGCTGCTTAGAATTATTAAAAGCCTTGGAGTTCCAACAGAACAGTGTCTCATATTTTGACATGGGTATCTTTTGGAAACTCTGCACACAAAACTCATGCTATGTGACCATTCCTCTAGCACATAACTACAAAGGATTGTGCAGAACTTCAGAAACAGAGAAAGGGGTTTATTCAATAAAAGGCATCTCTCTGTCATGAAGAAAATCCATCCCATGCAGCAACCACATGCAGAATGCCCTCATTAGGCCTGGAGGGCAGGCTCTCACCCAGATTTAAAGAATGCTTCCAGAACAGCATACTGGGGAAGATATTTCTTGTGAGAGAGTGCCATTGGAAAGCTAATTAGCAAAGCCAAGCAATCACAGATTGGGAAGCACCTGAGGTGAAAGAGGAGCTCTGTTTGAGGAGGGTTCATGTCCCAAGGGGCAACAATTCTCCATCACTGGACCAAAGGAAGTTCACATGGGGTTCATGACCTTTGCTTCCATCACTAATTCAATCCACAGCCTTTTGTTCAATATCATCTCTGTTCTCTGCACCAGGGGTAGTCAACCTGTGGTCCTCCAGATGTTCATGGACTACAATTCCCATGAGCCCCTGCCAACAAATGCTGGCAGGGGCTCATGGGAATTGTGGACCATGGACATCTGGAGGGTCACAGGTTGACTACCCCTGCTTTGGACAACAGATTATCTGGGCACCTGACATTCTTTAGCCATTTTAAATGACAGGTGGTCTGTGTCCCCAGGGTCAGATCATCTAAGAAAAGCACACATAATTTTAAGAAATATACAAAGCACTCTGCTGGATCAGACCGATGGTCAGTGTAGTTCTGGGCTAGGATGTGGGAAACTCAGGTCTGAACCCCCACTCTGCCATGGAAGTTTGCCAGGTGATCTTGGGCCGGTCAGTTTCTCTCAGCCTCCCCTATCTCACAGGATTGGTGTGTGGCTGAAGTTCAGGCGGGGTGAATGTTGTTGTAAGAAGGATTTTCAACAGATACTAAGAACAGTGCCCTAGCCATCCTGGTGTCATGGTTAAGAGTGGCAGCCTATAATCTGGGAAACAGGGTTTGATTCCCCACTCTTCCTCCACATGCAGCCGGCTGGGTGACCTTGGGCCAATCACAGTTCTCTCAGAGGTCTCTCAGCCCCACCTACCTCACAGGGTGTCTGTTTTGGGAAAGGGAAGAGTAGGCAATTGTAAGCTGATTTGAGACTCCTTCGGGTAGTAAAAAGCAGGTTACATAAAAGCAGCTCTTCTCCTTTAACAAAGGCTTAGTATATGAAAATGGGTGGTTGAGGCTGTGAAACATCCAGGTACATAAATAATCTCATCTGGTAATTAGCATTCCATTAAGCCTCTTCTAAAGGCACTGGGCATTTTTCCCCCAGGCCTGCTGGCAACCTAGTTGTAAGCCAGTTTTAATCTTCATTCGGGAGAAACATGGTGTATAAATATCTAAATTAAAAAAAATATAGTCCAGCATCCTGTTTCCCATGACAGCCGGCCAGACTCCCCAGAAGGCCTCCAGCCAGGGGCACAGAGTCTAAAGCTGCCTTCTGGTGTTGTTTCTCAGCCCCCTGTATTCAGAGACGCGCCTTCCAAAATGGAGGCTCTATTTTGCCACCATGGCTAATAGCCAGGACTTTGTCCTCCATGAATCTGTCCAAGCACTCTCGGCAAAAGGATTTTGAACATCTGTGATCCCCCACAACTGTTTTGTAAGCCATGAGATGTGCCTCCTGAAATTAAAGGACCCCACCCTGATACCATTTACTTGACCCACAGTCTTCAGTGATGTTCTGTGCATGTGCATTATGCAAAGACTTCCTCAAGTGGCTGTTCTTCGGCAGTAAACTCAAAAAGAAGGGCCACGCAAAAAATCCAGAGGCAAACATATTTTGCGGGGGGGGGGGGGGGAGGAAATCTTGCTGCTCCACCAGGACCTTCCAGCCTGGTATGATGCAGAATGTGAACTAGAGGCCCCTCAACCATCTCTGAGTCCTATTTTGGACCACTTCAGTCCACTCTCCTCAGGAGAAGTTGACAAGACCTTGGCAGGGTCTGGCCAGCCATATGACCTCTTGACCCATGACTCTCATGGCTAGTAAAAGCAAGCAGTGAAGAGCTCCAGGCCCTCCCCAAGATACCATCAACTTGTCCCTAACCTTGAGGACATTTCCAGAGAGGCTGAAAGAGGCAGTGGTGTGGCCTCTATTGAAAAAACGAGCTGGATCCCAGAGACCTGGCCAACTGTCAAGCAGTGCTGCATACAGCATTTCTAAGTAAAGTGATTGGATAGGCAGCGTCAGGACAGCTCCAGGGATGCATGGAAGAGATTTCAGCACTCAATCCCTTTCAGTCTGGCTTCCAACCTGGCCATGGGGTGGAGACAGTTCTGGTCACCCTGACAAACGATCTCTGGAGGAAGCTGGATCTAGGTGGGTTGGTGCTTCTACTCTTATTAGACCTGACAGCAATGTTCAACGTGGGTGACCATCAACTATTGACCCACAGCTTAGCTGAGATAGGAATTAGAGATACAGTCTTCAGGTGGCTGAAGTCCTTTCTCCAAAATTGGGGACCAAGGGTGGAAGACAGGGGGAGTATCTCCCAGCATACAGTCCTGAATTGCATGGTCCCACACAAAGCTATTCTCTTCCCAATGTTGTTCAACATCTACATGTGCCCCCTCGCCCAGAAGATCCAGACTTTTGGGCTGGGGTGCCACCAGTATGTGGATGACACCCAACTTTTTCTATTAATGGACGACCATCCGTCAACTCCCCCGGGTAACCTGACCAGGTGCCTGGAGGCCATGGCGGATTGGCTTGGGCAGAGCTGGCTGAAGTTGAATCTGGCCAAGAGGCGCCAGGCCTCAAGCTAGGCCAGCATGTAGATAGATGGCCTATACAGCTCCCAGCACATGAAGGGGTACAACTGACACCAGCAGCTACTGTCAAGAGCTCGGGCAAGATTTTGGACTCATCCTTATCAGCAAAGGCCCAAATCACGAAGAAGAAGAAGAGTTGGTTCTTATATGCCGCTTTTCCCTACCCGAAGGAGGCTCAAAGCGGCTTACAGTCGTCTTCCCATTCCTCTCCCCACAACAGACACCCTGTGGGGTGGGTGAGGCTGAGAGAGCCCTGATATCACTGCTCGGTCAGAACAGTTTTATCTGTGCCAAGGCGAGCCCAAGGTCACCCAGCTGGCTGCATGTGGGGGAGTGCAGAATCAAACCCGGCATGCCAGATTAGAAGTCCGCACTCCTAACCACTACACCAAACTACACCAAACCCACATGACATTTTTCTATCTGCAACAAGTGAGGCAGCTGGTGAGCTGCAGCAAGTGAGGCAACTATCAGAGCTGGACCAAGCCAGAGTGATCCATGCGTTGGTCACCTCTAGAATAGATTTCTGCAACTTGCTCTGCCTGCTTGAAATGGCGGAAGAGAGCAATGCCCTTTACACGTGACTCTCTTCCGCCTGTCAATCAAGCCAGGCAACCAATCACCTTTTGCAAAGTTTTAATGGGCCTGCAATGCGAGCTAATTTTTTAAAAGTAAAAGCTCTCCATTGAAACTCCTATGCATCTAATTATCGTGCTTTTTATGATGCCACCCCTTATGGAATTATGAGCCTTGGATTTTTAAAAAATTAATCTAATTCCCTATTTTTGGGGGGTGGGTGCTTTAGAGAGGCATGCTTTGTGTTTTAACGGGGGGGGGGGTTAGCTGAACGCCTATTCGTTGCTCCATGCAGTTTGTCTAAACAAAGGACCCATCCTCGGGAGTGGGAGGCGAGGGCGGAAATTGGAGCTGGAGATAGTGCTACTTGGCTCCACACATTTCCTTAGCGTGTGGCTTGCTGGTTGCTCTACTCTACCTGCTGCTTTTTATTTGGGAGAATCCACTTTATGCGATTCCCCACCTAGCGCTTTAAAATGGAAGATGTAGGATACCGGCTTGTGGCTTGGACCCTGGGTGTTGGCAACGTCGTGCCAAACACCAAAAAGATGGTATCTGCATAAGGTGAGTATTTCACCATATTATATGGGGTGCAGAATGGCCCTCAAACACTTGTGGGTTCTGATCATGTATAGGTTGCCAACCATGAGCTGGAAGCTGAGCATACACAATTGCATTGTTTTCTCATTTGCCATGTTTGTTTGTTTTTTGACACCATCTTTCACTGCCTCAGAAATAAAGCACATCAAAGAAGGAACTGAGACTTACTACTAGTATCTATGTATGTTTTCTGTGTCTGCCCATGGATGCTGCTGATCTTGTAACCACTGCAACCACTTCTGAAATGGGGGCTTTTTTGGCTGTGCATATATATATAAAAGCAGGCAATGCAATCTAGTTGATATTAGCCATGTTACAGATCCAAGTGCTCAGGGGCAAAGGCAGGGCCAGCTGCAAGCAGCTCCCTTCTTTATGGCACAAGCAGGTTGCTTGAATGACTGGGGGAGGCGGTTATGTGCTTCAGCTATCAATTGCGAAGATGTCATTCTTGGACTGAGGAAAAGCATCTACAAGCTGCGACAAACCGCCCTGTAGAACCAGTAGCTACAGCACAGGGACAAAGCCCCTCGAGATGAATTTCAGCTTGATCAATGGAATGTAATCAATAGAGTCAATCAAGGTAGGTTTGCCTAAGAATCATGTTTGTGTCCAAGTCATGAAAAGCTCAATGAAAATTTCAACCCAGTTTCTGGGATTGTGCGGAAAAGGGGCTGATGATAAAGCAGCCGCTCGCTTGATGCTTTGGAGTAGCTCCCCGATGAAGCTGCGTTTATTTACTTTATTCATTTTGTTTATACCCGCCTTTCTCCCCAGCGAGGACTCAAAGCAGCTCACAATACTCTCCTTGCCTCCGTTTCCTTCACACCGCAATCCTGTGCAGTAGGTTAGGCTTGAGAGAGTGTGGCTGGCCCAAGGCCATCTGCATCCTTCCATGGCGGAGAGGGGAATTCTAGATATACTGTTGGCCTTTCCAGACTGTAGAACTCAAGGGCACCCTGTGAAACAGATGAGTTATACGTTCGGGACTGTCGACAGAAAGTATGCTTTTGCACAAAGCTGGGTTATCCTGTGGAACTCCTTGCTAAGGACTGTGGCAATGTCCTTTACCTTAGCTAGCTTTAAAACAGAATTAGACAAAACAGAGAAGAGGTCTAACAGTAGCTTGCCTAGACAAGGACTATACAAACCTCAGCTTTCAAAGAAGCAGTGCTGGCTTTTGGTATCCTGCTTTTTGCTAAGCAAAGAAATCTCAGAATAGCTTACAATTGCCTGCTGTTCCTTTCCCCACAATAGACCCCTTATGAGGTAGGTGAGGTTGAGAGAGTTCTGAGAGAACTGTGACTGGCCCAAGGTCACCTAGCTGGCTGCATGGAGAAAAGAGTGTGGAATCAAACCTGGTTCTCCGGATTAGAGGCCACTGCTCTTCACCACTTCACCAACTGGCTGTACCTGAATACCTGTGGCAAATTCACATATCCAGAGCATTTAAATTCTACCCTTCAACCAAGGAGCTCAGGGTAACATTCTATACTTCTGTTTTATCCCTAAACAACCCTGAGGCTGTGAGAGAAAGCTGTTTTTTATACCCCACTTCTCACTACATGAAGGTGTCCCAAAGTGGTTTACAAATACTTTCCCTTCCTTTTCCCACTTTGTGAGGTAGGTAAGGCTGAGAGAGCTCAAAAGGAAGTGTAACTGGCCCAAGGTCACCCAGCGGCCTGCATGTGGAAGAGTTGTTGGGAATCAAACCCGGTTATCCAGTGAGAAGCCGCTGCTCTTAGCCACTACACCAGGCTGGCTGTACAACAGGGGAGGCTTTGACCTCCTCGAAATGCTTGTTTCGTTTATGGGGACATCTGTAGGACACCGTAGGCTCAACTACAGGGAACACTGTTCTGTTTGACCCAGGCTTTCCTTCTCTTATCCAATGGCTGTGGATGAAAAATGTCCATTAAAAAAATCCCAACAGTTTGCCCTGTTTGGCATTGAAGTGCCTTTTTGAGTTATTGTTCTTGAAACCATAATCGAGGAGTCACATAAATAAACTCTCTTCCCCATAGAAAACTAGCATGTCAAAGAGAAGATTCAAGCTCAGGTTTTCCCTTAGGTGCTTGACTTCTGTGCACGGGGATTATTCTGCAGCCTTCAGGCTTGGATAACAAACAAGAACGGGAGCCGGGGGAAAGGCTCTGGGACTGGGATGGGCTGGGCTTGTGCCTAGGGCAGGAGTAGTCAACCTGTGGTCCTCCAGATGTTCATGGACTACAATTCCCATGAGCCCCTGCCAACATTTGACTACCCCTGGCCTAGGGGACACACAACCCAGCAAAGCGCCTTCCCAGGCCTCAGCCTAAATAGCCTAGGGGAGGGGTAGTCAACCTGTGATCCTCCAGATGTTCATGGACTACAATTCCCATGAGCCCCTGCCAGCAAATGCTGGCAGGGGCTCATGGGAATTGTAGTCCATGCACTTCTGGAGGACCACAGGTTGACTACCCCTGGCCTAGGGGGCAATCAGGATCTGGTGTCCTAATGGCAGGTACTAAGCTTTGGACAGGATCCAAAGTGCTCTCTCCAGAACTCTGCACTGGCTATGCACAGAGGAGGATACATGCTGCCAGTTGAGCACTTCATCTCCATTGTGCCCCCTCATCCCACGTCTCCCACCACCACCATTTCCGGCAGGGGTAGCCAAACTGTGGTTCTTCAGAAGCCCATGGAGTACAAGGACTTTGAGCCTCTGCCAGCATAATGCAGAGACTCATGGGAATTGTAGTCCAGCATAATGCTGGCAGGGGTTCATGACATTGTAGTCCACAGATATTTGGAGAGCCACAGATTGGCCACCCCTGTGGGAGAGATACTTGAGGGGCTTCAGACCTGGATTTGAAGGAGGAGAAGAGCTGGTTTTCTGTACCTCACTTTTTATTACCTGAAGGAGTCCCAAAATGGCTTACCTTCCTCTCCTCTCCCTACAACAGACACCCTATGAGGCAGGTGAGGCTGAGACAGCACTAAGAGAACTGCTCTGTGAGAACAGCTCTAAGAAAACTGTGACTAGCCCAAGGTCACCCACCTGGCTGTATGGGGAATCAAACCTGGTTCTCTAGGTTAACCACTACACCATGCTGGCTCTCAAGGCGGCTGACTCCATGCATGGAAAGGTCCTTAATCACCAAGACTCTTGTAATAGCTGCTCTTTTTAAAAAAGATATTTGAAAGTGGTTTGAGAGGGGCTAGTGAAATTGTTTGAAAGCCTGGGTACTTTATTCTATATCTGAAAGACAATGTGCTAAAGTGGTTGGTTAGAGAACTGGACTAGGATCCAGGAGCTCCAGGTTCGAATCCCCACTCTGCCGTAGTGTCCTGCTGAGTGACCTTGAGTTGGCTGCAGACTCTCAGCCTTGCAGGATCACTGCGAAGGTACAGTGGAAGACAGGAGAACAACACTAGGTGCTTTGAGTCTCCACTGGGGAGAAATGAAGAACATAAATACACTTGCCTCTGGTCCAAGAGGTTTTCGCAGGCTCTGAAAACAGTACAAAAATCTGACTGACTGCTAGCAACAGGCTGAAGTTTGACTCCAGCTACCAACAGCATAACCAATAGCTTGCAACAGCTATTGCATTGCATTACAATACCCTCCCCCCAAGCAGCAGCAGCAGCAGCCAGCATGCCAAACCTGAGGGATATAGGAGAATCACAACTGTATGCACCACAAACTCTTTCAAATAAGCTTCAACTCTTTGGGAAGGGGAAGAAAGAAATACTTTAGTTTCCTTTCAGCCCAAGAATCGTTAGAAATAGGAAGGAGAGGAAAGAGCAAGGGAAGGAGGGAGAGAATGAGAGAAGCAGAAATCCACTTCTCCAGCACAGAAAATGTCATGTCTCTACTCAGTACAGGATAGATGCCTCAGAACACCTTTAGAGAGACATCAGGATAGGCAGCCCATAAATCCTAGGTGTGGGGAGACAGATAGGCCTGCGCTGCATATATCAGTCCGAGAGGATTAGCCCTCCAGGCATAATGAGGCCTTTCTAAAGGATGGCCCCGTGAGCAAGCATCCGTTGCAGCCTCCCAGGCACCTGTGTGAGGAAATCAATGTGCAACTCTGTCCTTGCCCATGGGCATAATTCAGTTTCCATGGTATATTGGGCGGCAAAGGCTCGCCACCTCGAGGTCATTCCGGGGCTAACCGGAGTCTTCTGTGGAGAGGCTGCTTCCCCACCTCCCCCACAACCTTGTGTGCTTCCAAAAGACCGGCTCTGTAACACCCTTCAAGTTCAGCTGCCAAGGGCTGGGAAAGCACAGGGAAGATGGAGGCTGATATTTCTGCTCTTGGCTGCCGTGTACCCATGGAGGGATGTGTGTCGAGTACATTAGACAGAACGCACAGCGAGACTGTTGCCCAATACACCTTGGGAAATTCCTGGAGATTTGGGGACTGCATGTGTGTGGGGGAAAGCCTGGGGAGGGGAGGGCATTCAAGCTAGGCTGTGGTGCCATCCAATCCGCCCTCTGAAGCTGCCCTTCCCTGCAGGGGGACTTGGTGTAGTGGTTAAGAAGGGCAGCCTCCAATCCAGAGAACTGGGTTTGATTCCCCACTCCTCCCCTACATGCAGCCAGCTAGGTGACCTTGGGCCAGTCACAGTTCTCTCAAAGCTCTCTCAGGCCTACCCACCTCACAGGATGTCTGTTGTGGGGAAAGGACGGGAAGGCGACTGTGAGCCACTTTGAGACTCCTTTTGGTAGTGAAAAGCCGGGTTCAAAAACCCCTCCTCTTTTTCCTCCTTCGGTTCTTCTTCTAGTATAATAAGTTATTATTCCAGAAGAATTCCAGGTTCCACCTGCAGGTTGGCAAACTTATAAATCCAAAACAAGGTGGCCTTCTCCCCTCCCCCAATGCCTCCCTGGCCACCTTTCCTGGCAGGAAAGGTTGAAATCCTCCTATCAAAACCTCCTCAGCTTAGAGATTTGATGCCTCCAGCCTTCCTGAGTATTGTTTTTCTCCTGTGTGCTTCTTCCCCCCTGCAGCTGATCCTTGAGCGGAAGGAAATGGGAGGCGGGGCCTATCATTGCTGATTGCTTTCTAGCTGTCTGGTGCAAGACTGCTTTCTGCACAGCTGGAATGCTGCCAAACCCCCCCCCCCAACACTTTCCAGTTCGTCTGCATAGGAGGCACCCAGCACCCTCCAGGCCTGCCCGCCCCAAGTTCTTCTGACGTAGCAGCCCTGGAGTCGGCAAGCCGGTGGCATGAGGCTGATCCTGATATCAAGCTTGTGAAGCAACAGCCAGACAATATTCCATCCACTTAGACGGAGGAAGTAGAGAGCTTATGAAGAGTAACTATTTTTAACTGTGAAAAGTTGGAGGATCCTGGGCTCAGGGGTAGAAAAAGAGATCCCGCCCCCACCTCCCATTCCAATCCGAGCTATGCTTCGGAGCTTCCCAATGCAAAAGGGAAGGAGAAGGAGCTTCTGCCAGCCTCCAGGTGACACCTGGGGTTCCCCTGGAATTGCAGCTCATTTCCAAACTACAAAGATCAGTTCCCCTGGAGAAAACGGATGCTTTGGAGGGTGGACTCTATAGCATTGTGCCCCAATTAGGTCCCTGCCCTCCCAGGCTCCATCCCCAAATCTCCAGGAGTTTTCCAACCTGGAGTTAGCAACCCAATTTCTCCCCTTTTCTCTATTGGCTTGGCCGGGGGTAGTCAACCTGTGGTCCTCCAGATGTCCATGGACTACAATTCCCATGAGCCCCTTGGGCTAGTCACAGTCCCACAGAGTAGATCTGCCAGAGCTTTCTCAACTCCACCTACCTCACCGGGTGTCTGCTGTGGGGAAAGGAAGGGAAGGTGATTGACAGCTGCTAGTAAAAGGCAGGGCATAAAAACCAACTTCTTCTTCTTCTTCATCCTGTTCCCTTAAATTCCATGTTTTCTTTTTTTCTGTCCTTTATGCCTTGAAACTGTTTCTCATAATACCTGTGGGTCACCTTTGCATGCGGAAGATCTCAGGTTCAGTCCCCACCATCTCCAGTTAGAAGGGATTATATAGCAAGCCAAAAGACTTCCACCTGAGACCTGGGGAGCTGCTGCCAGTCAGGGTTGGCAAGACTGTCATGGGTAGACCAAGTGTCTGACTGAGGACAAGGCCGCTTCATGTGAAGACATGAGTTGGATCCTATGACACTCTTCCGGTGAAGGGGGGTATCTTTTTCCTCTGGTGCATGACTGCTTCCTCTGGAGTAAAATTCCATTCTTAAATTGATGGACTTGTAGGATCAGCCCAACCAATGTCGTTATTATCATAAGTAGATTGAAAATGAAATACTTCAGCATATTGGTAGGACTAAGAAACAGCAGCAGCAGCAGCATTGGTTTTAATACCCTGCTTTTCACTATCCAAAGGAGGCTCAAAGCGGCTCACTATCGCCTTTCTCTTCCTCTCCCCACAACAGACACCCCATGAGGGAGATGAGGCTGAGAGATCCCTGATATTACTGCTTGGTCTGCCACTCATAACCACCACACACAACTCCCGGATCCAGATAAGCCAAGCAAGGCCAATTTTGTTGGACCTCAGATGCTCAGCAAAGCTTTCCCTGGCTAGTATTTGGATGGGAGACCACCTAGGAAGGCCAGGGTGTCTAACACAGAGGCAGGCAATGGCAAACCACCTCTGAACGGCTCTTGCTTGAAATCTCTATGGGTGCCACAAGACAGCTGAGGCTTGACAGCACGTTAAAAATAGACACGACAGCCCAAAGAGCACTGTGAAATTTCAGCGACTAGATACTTTTCACGTCTAGATTTGTTTAGAAAAAAGCCTGTCACTTCTCCAGAGCCTTGCTTGAGGTAGCTCGTATTAAAGCAATACAATAAAACCGTACAATTATCTGACTATAAACTCACAAACCATGAAACGGCAAACGAGAAGCACACCAGCTCACAAAGATGGTACACCACCTCAGGGTCTAGAAATGCTTTGCCCTGGGACCCAAAAGGTAGTCAGGTATGCAGGTAGGCATCAAGAGATCCTCAAGGAGAAGGGAGGAGCTGTGGTTCAGTGGTAGAACTTCTGCTTGGCATTCAGCAGGTCCCAAGTTCAGTGCCCAGCATCTCTCACTGAAAGATCTGACAGTAGGTGATGTGAAGGACTCTGCCTTGGAGAGCCGCTGCCAGCCTGAGTAGACAATACGTGTCTGGTGGGGTGTAAGACTATTTCATGTGTGTTCACATTCCAAAGGCAAGGCACCAACAAGGAAAGCTGTGTCTGGCCACTGTTCGCCTCCGCGGATCAGGCGGAAAATCTTACATGGTAGACTCAACAGTCTGTGAGAAGGCAGCCAATCAGATACTCCAGTCCCAGCCTGTGTAGTAGGGTTGCCAGTTGCCCTGGATACTTTGGGCCTTTTTGCACGGGGATCTTTGTTGCAAATTGGTCACTGAATGAAAAATCGCCATTTAAAATAGTGGAATTCGTCGTTATGCATACCTGCCTTTGTAGTGGAATCAGTTGCGTTTTTTAGCGTTTCCCACAGGCTTCCGGTCTCGGCAGAAATCGCTAGAAAGGAAGCGCTATTGCCAAGCTCGTCCCGCCCCTGGCCGTCAAGCAGCCAATGGGCAGCCGTTAGCATGCTCCCAAACAGCCCCTTTCCCTTTAAGGAAGGTTTAAAAAAAAAAAAAAAAACAGACCCATTGTAACGAATCTGGGTAGATTCGTTGCAAAGGAGAGACCCATCCAGCTGCCTGGGGTGTTTGAGCTGTCGTTTGATCGTTAACACGCTGGCTCAGAGTGGAAAAAAAAAATCCCCCCCCCCTCTCACGGGCCCGATTTTCGGCTGAATGGAATGTGTGAAATGTGTGTGCTTAGTGACTGAAGGGGAGGGACTGAAGCCGGGAAGCCTCTGTTTGAGCTGTCATTTGATCGTGGCCACGCTGCCTCCGAGTGGGAAAAAAAAATCCCCCCTCCCCCCCCCCTCACGGGCGCGATTTTCAGCCGAAACAGTGTGAAAAATAAAGGGAAAATACATCAGAAAACGGGCTTCTGCGGGCTTCTTGTGCTTAGTGACTGTAAACAGCTCTGAGGAGGGACTGCAGCCTGGGAAGCCTCACTGGCTAAATGGAGGCTCGCCGGTGCGTTGATCTCCACTCGCTCGGGGGGAAAAAAATGGCGATCGCTTCGCCGGAAGTTTGGAGGACAGGCTCAGGAGGAGGGACTTTGAAGAAACCGCAACAATGTTAACGCACAGGTCTTTATCGCTATTGTTGCAGATTGGTTGCAGGAGTGTATCGCTTTCCGGAGGGTGAATCCACTTTTTGGGATTCCCCTGAAAGCGCTACAACGAAGCGCTTTTTGCTGGTCGGTTTCAGGAGTGTTGCAGATTGTCTACGACGTCGTGCGTTAAGGCAAATTAGTAGCGTTTTCAATTAGCAACCATTGTGCTATTTTGAAGCCGTGCAAAAAGCCCCTTTGAGTTGTAAAAGGAGACATGTCAGTGATTGTTTCCCAGCAGGTGACTCCAACCTGGCTGGTGATCCTCCAAGTTTGAGGAGCCATTCCCAGTAGAATCTAGACTGGTATTTTCCAACATGCTTGTTTGGGTTCTTGCACCTGTCTTGTGATGCCTATGAAAGAAGTGCAGACTTAAGAACGGATTTTTAGTTTGTTCTTGCAGAAGGCATCGTCTTGCCACAGGGCTCACCTTAATGGCAACAAACCACTACTCAAGTGGGACATGAGGTCTTGGCATGCAAGCAAAGCCAGCTTCAGCCTTCTTTACTGAAAAGGTTCTTCTATAACAGGAGCTCTGCCCAACACCAGAAATTATGGCTGCCACAAGTGAGGGTGGGATTTCAGCAAAAATACATAAGAAAGTGTCTGAGCCAGACATCTGATCCACCCGGATGACTGGCAGGTTTGCACTGGACTTTTGCAAAACTAGGCACGTACAAAATCTTTGTCAACCCAAACAGATTGGCAGCCATTAAAATCACTAAACACTACTTTGACAGATACCAAGGTGGGATTATTATTTAAGCACAGCATTACTAATGACTGATTTGTATAAATCTAGGTTTAACAATTTGCTATCCATATGGAGCTATAGCGTTTGTATGTGTGTGCGTGGGGGGGGGGGGGGTAACAGAGCACCACTGGATTACATGAGAATGCACACATGTGAAAACTGACAATGCTGTACTGTTAGGAAGAGATTATTTGGAGAAACCTACTGAGCAGCCACAAATGAGTTAACAACCTGACAGCTACAACCCGTCTCCCTGTTTGTGGCTAGTGAACAAGATGCAAACTGAAATGGTTGGTGTTTGAGCAGCCCCAATAAGCAATTCTGGGGCAGGAGGAGAAATTCAAGGCTTCCCCATTTGTAACGTGTCCTTTGGCTGCTACCATTCAGTCATCTCTCTGCTACAGCTGTGCAAACCAGTTCACTTTGGCCAACTGAGGTCGGATGTCTCTTTGGGAGGGCAGATGCTCATGCAAAAGCTGACTGCCTGTAACCAGTGCAGCCATGACGAGTGATAGCTTGCTGGGGGGGGGGGGGAGAAAAACACCTAATCTTAAACCCAACAGACACCTGCAGCCGTGAGTGCGTAGCCGTGTGCCGCATGCTGGTCGTGTGTAGGTGTGTGCTCAGTAGTTACCTTGCTACCTTCCCATTGCTCGACTGGAACCTGAAAGCGGCTCGACGCAAGCCAAAGATGCCTGAGAAGGATCTAGAGACGGGGAGTATTAATTAGAAGGCGGTCATGAGGAGAGCAATTTCGAGGTGATGGTGGGAGGCAAGAGGGAGATGAGTTCCCAGTGTGATGCCTGCGCGGCAAAGGGAGCTGGAGGCGCTCTAATTGGGGATATGTCGAGCAAGACGGCTGCAGACTGGAGGCTGCTTTTTCCAAGTGTCTTTCGCTCTCTGCCTTGCCCAGAGCACACCTGGGATTCTGTGTGCAGCATCAGCAGCAGGCCTTTCAAGAAGGGGAAAGTTCAAAGGGGGGCAGGCAGAGGAGGCCGAGGTGGGGGAAACGTGACGGGGATTACATACTACAGAGTGGTTTTGCAGAGAAAGCAGTGACTGATGTGCCGAAAACAAAGAATAATGGATACCACATCAGTGAGAAAGCGAGCTAGAGATTCTGGAGGGTACCCATGTGCTTCTACCTTCTGTAATCAGGACTCAGTTCGTGCATTCGGGGGGGGGGGGGAGATACATGCTGTTTGCTAACAGCAGCCTTATCCCTTTAGGAGCGATGCGGCCCTACAGGATTGGGTGGATGTCCTCCTCTCTTCAGCTCTTAAACATCAAAGGATGTTGGTGAGCTGGGATTAGTCCCAAAATTTGAACTAAAAAAAAGGGATCCCAAGATTTTAGACCCACTTTTTAGGAAACTCAAAGGAGAGAATCAGGCAGGATATTGCACTGTGGTGTAGGGATTAGATGCAGAGCAGATCCAGACCTCACTGAGGAAGCGTTGTGTGTGCCTGTGGGCCTTTTTTCAGCCTAACGTACTTTGTAGGATGTCACTTAGGGACCTTCAAACACCCTCCCAGTTGGGCTGATGTTCCACTTGCTGACTTTTCCACCAGCAGTTCAGCTGAGGGCGAGCAACTCAGGCCTCTTCAGCTGGTT
The DNA here is from genome assembly GCF_049243985.1 of Paroedura picta. Lineage (NCBI taxonomy): Eukaryota > Metazoa > Chordata > Lepidosauria > Squamata > Gekkonidae > Paroedura > Paroedura picta. Next base: position 48,080,838 of record NC_135373.1, read on the forward strand.
GGATCCAAACACTACAATGCCAAGGGCTGTGTTTCACGCATGCGCATTTGCACACCGCTCGACAGCAACCCCTTTCCCTCCCCCAGGCCTGATATTGCCCAGTCGCCAGTCCTTGAAGTGAGAAGTGAACAAACCAGTCAGCCATGATTACTTACTTAAAAGAAACCTTAGCCTTAAAAGAAACCTTAGCATTCCTTTAGGTCTGTGTTCCCAGCAGGTTTGGGGCTCATCTTTCTTCATATAGCCTTGGCAGGGGTCCTTAGCCACACCCGGCTACCCCTCACCAGGGCAGGACTCACAAGGCAGAAGGAAGCTGCTGGCACAGCTTGTGTGCAGCTGCTTTTGTCAGGTGCCAGCAAGGGCAGGAGACCCGAGGCTTGGCTCAGGAGCGATCACAACGGACAAGGTCAGTATCTCTGTTCATTGGGACGTTTGCAGCACCCCAGTTAAAATAGGTAAGAGGCCTTGGATGCCACCTGGAGTGCCTTAGAGAAAGAGTGGGCTAAATATGGAATGAAGCACAGGATGAGCTACCCACACCAAACAGGGACAGAGGATCGCCAGGGGAAAACCGCACTCCCTTGGCCAAGTAGCTGAGTGCTGCAGCCAAGAGAAGGAGGCAGTCTTCACACAGTCTGGCCCTGTCTGTGTGCTCCCTTCTGCACCTTCCCCGTGCCAGTTCAGCTGTAATGCAGAGGGTGGGGCCTCGCCTTCCCCTCTCCTCCCAATTGTGCAAAACATGCTTTTGCAGCAGCAGCCAAGTCCCGACTCCTAACCGTTGAACCACAGCAGAGTTTAGGGCAAAATGCAGGAGAGACCTTTCAGGTGGAGAGCACAGATATATTTCTGAGAACTGGAGCACAGCCTCCTTCCTGCCTCTGCCCCCAGAGATCCTTCCCAGAGCATAAACAGAGAGACATACACACTTCAGAAAAAGAGCAAGGGCTGCCCCAGGGGACCAGAGGATGCTGGGAGAGAAACAAAACAGCAGCCATATTCCCTGCAGTGTCCTTCTGGAAAGCAGATAAGTGCCTTTTGATTTCACCGTCACACCACCCTAGTCACCGGGCTGGTGATTAACATAAAATCAATTTCCCCCCCTCCTCCTCCCACCCCGCCCTTCCCAAACAGCCTCTGACTGAGGGATAGGAAGCAATGAGCCTGGCTGTACGATTAAAGGATGCATCCCCTTTAATCACCTCCTGCCACTGTCAGGGTTTTTGAGTGGGCTAAAAGCAGGTCATGTGCCAGGGGGTGTCAGCAGCAGGTCAGAGAGTTACCGCTTCAGCTGTCAGGCAAAAAGAAGAGCCCCCCTCCCCCCGAGCAGAAACAGGAACTGGGGAGAAAAACAGATCAGGGCACATGAAGGCGGAGGAAGAACCAAAGAGAAAAAGATTTAAAGCAGCTGCAAGCAAGCAGGCTTCTTTTCTCTGTGGACAAGCTGTCTGACGCATCCATAAGGGCAGCGGCTCAGGGGCAGAGCATCTGCCTTGCACACAGAAGGTCCCAGGTCCAATTCCTGCTGCCTGCAGTTACACGGATCAGGTAGCAGGTGAAATGAACTTCTGCCAGTCAGAGTCGACAAGGTTGACCTTGATAGAGCAAATGTGGCCCAATATGCTTAATAGCAGAGTAGGGATTGGACAGGCCCTAATCTGATGCTTTAACCTGGCCATCTTCAACATAACAGATGCAGGGGTCACAGTTCCCATCCATGTGCTTCCAAGAACCAACTTGCTTCTTTCCTAAAGCAAAACCTGGACTTCTCTGGTCCTTGCAGAGGGAGCTGTTTCCGAAGAGCCCAGGAGACACAAGTAGACAGTGCCCATTCAGAAACTGCTCCTTCCATCACAAAAGGACCTCCCAACAAGTTGCAGTTGACTCCAACCATGGCAGCCTGTTTCAGATTTGTCCCACCTCCCACTGCAGCTGTTTCATAGCAGGGCCAAACATCCTTTCTCAAGATTCCCAAAGTCTCCATTGGCTCCACATGTTTGGGGACCCCAACTTGGGCAGGTTGGGTCGCAGCATGAGGCCAGTCTTGCAGCTTTAGGAGTTGGCTGAGAAACCAAATCAGCCCAGGAGTCAGCCAAGCAGAGCTGCTCCTGTGGCACTGAGCCATGGGCCAGTAATGGGCCCTGGTACATCCATTGCTTCCTCATGCAAACTGGGGGCTATGTGAGAGAAGACACTGATGTACACAGACATCGTCGGAGCTCTGGAGCTTGGCCGAACCTGCTCCACCAGTGGCCCCCCCGGGCAGAAGCCCACTGGGAAATTTCTCTGGGAGTTAATCTGCCAGTCCATCTCATCACCACAGGGGGCTCAAGGGAATTGTAGTCCATGGACATCTGGAGGGCTGCAGCTTGACTACCCCTGGCCTAGGGCATGGCTGGTTGCAGATTTTAGTGGGTTGCATTAACTTTATAGAGCTTATTCAGCAGTAGCACTGGAAGTCCTTTTTGCCTGAGGGTGACTAAGAACAGATTCTTAAATTCAAGCTTATCAGGAACCCCTTCCTGATACCTTCTTTTATTTAAATATTCCGTTTATAGGCATCCTGCAAGGGGCTCAGAGAAGCTGACAGTAACAATAAGTATAATGCAAAATTATTAACATGTTAGATTTAGAAAACAAACCCAACTGTCTAAGGAGGAGGGAGAGTAGGGGAGGCCAGCCGGAGGTCAACAATGGGAGGCCCTTACCGGCAACCATAAGCCTGGAGGAACAACTCAGCTTTATAGGCCCTGCAGAACTGTAATAAGTCTGGATCAGATCAGATTTATTAATATGGTCAAAAACCTACAAGGCCTGGATCTCTACCAGCAGAGAGTTCCACTAGGTTGGGCCCAGGGCAGAAGAGCCCCTGGCCAACAAAAGGGGCTCTTGTTTTGCCCCAGGTCCACCAGGTTTGTTGCTTGGGAGCATAAAGCTCTCATGGGAGTAATGTTGGGAGAGGCAGTTTCACAGATGCACTGGTCCCAGGACCTTAAGGGCTTTAAAGGTCAAGACTCAGCCCCTGTACATTATCTGGTCCTATGTGTGCTCAAGACGGAGTCCTGGGCAGGACCTGTGCAGCTGCATTCCTACATAGCCAGTTTGGAGTAGTGGTTAGGAGTGCGGACTTCTAATCTGGCATGCCGTGTTCGATTCTGCACTCCCTGACATGCAGCCAGCTGGGTGACCTTGGGCTCGCCACAACACTGATAAAGCTGTTCTGACCAAGCAGTGATATCAGGGCTCTCTCAGCCTCACCTTCCTCACTGGGTGTCTGTTGTGGGGAGAGAAAAGGGAAGGTGACTGTAAGCCGCTTTGAGCCTCCTTCGGGTAGAGAAAAGCAGCGTATAAGAGCCAATTCTTCATCTTCTTCTTCTAGTTGGAGCTTCCGGAGTGGGCCCAAGGGTGGCCCAGTGTAGAGGGCATGGCAGTAATCCAACTTGGAGGTGATCGTTGCATGGATCCTAGAAATCTAGAAGGTCTTCTCTCAGTTATTACTTTTACAGGCTTACTTGAATGACACAGTGATTTTCAGCACTCCAGTGGGAGCCATGGGGAATAGGTTGGGGAGATCTGGGAGTGGGTGGAGATGGTGGGAATTTTACCTTAAGGATTTCCCCAACGGGAGGGATTAGAAAAATGAAACATGTTCCTGTTATAAACAAATGCTCCTGGTTTAAATCGCACACCTTTTTTAAATTGTACCTCCCTCCCCAGATGCACAGGTGGAGTGAATTGATGCTCCAGGAAAGGCAGAGCACCCACAGCCCCATCCCACAAATGGCCCTAGGTTTTTACTGGGCAGTGCTTTTTCTCAGCCTGGGGAAAGCTTCATGTGTTTCTCTTCTGAAACAGACCGCTAAAGCACTGAAGCACGGGCAGTAAAGCACTCGCCACTTTTCAGACCTTCAAGCTGGCGAATGGCTTCCCAAAAAAGAAAGGGGGCAACCCCACTGCAAATGAGGCTGAATATTTTCCCCTTGACAAATGCAGCAAGCAGCACGCTGCTGCCCTTCCCTCCCCAAGGAGGTCTGCAGTGCCATAAACCCCCTTCTCCCGCCCCTCCCAGCCAAGCGCTGACTGTGTCTCCTTCGGCTTCTGGTTTATAGCTCTTTGCAGGGTTGACTCTCTCCCTCTCTCTCTCTGAAGCAAACTCCATCGCAGCCATGGAAAAAACAAGGCAGCTGTTTGACTGCCTCCCCTCCCTTCCCCCTCAGTCTCTGGCAGGGCCAGGCCTCCCAGCCTGCTCATTCCTCAGTACAGCAGGAAACCACCAGCTGCAATTAAGCGTGTGAGATACTTCAAACAGCAGCCCTGAGCTGCCACTGGATCCGTGCCCATCCACTCCCCCAAGGCTGAGGGGGAGGCCAAAAGCCGCCTTTGTGTCCTCCAGGGGCTGGAGCTGGAAGACAATGGCAGCTGGACAGAATCTGGGGCGCAACCGAGGCATTTGGGCAGAGGGAGACTGCTCACTGGAAGGGCAGAGAGCGACCAAGGGCCAGTTCCCAGGAAAGGGGGGTGGGGTGGGGTGGGGGTCAGATTGCAGTGGCCACTGCCAACAGGCCCTCACGGGCTGGAAGCACATCATTTTGCCCAACCAAGGCTGCTGCATGGAGATATGGCAGCTGGAGCTAATGGCATAGGAGAACTTTCCACCCCACAGTTGCTTCACTGCGGCCACTGCCCTAACCCCTCCCTGTGGTGCTTCTGCAAAATCCCATGAGAAATGGAGACGGGCTCCTCACGAGCCTGAAAAGCTGTTTCCCCTCACCTTCTGTGCCAGGACAGCTTGGGGTAGGGGTTGAGAGCAGTGCCCTTCAATATGGAGAACTCGGTTTGATTTCCATTCCTCCTGCACATGCAGCCAGCTGGGTAAAGTCAAGGTTCTGTCAGAGCTCTCTCAGCCCCACCTACATCACAGGTATCTGTTATGGGGAGAGGAAGGGAAGGCGATTATAAGCCGCTGTGAGACACACAACACTTGTTGGGTGACCTCGGGACAGTCACAGTTCTCTCAGAGCTCTCAGCCTCACCTTCCTCAGAGGGTGTCTCACAAGGTAATTGTAAGCTGCTCTGAAACTCCTTTGGGTGGAAAAAAAGCAGGGTACAAACCCGCAGATATTTCCCTTCTTAATGCTACAACACTGCCCAGCAGGGAGAAGGGAAGAGCACAAGGGGTGTGAAGTGGCTGAGCATTGGGTTGCCAACCCCCATGGGGTAGCTGGAGATCCCCCATCATTATAATTGAACTCTGGGTGACAAGAGATCAGTTCACCTGGAGAAAATGGCTGCTTTGGAAAGGAGACTTTACTGCACTGAGCCCTGCCAAAGTTCCTTGACCCCCCCCCCCTCTGGCTCCACTCCCCTAGTCTCCAGGTATTTTCCAACCTGGAACTGGCAACTCTAGTCCAGCACCCTGTTGGAAGCAGAACGGAGCTCCACCCCTGTCCCACTGCCGCAGTAGAAGCTGGGTAGCCAACTATGGGGAGTCCCCTAATAAAAACAAGTTTATTTCCCCCTTTGGGTCAAAGGAAAAAGCTAAAAAGCTCTGAGACAACGACAAATTGTGCTTGGAAGGAGCATAAGATCACGTGGCTGTTCCCCTTAAATGCAAGGGCTTCCTGCTTTCCTTGCAGCAAAAACAACACAGGAGGGGTCACAGGCTCATGTAGCTGGCTTTGCTCCAGTGCTGTTTCAGTTCAGGGGCTGAAACTGTGGAGACGAAAGCTCCCCACAACTATTTAGCAATTATAATTTCACGCAAGGAAACCGTGGCCTCGGAGCTCGCAGGCTCCTGAGCTGGGCCCCTTTCTCCTGGAGCTCAGAAACTACCCTTCTCTCTTGCTGTCCCCACCCCAGTGTCTATTTGAATTGCTCCGGTAGTAAACCAGCTCTGCCTGCAGGTTCAGTCTCAGGCATTCTCAGTGGGAAAGGAAGTTGGAGGGACAAAAATACTTTAGTTCATGAATGGTGGGGCCTACTAACAGCAGATGTAGGGACAGCTGGGGACATAGATGGTTTTCAGAGGAGATAGGACTGATTTATAGACAACCATCAGTGGCTACCAGCCAAGGTGACTAGAGGAAACCTCCAGGTTTAGTCTTAACACCAATGCCAGGAGGCAAGCTTGTGGGCAGACCTCCGCCTCTGCTGTTCAGGGCCACTATGTGGAAACCGGATGCTGTACTAGATGGAGCACTGTTCTGATCCACCAGGGCTCTTCTTATGTAGGTGCAACCCTGGGAAAAGTCAGTCAACAAGATATTCAAGATTGACCACCAGCTGAACAGACAGTATGTGGCTGGCTGAAGCAATGGCCTGACTCCATACAAGGCAGCTTCATAGGTCAACTGTTTAGACACGGAAACCTTATTAGAACAGGGCACATTCTGCCCCTTCTTAGGGTGCCTCTGTCCTCCATAGAATGAAAGGCCTTTTCTGTAGACATCAGAACACTAGAAAACTATTTATTCATGTGCGTAGCCACGTTGGTGTCAAGCAGCAGAATAAAGTTTGAGGCCAAGTGGCACATTTAAGGCCGAAGTTTTATTTAATGTGTTTTTGTGTGCATGCACACTTCCTCTGACAAGAGAGCTTACACCTTGAATAAAACTTGGTCTTAAAGGTGCCACCGGATTCAAACTTTGTTCCACTAGAGATTGCTGATATTCTCACAGGATGCTACTACAGGATCCCCCTGGTGGTAAATGTATTCAGGAAGGCAAATGCTTCTGGAGTAGTGTGTACAAGAGCACCATTTCCTGAAGTTTGTGGGAATCCACCAAGATGATGACAGCTGGCCAGCCTGAAGTCTTAGGTCTTGAAAAATGCCGGAAGGCTGAAATGAGACTGTAACTCAACCTTCGTACATTCATTTTCTGCCTCAAAAAAAGTAAAAAAATAATAAATAAAACCACAGCACATCCACATTTAAGATCGTCTCCTTTTCTAGAGATGTAGACTTATAGCAAGAGACAGCCTGACCAACATTTTATTCATTTATTTACTTCATCTTTTCCCCTCAGTGTGGACCCGGAGTAGTTTACATCCTTTGCCTCTCCTCCATTTTAACCGGCATCCATGAATACAGCCCCTGATGTCTTTCTGCCCTGGTTAGCAGCCATTAATCCCACATCTCAACCCGGAATCGGATTGTGCTAAGCAGAGCCTAGCAGTGCCTTGAGTCAGAGGCAAAGCCAGCCAGAATTGCTTTCTCAGAAGCCAGTGCCAGTCACTTGACAGAACCAAATCCCCCTTTGTCACTCTTGACAGGCAACGCCCTTCGTGTTTTTACCTCAGGAGCCAAGCCTCCGACAATTAAAGGAAACAAGGAAGAACCACTAGGGGAGAAGTCACAGAGCAATTGCCTGCCAACCCGAATCTCCCCTGCGATCTTGTGACCTCACAGAGACCTTAGGAAGCCCATCTTCCCCCACCATTAAACTGATTCTCAAGTATTCCATGTTCCCTGAAGCATACTCAGTCCACATCAGGCCACTTTGGTGTGTCTATGTGCGTGTGGGGAATCTTTCTTTCTTCAGGTTAATTTCCATTTTGATTGATTTCTGCATACTAGAACAAACCCTTAACAGGTAGCAGCTTTCCTTTATACATGGGTGGTCTGGTTTTGCAGGGGGGGATGGTTAATCACCGAGTTTACTGTGGCAGCAGGAAAAGAAACAACACATTTTGAAGCAGCCTTAAATTCTTCTTGCTGGACATGACAGACACTCAGCAAATCCCTGAAACAGACCTGGGGCCCTAAGATTACTAGCCTGCAGGTATAGCCTGGAGATCACCCGGAATTACAACTGGCCTTCAGACAACAGAAATAAACTCGCCTGGAGAAAATGGCTGCTCTAGAGAATGGAGTCTACAGCATTACACTTCTACCTCACCCAGGCCCCACCACAAATCACCAAGAATTTCCCAGCCCACGGCTGCCAACCCTACCCTTAAAACAGGCCTTAGAGATTCAAAAGCAGGATGCCCTCAAATCAAAGCCATAAAAGCCCCAGTTACTCTTACCTGCTCAAGTCAGGCAGAAAAGTCAACCAGCCCAGCAACTGAATGAAGCAGGGAAAGCCAAGCTTATAAGGTCTGGTGGGTAATTTCCCAGGTGTTCCTCATCCAGGGCTGAAGCCAGCTTTGCTGCCTCAGGAGAAATTGGCTGCAAGCCAAAGGTCACTTTCCTGGGAGTAAGCCACCTTGGATTAAGTAGGACTTACCTCTGAGGAGACTGTTTAGGATTACTCCCAAGGTTCTTTTTCAAGGTGTGACTACAGAACTGAACGCAGAACAATAAGTTTTTCATTATCCACAGCAGTTACTTAGTCCATGTGACTCTGCCTATTTTATTTTCGATGAAGAGTTTGTTTCCAAAACCCACAAATTAGAAAGGAATAGACTTTAAAAAAACATTATTTATATCATACTGTGTCTCATGGGCTCAGCAGAGATCTCAGCAAATTTAATTTCTGTCCTCAAAGTGTTCACTCTTCATATTGCACTTATACTAATTTAATATAATTCAAAGCCATGGACTAGAGCTCAAACATAGCAGTGGTCAAGATACGCCTCTCTAGAGGCAAATAAGTCTTCACTCCCATGACCTTTCCTCATTTAAGTGTCGAAACTCTAGTCTAGTGGACATCTCCATAACAATGAGAACTTCTCAGTGACAGGCAGTATGGTATGGTGGTGTGTTAGAGTGTTGGACAAGGATTTGGGAGACCCAAATTCAAATCCCCATTCAGCCATGGAGGCTTGTTGGGTCTCTCTGGGTCAGTCATTGTCTTCCAACCTCACCTACCTCACAGGGATGTTGTGATGATAAAATAGGGGAAGGAGAGAACAGTGTTGCAAACTGCATTGACTCCCCCCTAGAAAGGAAAGTGGAATAGAAATATTTCAACATATATCCTCATGACTCAAACTTATTTCCTGCAGATACTGCATGCTTGCTATCACTTGGTGTCCTAGGTTGGTCCCCAGTGTGGTATAGTGGTTAAGAGTGGCAGACTATAATCTGGAGAACCGGGTTTGACTCCCCACTCTTCTACATGCAGTCACCTGGGTGACCTTGGGCCAGTCAGAGTTCTCTTAGAACTGTTCTAGCAAAGTATTCTATTGTTCTGTCCCACCTACCTAGCAGGGTGTTTGTTTTGGGGAGAGAAAGGGAAAAGTGTTTGTAAGCTGCTTTAGGACTCTTTCAGGTAGTGAAAAGCAGGGTATAAAATATCAGTTCTTCGGTGCTTGTTCAGTGCCTTCGCCCTTGTAGCTTTACTGAACCACATCTGCTTCTCAAAGAGGTGTACAAACAGATGTTTTTAAAAATTAAAATATCAGCTCCATTAAGTATTTTCCATTTCAAATAACTTTTTCCTCCTTCAACACAAACACCTCAGAATCAGCCCTTGTTTTCACATTTTAACCCTGTGCTATTCTCTTGATGGGAAATAATTACCCTTTAAGCATTTCCCACATTGCTTATGCATTACTTAACTATACTGTGCTTGTACTGAATTTATCCATTCCGTCACACAATCTGTATGGACATTTATGCCTCTCATGTCTGGGGCTGCCTGGATTTCTAGGACAGCAAATTCTGGATGTCCACCATCCCTTCGTCCTTGACAGGATTTGTCTTCAAGCCTTCCTGACGATTCCTTCTGGTTTTCTCAGATCTCCTTTCTCAGAGCCTGCCACAGCTTTATCACAGGGCATCCACCAGCACTGTGCCAGGCAGGGTTACTGGCCATGTCCCCCACTTTTGCCAGCCACTCCTTGGACCTTCCTTCAACCCCCCAGAGAACTGCATTTCTCTCTGTCTCTGATTTGTTTCTTTGACCCCCTCCCCACATTTGCACAGCCAGCTGTCTTCGCTGCCTGGGTCAGCACAGCAACAACTCCCCAGCAAGCTTGGCTGTGAGGGGAGCTTGCACCAAATGGCCTCTGCAGATGGCTTGGAGCAGGATTTCTCGCAGGCTGGCAGCAGGGAGGTGGGCCCGCAAAGCTCGGTGGCCTGATCCTGTGAGCGGCTGGCAGGGCGAGGGTGAATTCTGCCAATTTTCCAAATGTGGTGGGGGAGGCCATGTCACGCACACCAGCTGGATTGGGGAAAGGGCAGGGGGGCTTAGGAGGTTTCTCACTTAGCTGCACTTTTCTCTCTGCAATCAATGTTGACGTCCTGAGTGCCAGGCCTCCTGCAAGCTGTTCTCTGCGCTTCTGTCCTTGAGCAAGGGGAATTTGCCTGGCTGTGGAGGAGAGGTGCGGGGAGGGGTGGGAGTGGGGGACAGAGAAGGGTGCAGGGATCTGGCACGGGCTGCTGTGATTGGACCGAATTTGGCTACAGCCCACTTGGCTTCTCCTACTTACAAAAGGAGAAGACCTAGGTTTTTGTACCCTGGTTTTTACTACACAAAGGCATTCCAAAGTGGCTTACAATCGCCTTCCCTCCTATCCCCACAACAGACACCCTGTGAGGTAGGCAAGGCTGAGAGAGCTTAAAAGGAACTGTGAATGGCCCAGGGCCCAGCAATCGCTGGCAGGGGCTCATGGGAATTGTAGTCCATGGACATATGGAGGACCACAGGTTGATTACGCCTGACCTAGAGCATAAAGAGTGTGTCAATATAGCAGTGCCTGCATGCCCACTTTCTCTTTGGGGGGGGGGGTCTAAGAAGCAAAGATATAGTTGGTGAATCAGCATGATCAATCACCTTCCCCCTCTTTAGTACAACCTTGGAAGTATCACTGGGGCCCCCTCCCGTTTCATCATTGGCCACTTTGGAAGGGGACGGGTCAACATGCCCAAATAAGGGTAGACTTAAAAAAAAAACCTCCCCTTTCCTTTGCTCAGAGCTGGAAATGGCAGGCACAGGTTGGGAGGGCTCTTCCTAGCCACCATTTTGATACACCATGATACCACTGAAGAGCCTTTGCAGTACCGTGGTTGGGAAACCCTGCTTTAGTAGATTGTGTCATCTAACTGCAGAACACACTTTTGGGAGAGATCTTCTCATTTGGTACTCAAAGAGGTGGTCAGCATCTTTCCTATGACAGGTTTACCTTAGGGTAGGGATCGCCAAACTGTGGGTCTCCAGATGTCCCTGGACAAAATCACCACGAGCCCCTCCAGTTGCTAAGCCACGATGGAACACTTTAGGTTCTGAGGAGACCCAGTTCTCTGCTGAACATCTCCTTTTACTTTCAAAGTCCAGAGAGCACTTGGCACTCTTGCCCCAGACCTTTTGCTCAGTGGCAACATTCACATCTTGCTATAAGTGAATAATCAACTCTTCAGTGTGTTGCATCCCCCCCCCCCTCCCCTGGAGGCCTAGTTCATCAGTTATTACAGCAGTACAAGTGCCATCAAGACTGTGAGCTTTTCAACACATTGCTAGCTGCTTGCTATGACCTTAGGGCCTTGGAAGTCTGTATGTTGAGAAAACAACCACATGCAAAATGGGCCACCCCTTACTTGCACACCAGATATTAGGCCTTCTTGGTCCCCCTTGGCGTCTCAGCTACATTACTTGCTCCCCACCATAACACAGTGTCATTTGCCAGTCATGGCTCTCCTGTCCTTCTGCCCAAGTGTTTCTTGTGTTGAGGCCACTGCAAAGGTGGGCTGAAAAAACATGGGGGAACACTTGGGAAATACAACCCCTCCCCCAGGGAAATGTGATACACCCTCCTCCCCTCCAAGGGAAATGTGTTTAAGGAAGGCTAGTATCAGGGCTGGCATTAGTACTGCAGCTGCTGAGGGCCCCATGGGCCAGCAGAGGGCACCCTGGAGCATCCACAACTACCAGGAAAAAAAAGGGTTGCAGCAGACTTGGGGGGGGGGGGGAGAGGGAATGTTTTGTTTTATGCTGACAGAGGGACTTGAAGAGAGTGCAGCACATGACCTCGGCTGTACCAACAGGGCTTACAAGAGTGTGTATTTATGCACGTTTGTGTAAGGGATATTGGAGAACATTATCTAGGGTCCCTGCAGCACATGAGAGGGCTTGTGGCTCAGTGGAAAAGTTCTGCCCAGGTGCAGCAGGGACCAGGCTATGGGTGATATGCAAGACCTTTACCTGAGACTGCTGCTACCTGAGTAGACAATACGGACTTTGACAGATGGTCTGATTCACCATAAAGCATCTTCATGCATGTTCACAGTACACGTTTTCCAATCCTGTCATGCGGATGTTGCCCAAGTAGGGCTTGCTTGGATCCTTCATAGAGCTCCTTAGATAGGATTACCTCTTAATGCAGACCTGAAATGAATTCCAGGACATCCTGACTTCCCTGAACCAGGATCATGACCCACAGGAGTGTAGGCATGCGACAGGAAATCATGGGACCTTATAGTTGAGATAGGAAGGGGTGGGGGAACAATAGTTATGATCCAGTCCCAGCCAGGACTGTGGGCAGCAGACCAAGTGAACTGGGGCCAGGAAGCAGAACCCAAGCCTTGGCAATGTGCAAGCCAAGATCTGAGACACAGCTAGTGACTTTCACCTTGACAACCTGTCATTTCTTCCAGCATGTGTGAAAAGAGATGCAGGAATCATGGCACCCTTGCTTTTTATGCAGGTGCTCCAGAAGCAGGTCTTTCCAGAAGGTAACCAAAAAAGTGTTAACCTAGGACTCCCAACTGGCTATGCACGACGCCTGAAGGTCAAAACCGTTGGCTAGAAAACCACTGTGTGAAAAAAAGAACCCCCCCTCTCAAAAAACCCCAGCCTCCTATACCAGGTATGCCAATGGCTCTGGGCTTCCAGCCTTTCTAGACCCAAGACCCATTTTTAACTTCAGGTGGCAGCACAAAACCCCATGAGCTTCAGCACATACCAGGAAGTGGGCTTGGCATCTGTGTGCATGCAGCACGTAAATGCTGCTCTCAGCCCTGACCGCCCATCCTTCAAAACCCGAGGAGCAGGAGGAAAAAAATGACTCAAAAACCGTCTTTGTAATGACACGTTGGGAATTTTCCTGTTGTTATCATCTTCATTACAGAGATGTGTGTGTGGGGGGGGGGGATTCCCAAAACTGTCACCTGGCAGTGAAGGGACATCCTCCCCAAACTCCTCTCTCTGCAGAGCCTTCGCCTGCTTTGTGTGCATGCACACTAACAACACATTCCACAGTGGCAAAAAACGACAACTGTGTAAGGGCTCCCAAGTCAAGAGGTGGGCTCCTGCAATCCACCTAGCCATGGGCTGATAGCCACTGGATGTGTAAATGGAAGCAACACACTCCTCTCCCTTCCAAATTATCTCCAGAAAGATCACACGTGAAGTCAGGGAATCGTAATGTAGACTTGGTTTCCTTCCTTTCATTGGATGGAGGACATGTGAGGAGTCGGCATGCCCCAACTTTTTAAGGGCCACCTTTAAAAGACACAGATGCCCTGCAGCTCCCGTCCTTTTCTCAGACAAAGGTCTCCTTCCCTTCCCAGTTTAAGCTGTAGTTGTTCTGCACCACTGCCCACCCTCACAACTTGCAGGCAGCCGTCTTATTATGGCTTTAATAATATCGGCTCTGGTTAAGAAACATCGAGGGGTGTGTGCATGTGAGAAGCAACTGGAGAGGAAGGATCAAAACACAAAATGACCTGTGGCAAAATACCTAGGCTCCCTTCTCAGGATTACTGGCTTAGGCAGGGAGACAAAGAAGGTTTGAGTCAGAGGCAGACAAATCCTTGAACTTATTGGCCAAGTTCCTGGCAGGAGGCTACTTTGGGGTTATTTGGGGGGGGGGGGCAGGAGATAGTGGAGCCCAAAGGCCCTTGTGATACTGGCAGGACCCCAAGGGCAGCAGCCCCAGCTAGAATTCGCGCTATAAGAATGATCAGAACAGCTCACCACACATGCACTGTGAGTTCTGAACACAGCCAAGGAGCCAAAAATGGACTGGAAACCAGGATCTTCTGCAGGTTTTTAACAAGGCAACTGCATCAAAGGGTTGCTGAGCAAGCTACCATTAACCAGATGTGGGGTCAGGCAGGAGAGAAGTTCAGGGGGCACCACATCTATATCCTGCCTGAGAGCCCACATGGTGTAGTGGTTAAGAGTAGTGGACTCTAATCTGGAAAATGCCCTGCCTTAGAAGGGTCCTCGCCAAGCAGCCCTGGCAGAGTTACCTGTGGCTCTCCAGAGCAGTGGCCTGCCAGGAACCTTCCCAATGAGTTAAAGGGGCCAGTCCACCTACATCTGTGGCAACACCTTCAGGAAACAAGGCTACTTTGACGGATGGGAGAGAATTATGCTGATTGCGTGCCCCCTGCCCCATTTTAAGGGCAAGCATGTCTATGCCTAATTTGTGCACACAGGAGCTGACCATGCAACTCTGTGCCAGGCTCACATAGGCCCACCTGAGGCAAACCACTCAGTACATAGGACTGGGGAGACCCAAGTTCAAATTAGGGTTGCCAGGTTCCCCCTGTCCACTGACAGGGATGGGTGGTAGGGCTGCCAGTTCCAGGAGATTTGGGATTGGAGCCTGGGGAGGAGAGGGACCTCAATGGGACATCCAAAGCATTTTTGTCCTCTGGGTGAGCTGATCTCTGTAGTCTGGAGATGAGCTGTAATTCCAGAGGCTGGCATCCCTAGTTCCAAGGTGTACCTTGCCAGGGTGCCCAGTGGGTGACCTTGGGCCCATTTTCAGCCTCACCGGACACACACAAGGCTGTAAGGATACAATGTAGATAATCATGCAGTCTGCCTTGAGCTCCTCACAGCAAGGAGCAGGATACAAAATCAGACAGATTTCTTGAGTCAGTGGTGGTTTCTGGTGAGCAATAATTAAGGGGCGATCACCAAGGCAGATGTCCCAGGTGGAGCTGGGTGGGGAGGGGTCAACGGGGGCTAGAAAATATGGAAAAGAGGAGAATTCCAAGGCTGCAATGTTCACTTTCATTCTCAAACGGATGCAGCCGTCTGCCTTGATTTTCAATTTGGCCAACTAGGCAGTGGTGGAGCAATTGCTCAGGGTTAAGCGAAGATGCCTTACATGCAACAGGCCCCAAGCTCAGCGTCCAGGGAAGCTTTCTCTGCCAGCAGATTGCTGTCCAGTCAGACCGTTGCTAGAGTGGCCAGCTCTGGGTTGGGGAATTCCTGGGGATTTTGGGCTGGAGCAGTCATCCTCTCCAGGGGAATGGATCTCTGTGGCCTGGAAGATCAGTTGCACTTCTGGGAGATTTCCAGCCACCACCTTGAGAATGGCAATGCTGATGACTGCTATTCTGGGAGCTCAGCTCTGCCCAGATGGGTGCCCTCAAGCCCCAAATGTCGACAAGCCAAAGGGCCACATGGGCCAGCTCACGCATGTGGCAGAGGAGGTAGCTATAAGCAGGGAGGTGGGGGTATGGGGGTGGCCCCAAAGGGCAGGAAAAGAGCAGTCCCCGGGGAGTGCTCGCCCTCCCCTTCCAGAGGAACAGGGGTGGGGTGGGGCAGGAGAAAGGAGGCAATGGCCTAAAGGAAGAGGTACACTATACAAAACCTGCTTTCTCTCCTTGCTCATCCTAACCTTGGTTTGCTGTTCTCCTCAAACTGGCATGGCAGTCATCTAGGAAGAGGCAGGATTTAAAACACAAATTCACAACCCCTCCCCCCGAAAAACCCCTCCCCCAAGTCGAATCATTAAAAAACCCCTCAGTGTCCAACCCCAATTGTACAAAAAGAGAGCCTTCCCCCCTCTGAACCCTATAGAGGGGGAAGGTGTCATTTCCTTGCATCGACAGTCCCAAGATGCCCCTGGTCCACTGGGGGGCCGTGGTGGGCTGCCTGTGGGCAAGAGTTCCAGCTGACATCCCTGGCAACTATTATTGGTTGTCACCCGGCTGATACTGAGGCTCTGTGGCGGTAAAATAGTCTTCGAGAAAGGACTGGAGGTATTCAAAGGTGGGCCGCTCCTCGGGCTCCTTCTTCCAACACTGCACCATTAACTCGTGCAACGAGAGTGGGCAGTTCCCCGGGCACTGCATGCGGTACCCTCGCTCAACCTGCTCCAGCACCTCCCGGTTATTCATGCCTGCGGGAAAGAAACAGGGGGCCACGTTAGTCCCGAGGTGGATCAACCGGGGTGCATCAACCACAAAGGCCACCGGGAAAAGTCCTGCTGGGTTGATGGACTCACGCTGCTCCTAAACGGAGAGGGGGTCCTTGCCTGGGGTGGGGCAGGCATCAGCCACCCCTACAAGCTAGCAACTGAAACGATACCACTTAGCATGATGGATTGTGGACATGCTGATTAATAACCTAGACTCTGGTTGTTCTAGTCCTTCATTAGGAAAGTTATAGATCTATCTTGGTCTGTGACCGTATGAATGAATGAATGAATGAATGAATGAATGAATGAATGAATGAATGAATGGATGGATGGATGGATGGATGGATGGATGGATGGATGGATGGATGGATGGATGGATGGATGGATGGATGGATGGATGGATGGATGAATGAAATTATAAATGTACACAGAAGCACCTTGCCCGATTGCTAGCACATATCTGCAGCTAGTTTGCACTTGGTTTCCTAGCAGCTGGTCACTCTACCCTTTCCCTCTCCTGTAAAGTGTCTCTCCAAACCCCCTTGATTTTTCCATGAAGGCACAGCTGACTTATGGTGACCTCTGGTGGGGTTTTCAAGGCAAGAGGCATTCAGAGGTGGCCTGTCTCCACATCGTGACCCTGGGCTTCCTTGGAGGTCTCCCATCCCAATACTAGCCGGGGCCAACTTCGGTTATCGTCTGAGATCTGACGAGATCAGGTTAGCCGGGGCTATCCAGGTCAGGCTCAGAAGCCCTTCGGTTCTATCAAAATCTTGACTTGCTGTTCCCTCCACAGGCTGGTTGTTCTAGAATCCCACCCGTCCCTCCAAGAGATGTTAACTTAAAAAGATTTCCTTTTCTTTTCTAAAGAGCCATGCTGAACCACAGGTTGCAAATCCCTGGTTTGAACCAAGACAGGGGAGGCCTGGCTCACTCAGCCGGAAACTTTCCTGAGTGACTCTGGGCCTCTTTTTCAGATCTCTCCACAGGGTTAAACCTCTCCACAGGGTTGCTGCAAAGAAGAAGAAAAACTAGTTTTCTGAACCCCACTTTTCTCTACCTGAAGGAGTCTCAAAGAAGCTTACAGTCACCCTTCTTCCTCTCCCCAGAACAGATCCTGTGAGGTAGGCGAGGCTGAGAGAGCTCTGAGAGAACAGTGACTGGCTCAAGGTCATCAGCTGGCTGCATGTAGAGGAGTACTGGGGAATCAAATCTGGTTCCCCAGATTAGAGGTGTATACATGTAATCAGGTGGGAAGTCCTCATACCAGTGTCTCCCTAGTACAAACTAATCAAATATACAGTAGTAGCAGAATAAAATGGCTTAGCGTTGTGCCCCCTGGTGCCAAAGCTACAGCTCCTTGTATCCAGTTCCTTCTCCCCCTTATCAGCTTTTCCTTAAGTTCAGAGCTAGTTTGGATTTTTCTCCACTACTGCATCAAGAGGTGCTTCAGAAGAGCCCAGCAGGTATTCCCTCTGCCCTAGCAGGGAGCAACAATTTCGAAACAGCAGCCAACATCATGGAAATACCACCACCACCACCACCACCACCACCACCACCACCACCACATTCTGTGGCTGGAACCTGTCCCCATGTCAGTCAATTTGGGATTGGTTCCCCCTGCCTCCAAGTCAGACATTTTGTTGTGTTGCTCGATACCTATTCCCAGAACTCCCCCAAGAGCCCAAAGGTTCAACACAGCTGGGGTCCCTATCTTGATGGGTTATGTCCCGTGATAATCAGCAGAAGAGAGGTGCCCTACTTCCACTTCCCTCCTCATTCATCGCATGTGTATTATCCCATTCTTCCTCCAAGGAACGAAGGCACACAAGTCTCGCCTCCCCTTATCCTCACAATGTTTGCTGAAGACAGCGCTGTAGCCAGGGTGAGACCAGTGGCTGTACTGCTAAAGTTGCCAACTTCAGGTTGGGAAAAACCTGGAAACCTTTAGGGGTGGAGCCTGCAGAGGGCAGGATTAGCGGAAGGGTGGGACTTCAATGGGGTTTAATGCCATAAAGTCCACCTTCTAAATGGCCATTTCCTCCAGGGGAACCAATCCCTGTTGCCTTGAGATGTACTACCCCCATGACCCTGCATTAAGATTTCTAGGCTCCACTGGGGGGGGGGGGGAGATGACTGTTAAGCCTATATGTCTGCAGTGGGGATAGACCCATTTTCCTTGTCTGATTGATGCCCAGGAAAATGGACGTGGTCATCGCCAGTGGAGATCTCTTCTACCTTCTTTTATGAGGTAATAAACCTGGTTCTGGGCACAGATATGTTTGTTTACTGATGTTAAGTTTGGGGTTTGTAAAATGTATTCTTTTAAATCAACAGTTACAAAATAGTACGCAGCAATATCCTGAGAAGGAAAGGACCACTGCTAAGGGCCAAAGTAGACAGGGCAGCCTTCTTCTGGCCACCATGGGCCTGATTAGTATGATTGGAAGGGGGAAACACTGTCTTTCTTTGCTTAGGCCAAGGGCTCCCTGGAAAAGACATTGGCCACCCACTGCCACCCCTGAGAATGACCCACTGAGAAGACACCCTTCTAGTGCAGTACTAGTACAACAACCAAGTGACAGGGTAGGAACCCTAGGATATCTTACAAATGATCCACTAGCACCACCAGCAACTGTGTAGTCTAGCATGTGGGAAAGAGATAAAGAGGAATATCCCAGAGAAATAAGCAAAGCCAAAAATGTCTTTATAAAAAAAATCTTTATAAAAGAGAAGGGGGGGAGGTGTTTGAATTTCAAAAGGGGGTGGGAAAAGCCATTTATTAATCACATGGCATGTGTAATGTAGCCAGGAGACCTGAGGACTGTCTGACAGCCAGGCAAGGGATTTTCAGAGGTGCTTTGCTATTTCCTGTCTCTGCATCATGACTCCTAGTGTTCCTCGGAGGAATTCTGTCCAGATCCTTGGAGGCTCCCCATCCATATACTAGCCGGGGTCGGCCCTGCTTAGTTTCCCTGCAACTTAGCCAAGTGCCAAACGGCTCACCCCTCAATGACTATTTTGACACTTGAAAAAGCATGTGCACAGGGCAGAGGGGAACCTCTGTAGAATGGTGCCATGGTCTTTGTGGCAGCCTTATGACCCTGTCACATCTACTTTGGCCCTAAGTTAGGTACAGCCTATGCTTTCCATCTTGACTTGGACAAAAGACAACACTTCTCAAAGGGAGGAATGGCCCCAGGGGAGGGCACTACCACCAAGATGGCTTTACCTGGGTATGGTACCCGGCCCTTGGTCACAAGCTCAGTCAGGAGGATGCCAAAGGACCACACGTCTGACTTGATGGTGAACTTGCCATAAAGAGCTGCTTCAGGGGCTGTCCACTTGATTGGAAATTTGGCACCTGCCAGGAAGGAGACAGGGGAGATGTTGAGAATGCAGGAAAAGAAGCGTGCCTAGGGGATCACACGTTAGTCCACTGACCTGCTCGCCCACCATTGGGGAGTTCAGAGCAGACATCTGAAAGCAGCCCCATCCCACCTGTAAAATCTGCAAACTTTCTTAAGTCTTCAGAGCAGTGTCTGGTGAATGTGCCATCAGCCTGTCAGATACGAACCTCTTCAGTAAGACCTCTTCAGTAAGACAGAAATAAGAAACCCTCTTCAAGGTTTCTTATTTCTGTCCTTATCTGTCCTTATCTTATAACTCTCTCAATATTGGAAAAAATCTTTATGGTAACAACTTCTTTACAAAGTTCTATCCGTCTTATTTTATTTATTTATTTATTTATTTATTTATTTATTTATTTATTTATTTATTTATTTATTTATTTATTTATTTATTTATTTATTTATTTATTTATTTATTTATTTATCATACTTCTATACCGCCCTCCCCGGAGGCTCAGGGCGGTTTACATTATAACAAAGAACCTTACATAAAATAGTCTGTAGAACATGTACATCAAAACCAACAATTGCAACCAAACACAACACAGTATAACAGTAAACAGTCGTGATACAAACAGGTCCAGGGCTTGTTGATGGGATTCTGAGGGGGGTGGCTTATTGATTGAATTCTGAGGGGGGGTGGGGGGGAGCAGGCGCCCTTGGTCGCTGTAGATTACGTCTGGTCTCGGCCAAATGCCTGATGGAGGAGCTCCTTTTTGCAGACCCTGCGGAACTGTTTAAGCTCCATCAGGGCCCTGATCTCCTCTGGGAGCTCGTTCCACCAGGTAGGGGCCAGAACAGAGAATGCTCTGGCCCTGGTCGAGACCAGATGGACTTCTTTAGGGCCAAGGATCCTTAGCTGATTGGAGGCAGTAGAGCGTAGAGCTCTTTTGGGGGCATAGGCGGGGAGGCGGTCCCTCAGGTACACTGGGCCCTGACCTTGGCCTTTGCTTGTGCTGCTTGGGGCCCACTGAGGAGACACAGAAAGCAAGTGTAGCACCTGCCTAATTCCTGGCTCCACCCAAGAATTACAATACAAGAATGGCAAGGCCAAGGGACTATCTGCTAGTGCCTGTCTTTTGGGAAAAGCTATCTACGTGGCTTTGTAGATCTTTCCCTTGAAAGGGTCCCCCTGGCCCCTGGCAGGTAATAGGGGTGTGGGGGGGGAGGGTTGCAGGATCCAGGTTGGGAAACTCCTGGGGATTTGGGGATGGAGCCCAGGGAAGATAGGGACCTCGGTGGGGTAAACTGCTATGGAGCCCACTCTTCAAAATATCCATTTTCTCCAGAGGAACTGTCCTCTGTAGTCTGGAGAGGAGCTCTAATTTGGGGGATCCTCAGGTCCTATCTGGAGGCTGGCATTCCTAGATTCTTGCTCTTTCTCTGGGTTACTTTTCGACCACATCTAAGCCAAATCAAAAATCCCATCATCTTAAATCAGGCAAATTATGGATGCCTGAATTGATTCAAGCTTGATTTGGCAGATTGTACATTGACAGCTGCAGCCTGGAAAGTGGGCCAAAGAGTCTCAAAACAGCTGATCTATTTAGGGACTCTATAAATGCCTCCCCCTTCCACCCAGAGCCTTCCCAGACAGTGGGGGCTCAGTCTCCACTGCCTAGAAGGGTCTTGGGGGGGGGGAGGAGCTGCAACACCTGATCCCTGACCCTTTAAGAACTGTCTGCCAGCTGGAATTGGGTGGGCTGGACCTGTTGCTAGTGCTCCCCAACTTCTAAAATGTTGGCTGCCACCTCACATTGGGCAGGGGAGGCACAGGGAACTCCTGATCCTTAAGGAACCAGCTGGCAGCTGGGATGGGGGAGGGAGGTGTGAGGTTGACATTAGGCATGTACTTTTCTGATTTGGCCAAATCAATTTGGCTGAATCTGAGCCAGTGATCAGTGATTCAGATGTTTGGATTGGGCTGAACTGATTCATCTGAATCCCAAAAATACTGATTTTTTTTTCTCTATGCAAAGTTTGTAAGCCACTGGCAAAGTGAGAAGCCTGATTTTGAACAACAAACCAAGGGGAGCTCAAAACCTCCTCTTGCTTCCTTGCATAGGCCTGAGGCAATCTGAAGGCACAAGAGTCAGCAATTTAATTTTTGTAGATGAAACCGGATGCACAATCTGCCTCTCATCAGTTCAAGCCTTCAGCACCCTCATCTGATTCCACTAGGCTTGCCAGATTCATGAGTGCTGCCAGCAGGGGATTGGGAGGGGGGGCACTTTCTGGGAGTCTTCTCTCTTTCTCTCACACAGACACCAAGTGTGTGCGTGGAAGAGAGAGAGAGAGAGAGAGAGATCAAATCCCAAAGTAAACAGCAGAGTAGGGCGATCTCAAAATAAATTGTGCTCATCTGAAGAATCTTCCCTCCTTCCCTCTGGAGAACTGTGAACGCACATGAAAGTTTATATCTGAAATAAAAAGGTGTTGGTCTTAAAGGAGCCATGGACAGGACTCTGACCTTGTTCTCTCTCACTTGCATGCACTCTCTTTCTTTCCCTTTCCCTCCAACGGAGGAGGAGGAAGGGGGGGGGGAAGAGACCTCAGCCAATGAAGGGAGGGCAGCTTGGCTTTATATATCTCCTGCGTGAAATCAGTGCATTAGCAGCAGCCCAGAGAAGAAAGCACAGTGAGTGATTGAGGGAGCTAGATAAAAGCAAGCCTGGGTTGTTTTTGGGGGGGGGGGGAAGGAGGGGAATATCCCCCAGTGTCTTAAAGCCCGGAGCCAGGGGGAGACATGTGGAACCGGATGCTCCCCAAGCGAGGAATGGCAGCTCTAGATTCCGCCCCTTCAGCACCACAAATCACAGCTGCCTCTTCAGGCCCACGTGGTTAATGCCCACTTGGTTAGTGCCTGGCAGCTTACCTTGGCGTGCTGTGTATTCGTTGTCCTCGATGAGTCGGGCCAGCCCAAAGTCAGCTATCTTACACACCAAATTGTCTCCCACCAGGATGTTTGCTGCCCGCAGGTCTCGATGGATGTAATTCATCCGTTCGATGTAGGCCATTCCAGCTGCAATCTGAGCAGGACAAGAAAAGACAGTGATCCCATGGATAAGGCATCTGCACCCTTCTCAACTGTCCAGGGGTTCACCCTGTCTATTACCGCTCTTTCCTACGTGAATTCCCACCCAAACTCCCCCTGGCATGGCAAGACAGAAGGAGGTCCAAGGAAACCCTTCTCCTACAGCTGGCACCTTGAATAAAACTGTGTTGGATCGACCTTTCTCTCCCTGGCAGTGAGAGCCTTTCCAGAAAGTTAACCGATTAACTAACTACGTGTAGCTGAATTTGCTTGAGTAAATCTGGTACTTAAACAAACAACCCCAACCCCCCCCCCCCCCCCCCGTTCTGAGTCTCTCCAGGAAGGGGGGAAATCTCTTTAAATGTCGTAGCAAACAACATTATATGCACGTTTATGCATCTGATGACACGAGTGCCAACTCATGAAAATTTAAGATGGAATAAATGTTTGTGTTGACCACGGTGGGGGCATGAACACGTGAAGCCAACTTCTACTCAACCAGGCCGCTGGTCCATCAAAGCCAGGGCTCCCCACTCAAACTGGCAGCACCTCTTAGGGGTCTCAGGTCGAGCCCTCCCACATTACCTGCTACTGGATCCTTCAACTGGAGATGCCTGGATTAAAAGGGGAACCTTGTGCATGCCAAGCAGATGTTCTGCCACTGAGCCACCTTCCCGCCCTGGGCATTTCCGAATGCCTCCCTGAGCCACATGGGAGGGCGGCATATAAATAAAATAAATGATGCTAAATAATACCAATAAATAATAATAAATAGTATTGCCATTCAATTCTATTCCTCCTCCTGATCTCACTCTCCAGACGGCATGGCTGTTTGCCACTTGAGATGCCAAATAACAAGAATAATGACTTTATAGCATGGCTTGGGCATAGTGTCGCCAGGAGATCCGAGGATTGTCTGTCAGCCAGGCAAGGGACGTTCGGAGGTGGTTTGCCATCTCCTGCCCCCGTGACCACTTCAGGCTTACCTGGGCTGCCATATCCACCAGCTGCGGTAGCTTCAGGAAGCGTCCATCCCCGTCTTTTAAAAAATCCAACAAACTCCCTGTGAAGGGGAGGGAAAGGAGGTCAGCTGCCGGTAGGAAGCCTTCCCCAATTGCTTCTTCTCACGCCATCCCTGGATTCTGCCCCTCGCTAGTTGCTGAGAGGTAACCTGTGTGGAAGGGAACCAACCCAAGCAACTGGGAGGGCCTCAAGAGCACCTGCCCCCCAACACTGCTTAGCTCCCACCCCTTCTCATTCTGAAAGCACAGAATTCTCCACTAGCCACTAGGCTGAGTGCCCTAATGTGGCCTGGGCCAGCGTGGTGTGGGGGTTAAAGAGTGGTGGACTCTGAGGACAGGGTTTGATTCCCCACTCTGCCACATGCAGCCAGCTGGATGACCTTGGGCCAATCACAGTTCTCTTAGAGTTTCTTGCAGGGAAGCTCTCTCAGCCCCACCAACCTCACTCACAGGGTGCCTATCGTGGGGAGAGGAAGGGAAAGACGCTTGTAAGCTGCTTTGGGACTCCTTTGGGTAGTGAAAAGCTCTTCTTCTAATGTGCGGACTGTGTCTCACATAAATGGCTGCTCAAAAATGTTTAAGAGGTCTGAGTTCCCTCGTATCAGATTTCCTTGCTCTGAGGTCTCCAGAAGGTAAACCATGGCAGGGGCAGGCTGCATTTGGTTCTTACTTGCAAGGAATTGCCGCCAAGTGGGCTATGGGATGCCCAGACAATAATTTCCGAAGCCATGGGGGCAGGTGTCGTTTTGAACCACTTTCACTTTCAAGCCGCCCCCACTGCAAGAGACATTGGCCAATCAATGCAGTGTGGTGTAACAATAAACCCGGACTGGGGAGATGGGGGTTCAGACAGCCCTCCTCCCAGCCCTGATGTTATTGGGCAGCCTTGGCTATCGTGCTTTTGCCTGAATTCTGACCTACCTCATAGGGTTGTTGGCAAAGAGGTGTACCATGTACTCATGGGAATTGTAGTCCATGGACATCTGGAAAGTCACAGTTTGGCCATCCCTGATGTATACCATTCCTGAGGATGGGCAGGATTAAAAAAAAAAAGGCCTATTCTTCCATCATAGAGGGAAAGCCCTCTGATATATAGAATTGCAGGAGCAGAGATCCCATCAAGTGTGCAGACAGGGGCAATATAAGGAGGTCCCTAGCTTTATCTGGGCTATGCCTAATCCAGACATATCTTTGCACCCCCCCCCTGCACACTCCCTGCCTGCCTGCCTCTTGCAAGCCCTGAGGCTCCTATCTGCCTGAGCGGCAAGGCTCTCGAACTCAGCCCTCATTTTGGACCTTGGCTCATGAACTCGGTGACAATATAGATGGGTTCCTCAGACACCACGGCGTACAGCTGCACCAGCTTGTCATGCCTCAGGCGCTTCATGATCTGGGCCTCTTCCAGGAAGGCTTCCGGAGACATGGTCCCTGGCTTCAGGGTCTTCACGGCCACTTTGGTGGTCCCGTTCCACGTGCCTAAGCAAGCAAAAGGGGTGGGGGGTCAGGGCCACAGAAAGAACAGCGCTCCCTGCACATCCCCCTCCCCTCCCCGTACCCAAGTGGAAATGGGGATGGATGGGGAAAGGCCATGACCAGATCGGAATGGTGCCCATGACAATATGATATGAATGGGGAGAAAACGGGCAAGGGTGAGATGAATCTTCCAGAATAAAGACCCTAAGGATGAAGGGCCGGCCTTCCCCATCCTTCCAGCCAAAGAGAATAATTTTGCCCTGCACCTCCCACGATCCCTTCTTAGAGTAAGAACCCCAGAGGGGCCCTGCTTGATCTGGCAAGTGGTCCGCCTAGGCCAGTATCCTGCCTCAAAGAGCAAACAGTGCAGAGAGGCCAAGGCCCTCCCCCGGGGCTGGCTCTTCCCTTCAGTGTTCAGAGGCTGAGTGCTGCTCCACAGAGAAGTCTGCTGGAGGCAAGAAGCCGCTGAGGGATCATTTCCTTCGTAAAACTGTCTAACCTCCAGCCGGATCTCTTTCCATTGGCATGAGCCACGGAAATAAGCACTCTCCTTCCCTCTCTGAGACCTGCTTGAGTTTTGTCTCTTTTGTAAAGCACCGGAACAATGCTGTGCAGAAACTACCCCCCCCCAAAAAAAAGTTGGCTATCCCTTGAACAGATACTTGATGTGCAAAGAGCCAACAAGTATCTGAATGCATTTTATCGTGCAGCCAGGAACCTTTACAAAGAATCAACAAGTACAACTTTGCAAGGGCTTGGAGCTACTGAAGACTACAAGCTGCTAGCTGTTTTTCCTTTCAGGTTGAGATGGGCATTGTCAAGAGGCAGGGCTTTCTCAGTGGTAGCACCTTGCCATGTGCCCAGGAGCAAGTCTGATGAATTTTCAGTGCCAGACAGTACACCGGACTGTAAAAATAAAACCTATGTTTTCTCGCTGTCAATGCATGCGTGTGTCTAGATCTGCACCCTGAGGTTTTGTTTCAAGCATCTGAAAAAGCTTCTGCTACAGAAAATTCTGTTCCACTTTTAAGGAGCTACAAAGCTGCCTTGATAGTTTCTGTGTTTTTATTGCAACTTTATGCTGATGCTCTGTGTGAAGTTTTGCTTTTATTGGCTTACGAGCTACTCTTTCCACTCCTAAAGAGTATCACTCCACTTTAGCATCCAAGAAAATATGGGCTACAGCTGCATCTGAAGAGAGTGATGCTTTTATTTGATGGACATTTTCTGGGTAGCTTGTTTTAATGTTTTAGATAGTTTTAATGTTGATGTTTGCAATTGTGCTATTTGTCAGAGTTTAACAGCCTCTGGCTACAGACAGTAAGCACTGGGCAGCCCCTGCGGTGGTAAAGAGCATTGGCCTCTAATCTGGAGAACCAGGTTTGATTCCCTGCTCCTCTTCCATATGCAGCCAGCTGGGAGACCTTGGGCCAGCACAGATCTCTCTCAGCCCCACCTACCTCACAGGGCATCTGTTGTATGGAGAGGAAGGGAAAGGTGTTTGTAAGCTTCCTTGGGACTCCCTTGGGCAGTGAAAAGTGGGGTATAAAACCCCAGTTATTCTCTTCTTTATTGTACTATTGGTTATGACACTTTTTGGCTTTTCAGTTTACCACCAACCAGTTATTAAGAAAAGTGGCCCTTGTCTGGCTTCTTTTAGCCTCACTGCTGATTCATGGCCAGGCACTGTTCTGGTAGGACTATCGCTGGGTGCCTTGGGAACTGATAGCTTGAGAGGGTGGCCTTTGTGTGCATTGCAGAAAAGAGAAGGGAGACATTGCCAGGGATCAAGTTTCTGTTAAAGGAACTGGATTAAAAGCTGGAAACTCTATTACTAGGGCTGCTAGCTCAAGGTTGAGAATTACCAGGAGAATTCAGGGGTGCTGCTGGGAGTGGGTTTTGGAGCATGGGAGGGACCTCAGTGGAGTATGATGCTCCAGAGACTACCCTTGAAAGCAGCCAACTGATCTTTGTCTCCTGGAAATGAGCTGGAAAACCAGGAGATTCCCAAGCCCCACTTAGAGGCTGGTATCCCCACCTACAACACAGCAGTGCCCAGGCTTGCCAGGACAGTTTTTGCCAGCTGCAAAGGTAGTGGGGGGATGTGGCTCATACAAGCCCTGCTTAGGAGGATCGGGGGAGAGACTGTCCTACACCACAAGGAGCTATAAGCATGCTAGAACACAACACTCAGCTACACTTCCAGACGGGAGGGAGAAGGAAGCCTGCAGTCCTTGAAGAGGAGGAGGCAGTGCAATGGCTTAGACTAGGGGCAAGCTAGATAGACAGATTGCTTCGCTGATCTTTGCATCAGAAAGGGACTCAGGACTCTATCTCTGTGTGTGCAGGACATTTATAGTCTATTTCCTGTACGTGGTCTTGCTGTCTCTGCACTGTTTTCTGCCCCTGGCATGCCATTTTTTCCCTTTGTGGCATCTGCATTCTGAATCCTGCTGTAGATTGGCTTAATTCTGGTCCCCGCCCAGTGTTCTATTAAACGTCTCATCCAACTGATGAAATTGACTTGGTTGGTTTAATTTGTCTTGAGTCGGCAGTGAGAAAGGGGGACTATGAACATAGGAAAACAATGAGATAAATAAAATGTGGATGCAAGTGGCACCCCCATGTGACCAAAATTCAGCCGGGTCCATGTGGGTAAGGAACAGTTAGCCTCCCTATACCCACATAGTTTTGTAAAGCAACCCCACCATCCCTTCTCTTTACATTCAACCAAGGGCATTCATCTTTTCCACCCCCTTAAAGGGGCTGTAACAGCACAATGAGACCACTTTCGGTTTGCAAAATGTTGCAGGGGTGGAAGGGTGAAACCTCCGCTACCCTCCCTGCCAAGCGCCAATTCAAATCAGGGCCCCCAGCAGCTGCAGCTTCCAAATCATAAAGAGGAGGCCAGCCTCTTGTTTCCTTCAGTATTTCTTTTGTTCCTGCTAGTCTTAATAAGGGCTCCAGAAGTTACACAGGATGCTGAAGGCCTATATATATATATATCTAGACCATCAGTAATCCATTTTAACTCCAACCCCTGCACTGAGTGCTTTATCCCACCTCTTTCAATGCTAGCTGGACTAGAAATGTGCTTTTCTTTTTAAATGATTAGTCCTTATCTTGAGACATCACCTGACAAATGTACCCCCACATTTTGTATTGCATGGAACAGGCACAGCCTTATGCAGTGCAAAGAACGCACAGAGTCCTCTTAAGAGCTGCAGGGAAGTAAACCAAGAAAAGCTTTTGGCTCCCCTTGGCCAGCTCTGCCAAGAGTCACTCAGAACCTGTCCAAGGATTTAGCCAGAAGTCTTTCCTGGCCTTTCCACCTAAGATCCTTTCAGCAAAGCGTTCACTCCAGGTCTGTTAATGCACTGTGGTGATCTTTCCTGCTCCAAGAGGTCTAACCTCCAGCCTCCTTAAAGAAGCTGGTGGATCCTAAAACATGCCCACCACTATGAGGATACGTTCAGGAGGGCAGCCATATTGACCTGAAGTATCAGAACAAAATTTGTCCAGTGACTCCTTTAAGGCCACACAAGTTTTATTCAAGCTATGGGCTTTTGTATCTGATGAAGAATGCAGGCACACAAAAGCTTAGACCTTGAATAAAACTTGGTTGGTCTTAAAGGTACCATGGGAATTAAACTTTGTTTTCCTCCAGTATGAGGCGAGCCCCGTAGCCTTCCCCTTGTTGTGTGCTGGCTGAAAGCCCGATGTATACCCCACCTTACCCATCCACACATCTCCGAAACATCCCATGCCAAGCTTCTTTTCCAAGTAGATGGACTCGCGCACGATTTCCCACGCGTCTTTGGCCAGTCCCATTGTCTGAGGTTTCATATTGGGGCAGACCTTGGTTAGTAGATGGCAGAGACCATCATTGAACTCTGTAAAGGGTGGGGTGGGTGCAGGATGAATGGGGGAGAGGGTAAGGTGGAAAATGGAATGAATGAGGAGTTTCACATGCACCTGTGCCATGGCTGGAGCCCAGGAGGAAAACAAGGAGGAGGAGGAGGAGGAGGATGCAGGCTCACATTTGCCAGAATGCAATATCTGTTTTGACCACCAGATGGACCCCTTGGCTTGTAGTTAGTATAGCGTGGCAACCTTTTAGTCTCCCCACATACAAAAAATATTTTTCAAACCACTACTGTTTTGTCTTAGGTAGACATTCCAGTTTGGGGGTGCTTTCCCTGTAGCTGCATTTCCCAAAATGGCAGATATGGTTCTTGTGAGATTTTAAATTGACATAGGATGCTCATCTTGGTGTCAAATTCTTATTCTTAAATGAAGTCTAAAATTTGCTATGCAACGTTTTAACAATTCTTTTGACTCTTGCAAATAAGAGAACCAAGTAGTCCAGCCACCCTGCACTGGCCAAATTCTAAAAGGGTGTCATATAGAGTAGTGGTCCCCAACCACTGGGCTGCGGCCCGGTGCCGGACCGCGAAGGCCCTGGCACCGGGCTGCGGCTCCCTTTCCCCACCCCCCCGCAGTAAAAAATTTCCCAGGCCGCAAGCTTGCACCCCGGGAAGCTTCTTACTGTGGGAGGGGGGAGAGGGAAGCAGGGCCGTACACGCACATTGTGCATGCGCGATTCGGCCGCGCATGGCACATGCACGCATATGCGGCCGGGCAATCGCCCTCCCTGCTGCTGCCAGTCCCCAGCCTCAAAAAGGTTGGGGACCACTGATATAGAGGATGGAGCAGAGTTGTTCTCTCTTGCCTCAGAGGGACGGACCAGAACCAATGGGATGAAATTAATTCAAAAGAAATTCTGTCTAAACCTCCGGAATAAGTTCCTGACAGTTAGAGTGGAACAGGCTTCCTCGGGTGGTGGTGGGTTCTCCATCTTTGTTAATTTTTAAACAGAGGCTGGATAGCCATCAGACAGAGAGGCTGATTCTGTGAAGGCTCAAGGGGGTGGCAGGTTACAGGGGATGAGCAATAAGGATGTGAGTGTTGTTAGTGCAGGGGGTTGGACTAGATGACCTATGAGGTCTCTTCCAACTCTATTATTCTATGATATGATTAGGGTTGCCAGCTCTGAAGACTTTGGGGGGTAGAACTGGGTGTGGGTGAATTTGGGGCAGGGAAGGACCTCAGTGGAGTATGATGCTATGGACTCTACTCTCCGAAGCAGCCACTTTCTCCAGCCTGGAGATGAGCTGTAATTCCAGGGATCCCCAGGTCCCACCTGGAGGCTGGCATCCCTAGCTAACGTTGACCTGTTTGCATAGAGTGTTATTGAATAATTCATCTCCTCGGGACTGCTGCAGATCCCCTTAACTCCCATGTTCTCATGATTCAAATATAGTTGCAGGGGAATGAACACCAAAGACCATCCCACTTGCGATAGCCGGGATGTGTGCCTCTTTGGATTGCTCTGGATTCCTTTCGCCCACAAACTGGGTGTGTGCTGAGATGACATCTAGAGCTCAGTCATCCGAGCAGGAGTTCACATACCAAGACAGATATCTGCTGACTCTGCAGTCCCAGTGCTCAAAGTGGAGGGACAAAGCAGTGGCAGGGGACCTCCTGTAGCAGGAAGCCTGTGGGGCGGGGGAGAGCCTTGCTTGCTGCTTCAGCCAGCCAGTCGTTTGCTGCTTGGTCAGCCAGTCTCTGGCTGACTATGGTGGCCAGAGGAGGCCAGGCATGAAAGGACAGGGAAAGCACAGACTTCCCCGTGGTCTCTCTCTCCTCTTTACAAGCTGTGGCTTTGTCTGGCCCCTCTCACAGTTGGCAGGCACTTTCTGCTAGCGATGCCAGTCCCAGGTTGGACCTGGGGATCCCCCACTTTTACAGCGCATCTCCAGGCGACAGGGTTCAGTTCAAAAAGGTTGAGAAATCTACAAATTATTATAATAAAGATATACTAAATGCACATTTTGTTGCACAGTGCTAAACAAGGTCCATAAAAAAACAATACATTAACACTGTAGTGGAAAACATGTGAAAACTCTTTGAGTAGCACATACAGTGCCAAAAAATATGCCACAGATACCAAAATGACTTGATTGAAGATCCCTACCAGAGAAACTACACTGGGTGGCTCTAAAACCTGCAGATCTAATGCATCCCGGTGCAAAAAGGCTAGACTACTCTGTTTTCTTTCCTGCAAGGGTCAAAAGGATTGTGAAAATGTTGCACAGCAAATATACTTTTTGTATAAGGTCGGTAAGCTTTAAGAATGAGAGTTTAATGTACAAGCATGAAAAGTATCAAACACTCTAATATCTTGTTTACTGCTATTTAAGGTGGCAGGATAAATCATTTCCTGTACTTTCAGGAGCTGTCACCCGAGCAGTTCTCCTGCTACATTTTATCCCAATATTACAAATATTAAAAAATAACAGCTTGTTTGGATTTATCCTTCCCCTACCATATATTAAAATCTTAAAAAAGAATATTTTGTGTTCACAACAAAAGAAACTGCATATGCACTTTTACTGACTTCTCCCCCCAAAAAACACATACAGTTTGATAG
The DNA here is from genome assembly GCF_049243985.1 of Paroedura picta. Lineage (NCBI taxonomy): Eukaryota > Metazoa > Chordata > Lepidosauria > Squamata > Gekkonidae > Paroedura > Paroedura picta. Next base: position 48,112,311 of record NC_135373.1, read on the forward strand.
CAAAATGAGCTTCCTACAAGAAAGTGATCTCTTCTTGCTAAATGGTGGCTACAGGAAAAATAGTTAACCCTGCAGCTAGTATGTGTATTTGGCTTTATCAGCCTCAAAAACATATTTTTCCGGTTGGGCTTCTTACATGAATTTGAAATATCGCAATAACCATATCTGCCATCTTGGAAAATGGTGAAGTCCCAAAATGGAAATGTCTACCCCAAAAAATTCTAAAGCAGTAGTGTCCTTAAACATAAACAATAAAACTCTATGTATATATATTTCTATGTGCATATATTTTTTCCAAAAATGTAATTTGGAAGGGGCTTTTCAACTCTTTTTCACAGCTGCACCATTTCCAACAATTCTTTTCATTCTAGAATGCGGTAAAAGATCCCTTCCCTTCTAAGGTCCTCTTCGATTTCTGGAGAATCAGTTTTGTATAGTTTTGGAGTATCTGATTGAAAAGCTAAGAACCGCTATTATTGAACAATATGCCAAGCACTAAAAAAGATGACAGGGCCATTAGAAAAAGGCCAAATGGAGTAAACCCGAGTACCTTGTCTGCTCCATTTCAAGCCTCTTCCCTGAGGTAGTGAATGCTGTCTGTTGCCACAGGAGGGCACAGATGAAATGGAAGATTCCGCTTGTGTGCCTGAAGATGTGACAAGCTATATAATAGATCGAACAGGTGCAGAGCTGCGGATGCACAACCTGACTCTCAAACAGATGTGCATTGGGGGAATTCCTCTTTTAAAAAACACTCTCATTTGTTCAGAACGAGCAAAGGCAGGGTGGGAAGAAAATCAGAAGGTCTTTCTCCCTCCCCTCCCTGCCCCTGCTGAGCTACCTCATAGCTGCAAGTGCTTTTTATGGCCAGCCCTCAACGACACCGAAGAGTGCCCTAGAAGAACCCTGGTTTCCATAGGGGGGACAGCTTCTTGGTTTGGCTCATCCCGATCCCCACCCGTCAGTGGCTGGTCAGAGCCCTGGTGCCTTTTCCTCCTCCTCTTCCTTCTCTTCCCACTTAGCCTCCCAGCCTCCTGAGGCCTGCCCTACCCATCCACACTTCCCCGAACTGCCCGTTGCCCAGTTTCTTGATGAGCTGCAGCGAATCACGCGGGATCTCCCAAACATCTTTGGTTTTGACGGAAAGGTCTGCTAGCTTGGGCATCCCCTTGTGGCAGGGCACAGCCAGGCGGCAGCAGAGCCCCGCAGCTCTCTCTTGTCAAAGGAAAGGAAGGAGAGAGAGAGAGATCAAAAGAGAGAGAGAGAAAACAATGAAAGACCAGGCACAAATACTGCACAAAAGCCACCTGGGCTGGACTCATAAAATCTCCCCAATCAAGACATAAACCCTGTTGAGAAAAGGGTCCTGGGTGCTGTCACAAAATGGCTGGCATGGGAGGTGAAGGGTTATTCACAAAATGGCTGCCATCAGTAGGGCTGTTATAAATGTTGGGGGCCAAGCGTCATTTTACAGTGGAGACAACTGTTTCCAAACAGGGCCTCACCACAGATTCAAAAGTGATTCCTCCCGGGCTCGTTCGAAGCCCCTTTTGCATCACTGAGGCAGAGGAAAGCCAGGATTGGCTCTATGCTTTTGAGAAGAAGCCAGCAAATTGGTAGGCACCATCAGAGCAATCCGTGCATTATAGCAATTGCTCACCTTGTGGACTTTGGCTAGACCATCCAAGGCAATCCAGTGTCAAATGACCACTATAGCACAGCAGAAGGGCAATAGCCAAGGATGTAAGCCATAGATTGATGAACATAATGGCAGAGGCTCATGGTAACTGTAGTCCATTGACATCTGGGAGCGCCACAGTTTGGCCACCCCTGCCATAGAGGAAGTGATGAGTTTCCAGGATGTAACTACCAGTCTGGCATTTCTCTGATCTGGTGAACACACTTGGGCCTCCCCCAAGGGCCCTGAAGGGGCTTCCTGGTTGCAAATCCTCTTGCTGATCCCAGACCTTACCTATGTAATGCTGGACCAGCTGCTGCACAGTCTCAAACTGAGCCCGTGTGGTGATGTAATAGCCTCCGTTGTCCAGCTTCCGGATCTTATAGTGCTTGACGTGGTCGCCTTTCACCTCGTCCCAGTCACGGATAGACAGAGAATAGGCACCTGCCAGAAGGAAGAGGAGGGAAGGTCACGATCAAGGGAGTCTCACAAAGACACATTACAGGGTTTCTCACTGAAGGTGCTTTTTTCTGTCTGCATCGGCTATGGGTATGGGATGAAGGCCCCCCATCAACTTACGCAGTAGAATGAGAGTCAAAATGGAGGGAGCAGCGAGGACAACTCCAGCTTTCGTCCTCCTGATGATGCAAAATTAGTTCAGTGAGGAGAAATGTTCTAGTCTACCTTTTTTGTATGCCCTGCTTTTGGCTTTATTCAGCCAAAGAGAGCCATCTTGGTGTAGTGGTTAGGGGCAGCAGCCTCTAATCTGGCAAGCTGAGTTTGATTCCCCACTCCTTCCCTTGCAGCCAGCTGGGTGACCTTGGGCCAGTCACAGTCCTATCAGAGCTGTTCTCACACAGCAATCCTGTCAGAGCTCTCTCAGCTCCACATACCTCACAAGGTGTCTGTTGTGAGGAGAGGAAGGGAAGGCGATTGTAAGCCACTTTGAGACGCCTTCAGGTAATGAAAGGTAAAGGTAAAGGTATCCCTTGTGCAAGCACCGAGACATGTCTGACCCTTGGGGTGACACCCTCTAGCGTTTTCATGGCAGACTCAATACGGGGTGGTTTGCCAGTGCCTTCCCCAGTCATTACTGTTTACCCCCCAGCAAGCTGGGTACTCATTTTACCGACCTCAGAAGGATGGAAGGCTGAGTCAACCTTGAGTCGGCTGCTGGGATTGAACTCCCAACCTCATGGGCAGAGCTTTCAGACTGCATGCCTGCTGCCTTACCACTCTGCGCCACAAGAGATTCTCAGGTAATGAAAAGTGGGGTATAAAAACCAACTCTTCTTCATATATGTAATGGTCCAGGTGTAGCTTATACGCCACTTAGCTTGAAGGGATAGAGTTTAATTTACTACCTTAATTACCACTTTCTTCCTCAACAGGGACCGTTACTGTGTCCTCTTCACTGTAGCCCAGTGGGGTAGGTCACACGGGGAGGATGACTATTATTTATTTATTTATCGCGTGGCATGTGTGTTATTATAGCCGGGAATGTTTGGCAGCCAGGCAAGGCACGTCCGGAGGTGGTATGCCATTGTATAACATGGTTTATACAGATCGAGGAAGATCTTAGAAGCCAGCGACTGACTATCCATAGGGCCAAAACTACTGCCACCAATCACCAAGAGTAGAAACATATTATAAACAAGGCAAAAACTCCAGCGGCACCTATAGCAGTGTATTGTTGAGAGGGCAACTGTCGTGTGCCATGGGTGTCATGTGCCATGCCAACTTCTCCAGCTCCCTCCTGGAGCTCGGATGATTGATGGTGTTTGTGCCTGAGTCTAACTAAATTCATCAGTAGGATAGTAGGACTGTTGACCCTGGCTGATCAAGGGGATAAACTGAGTCAGTCATTTGTTGCCATCTTAGTTTAAATAATTTTAGAAACGTAATTTGGGCATCTATGGGTCCTATTGTATTTTATTCTTTTAATGTGTAAACCGCCGTGAGTCCAATTGGGAACGGTGGTATATAAACCCAAATAATAAATAAATATAAATAAATTTCCCCAGGGAAGTTCTCATCTGAATCTACTGTTTGCTTAAACTGTTGTCTTTATCTGGTATGTGCTTCTGAGGTTCTTCCTGTGCCATATAGTCCTTAACACTTATTCTGTGAACTGCCTGTTGGTATTTGGCCTCTGAAGTGAATCCTGTTTGACGTCCTAATTGCCCACTTGAAAGAACTGCTTTGCAGTTGAAAATCTTGCCTTAAGGCAAGAGAGCCTGTTTGTTTACCCATGAACAGAGAATGCCTCTTCAAGACTTGGAATTGAGAGATCTTGGAATCTCCAGGTTTCCCCTGGAAATCTCCAGAACTGGCCTAGCTCTCGTTTGTAATAAAAGCTTAAATTTGGATCCCTGGATCTCCTTGGTTTGTTTTTCTCATCCATCCTGTCATATATTCCCTGTCATGTAAGAAGATCATAGTCTGACGAAGAATGCTTGCACTTGAAAACTCACGCCCTGAATAAATCTTTGTTGGTCTTAAAGGTGCTACTGGACTCTGATCTTATTGTGCTGCTTCAGACCAACATGGCTACCCATATGAATCATCCATCCTGATATGCTGGTCATGGGACATGACAACAACCTGCTCCATCAATTGCCAGCTAAAGGATAAGAAGAAAGAGATGCCACTGTGTGCCTTCGCACCATGACCCCTAGTGGTCCTTGGAGGAACTCCATCCAAATCCTTGGAGGTCTCCCATCCAAATACTGGACTGATGTCAACTCTGCTTAGCTTCTGAGGTCAGACTGGTTTGGACTTGCCTGGGCTGAGAATGTTTCTGGCCCAAGGTCACTTGGCAGGCTTCCTTGTCAGAGTGGAAGACTTGATCAAGGGACTTCCACATCCTGCTCCACTTATTCTCAGGTCATATCCCAGTTTTACGGATCCCTTGAAGCTGACTCACTGAGCTAGACCCTTAGTCTATCAAGCTTAGAGGGGTCTTCTCTAACTGGCAGGTTGTGATTTTTCACAGCATTCTCACACATTATTGTTTTAACTGGAGATAACTGGGGATTGCATCTGGGTATTAAATCTGGCGACTGAATCAGCATGCAAAGCAGATTCCCTGCCACTAAGCCACACGCCAAGGCTATTTTAATGACACTCTGGTAGATCTCCTGATTGAAATTCCACCATCCAGGTGGAAGCATACTTGAGCTGTAGTGACCCCAGGAACCAGTAGATGGTGCAATAATGCAAGAATCAAAGCTCCTTTCTCCTCGTATAGATTCACATGAATAGCTGTGTTGGTCTGAAGCAGCACAATAAAATCAGAGTGCAGTAGTGCCTTTAAGACCAACAAAGATTTATTCAAGACGTGAGCTTTCGAGTGCAAGCACTCTTCGTCGGACTTTAGTTTACTAATGTAACAGGATTAACTTTTGCTTATATATTCTTACTGTTATGATAGTCAGTTCATAGTCTGAGGAAGAGTGCTTGCAACCTTGAATAAATCTTTGTTGATCTTAAAGGTGCTACTGGACTCTGATTTCTCCTGGTATGGCAGTGAAATCCTTGCCATCTGCCTTCAACGTGGTTTTGCTGTATTCAAAAAGTGTGATTCTTGTTAAATTGCACTTCTATTAACAAAGCACAAGAAAAAATTAAATACCGATTAGGGTTGGCACATTTAAGGTACTGCAGTGCCCCCCAGTGGAGAAAACCATGCCCCTGGAGCCACTTTGCGGCAGGGAAATTGCACTGGGGATGAGGGGAGAATGAACTCCCCCTCACACGTCCAGGTCCCACTCTTACAGTGCCTGGAAGTCCTCTGGCTGTGGGGAACTTGATCAGGTGTCCAAGTACACTATGTAGTTTTGCCCTGATTACTTGGGCACAACTAACAGGTTAAATGAGATCTCAAGATAATTGTTAGGTAGACTAGACCCACTATCTAAACCAGGTTTAGTCAACCTGTTGTCCTCCAGATGTTCATGGACTACAATTCCCATGGGCCCCTGCCAGCAAATGCTGGCAGGGGCTCATGGGAATTGTAGTCCACGAACATCTGGAGGACCTCAGGTATTAAATCTTGGGACTCCCCAGCTCCCTCTGCATTCCACTCCAATGTCAAATGCATGTGTTGGGTTCTCACCAGACACATACAGATAGTCCCACACACAGAGGAGGTTATAAAGGGCAGGAATATAGTTATATACTGCATTGTCCAAAGGCTGTGAAACACAGGAAGCAGAGCTGTAGTTATGAAATAACCCAAAATAGTCAAGGAAAGTGCTTGCAGCAGCAATAAAGTGGGCGATAACGCAAGCTCCAGGGTTCCCTAAGCAAGTGAACTGGCAAGAGAATCAAATAAGCGACTGTCAGAGAAAGTAATGGGTGTTGGAATCATAGAAGAGCCACAAAAGTTGTAGGATTGGAGGAGAATGACACTCCTCCAGGCAACAGGGACTGCTGTAGGCTGGAAAGGGAAGGAGAGGGAACAGAGTCCTCTACCTATCATCTTTTTGTCTTGCTCTTTCCCTTTATCTTAAGACGTTCTCCCTTCCTGTGCTTTATCTACCTGTAAGGAAAAAGGGAGTGATTGACCCAAAGTTGTCCCCTGATATTTCTGGCTGAATGAAAAGCTGATTATGGGTCACCCCAGCTCTCTGTCCATTGCACTTAGGGCTTTTATACACTGGTGTTTTCCTTCAGTTTCACTGTACATCCCCATTGCGGTTTCTATTTGTTCAGCTTATCACCCTGCTTTCCCTGCCCACGTGCATTTGGTTTATTTTTGGTTCTGCATTAATGTTTAGTTTGCTTTCGCTTTGCTGTTTCTCTTTTTTAGAAAGCTACTGTGATGATTTCACGCCTTGGTTTGCTCCCAAGGTGAAGGGAATTCAGAAGCATAAAGATTCCGTTGGATCCCTCCCCCTGCCCTTTTCCCATCTCTTAGAGGTCGCTTCTCCACTGCCCACATCGTGAACCATAGTATGTCTCTCCTTATTGGTCAATTTCACACAGAGTATTGTGGGTTTTTTTTGAAATTGCAAGGAAAGATTCTTCCAGTTGCATTTACTTTTGGGTATCCATCTCTGTTGAGCTTTTAGTAGTCTTCCTCCATTTCTGTACTACTAAGCATTTATTTTTAATACAATCTCATGTTATGTCTACTAACTTCTCATTTCATCATCAATGTAACCCCCTCAAAATACTGCAGGAGGGAGCAAGGGAGCGAAACACAGCTGAACCTGCATGGAGAACCCTCAACTCATCACCAAAACAGAAGGCAGCCCATTTCTAAAATTGTTCACTGTATGTCTTTTCTTTTCAGCAGCCTTAATTTCACATATTGATTCAAATTAGCCAGTCCTCAAATTGGAAGTGTTCTAGAGGCCATCTAGTCTAACCCTCTGGCCATTGCAGGAAATCTAAAACTAGAGCATCCCTTGAGAGACAGCTGTCTAATTTCTTCTGGAAGATCTCCAACCAGGGAAAGCTCAGCACCCACTTGGGAACTGCCTCCATTGCTGATCTTCTATTTTCTGTTTTTGCTGTGTTTTTAATCTTCTCTGGACTGTAAATGAGCATTCAGCTCTGCCATATGCTTGAATTTTGTTTTTTGCTTGCTATATGGATGTGTGAAAATTAAAAAGTATGCAAAATTTTAAAAAAGCCAAGATGATACGCAAAACCAAAAAAAGAAATTATTTTTAAAGCTTACTCTTCACGGCTGGTTTCACAGAACTACTTGTGTTATGTATCCATATTGTATAGGCTTTTTTGAATAAAGACTGTAACCTGGTATATAAACTCAACATCAATGTGTATGGATTGTGTATCAGATCGATGTGCTGATGCACACAGAACACTGGGGAAAGCTTACAACATGAAGGGGAAACCAGGGCATAGAAACAGAAAACGGTGTGCATATCAAGCAATCCCAGGTTCAGCTCGTGCAAGGGAGGAGTGAAATGAGAATGGGGTTTCGGGGGGTTACAATAAAGTATGAGAATTTCACGATCACCTCTATTACGAATTGCTTTCGGCAACGGTCCATTTAGCAGTCATTGCCATCTGAACCGTCATACAAAGACTTTCACCAGTAGATTCTACAGGCAGAAGCCCTACTCACTTGGCTACGTTTCGAATGTAAGTGCATACAGCTGTCTGGAACATGCATTCACTTTGCAAATGAAACTGGGGACCAGCACCTGGATAAACCCTGACCTGGATAGCCCAGGCTAGCTCAGTCGCTAAGAAGGGTCAGCCCTGGCCAGTATTTCAATGGGGGACCCTCCAAGGAATACCAGGGTCATGATGCAGAGGCAGGCAACGGCAAACCACCTCTGAACGTCTCTTGCCTTGAAAACCCCACCAGGGGGCGCTGTACATCAGCTGGGATTTGATAGCACTTCCCACCACCACCTAGATAAATGTTTGGTTTCAGTCACATGTTCAGCTGAACATGTGTTCCTCAAGCACACACAAAGAAAAATTAAGCACATACGTGGATTTCACATGCTTTGACTTGGAAACAGGGCCAGTGTATCCTTAACATACTTTTACCCTTCTAAATCTGTTGACTCGGTGGATTTAGAAGAGCGTAACTCTGCCTAGGATTGAACTGTTAGGCATATAAACCCACCCAGTTCCAGATGCGAAGACGTATTTCAAACACATCCAGCAGGCATCCTGTCTAAATGACACATTTTCCAGAGCTCTTTCAAAGCTACATAAGCAGATGTGGTGCGCTCCACTCTTATGTACACAAGAGCCATCATGTTGCAACTGACTCACGGTGACCCCTGCAAAGGGACTTCCAAATAAGAAGCACAAGTGATTTGCCATTGCCCTCCGCTACAGAGTTTTCCTCGGTGATGTCCCTTCCAAGTACCAACTCTGCTTAGCTTCCAAGATCGGAGGAGACTGGGCTATATCATGCTGCCTTCCTTCCCATACTCCACTCCTGGGGAACTGAAAATCTCAATTAAGCACTTGTGGGAACACCTGTTTGAAGGTAAACTCTACTGTCTCAGGCCATGAGGCTAAGGGGATTTTGACAAGTAATTCACATATGTACATTCTGAAGTGAGACTATACTAGTGATACAGTTAGGTAGTTTTAGATTCTGAATTTAATGGTCTTGACATTAAGTCATGCACACTGCAGATCTTGCATATTCTACCAGGCTTAACATCCCCGCCCCCCGAATTCTCCAAATCCACCGCCTTAATCCACATCTGGCTTCTCTTCGGTGGCTGCAGGGGGAGGGGGAAGAGCCACGCATCCCATCTGGAATTCCAGTCCAAAAACTCTTAACACCCTTCCTTCTTGTCCATTGTCTCAATACAAGAGAGGCCCTTAAGCTGTTGCCAGCATAGTAGAACCCAGAAGCTTGTCCTGGAGGTTAGAGAGAAAAGAACTCAAGTACCTTTGGTGGTCTCGCTCTCACGGATGAGGAAGGTTCCTCGGGGGCTGCCATGGCACAAGAGCTGCCTCTCTGCATCCTTGCGGCCAATTTTCCCAAAGTACCACCTGGAGAAGAAGACGTACATGTGAATGCATGAAGCTGCCCTACAGTGACTCAGAGAGCTGGTCCTTTCCTTCAGTCTCTGAATCAGGACCCCAGCGATGGAGAATTCAGCCTGCTCTAATTGGCATGACCTCATCCTAGGCTCCATGTCTTGCATGTGATGGAAGGCCAGGAATTAGATTATTAAAATCCATGAAGTTGTGCTATGGCTTGGTACTCACTTCTTTCACTGGCAGCAGCTCTCCAGGGGCCTGGTGTCTCCCCCCCCCCCAAATTGCCTTCTACCTGACCCTTTAGAAATGCCTCCTGGGGCTCAAACCTGCAAAACTTTTGCATAAAAAGCAGATGCTCTGCCACCAAGCCACAGCCCCTTGTTAAGTTACTGAACATATCAAATTGTCTCCTACTGAGTCAGACAATTGGTCTACCAAGGCTCCTCCAACTGGTAAGTGCTTTCCAAAGTCTCGGAGGACTAATTGACTCCTTTAAAAGCAGATTCCAAGGATTAAACTAGGGATATTGTGAAAGCAAAGCAGATGCTCTGCCAGTGAACCACGCCCTAACCCACATATATGTACACCATGAGATTTTAAACGCAGAACAGAGAAAGGGTAGAGCCTGCCTCATTAGCCACCTAAATGGAAAACTGACAGTGCAATCCTATGCCAAGTTACTCCAGCCTAAGCACATTGAAATCAAGGGGCTTAGACTGGAACAACTCTGTGTAGGACTGCAGCACAACACAGCTGTTGTAACCGAGGCCTTTGCTGAGCATTAACTTTGACCCGGTCAGATGAGGAACTGACCCAGTCAGATGACCCGGTCAGATGAGGAACTGCAGCAATGAATGCAAAAGGGACTCTGAAATGGGCTCGGAATTAATAAAGTCCAGGTTCACATAAGCAGGACATTGCGGCATAAAGATGGACTACACTGGGCCACAGATGGAGAACAATGTTTTGGGAAGGTTCCCCCATCTTAAAATCTCCTTACAAAACCCATGCAAAAAGAAAAAGGAGGGGGCAGAGCCATTCTTCCTGCCCAGCTAGTTTTCTATATGCAGTTACAATAGAATTAGAAAATAAGTGTAGAGATAGTCTGTTCTCTGTCTGCGATGCTAGAGAGCATATCAGATGGTGCTGAACTGGGTAAATGAATCAATGACCTAGCTTTGCTTTTATTAACAGGGTGCAAGATCACGCCTCCTAGAGCACTAAGGCCTTTTTCTTGAATGCATAGGGGAGACTCCTTGAATAAATGCATGGATATTTTTGGAAAACACAAACATCCTGCCTGCCAGGGGCTACCCTACTTACTCTTCTGCTTGGATTGAGTCCACCGGTGCCACGTAATTGCTAGGAATGTAACCCGTTGCTCCTGTGCTCAGAGACCTGGCCTCCCACCAGTCTCCCTCTCTGGCAAAACAGAAGAAAAACACAAAACCACATTAATTAATTCACTTAACTTTATTTTTGTAGCCTGCCCTTTCCATTTGGCTCAGAGTAGGTAACAACAAGAAATATACAAAATAACAAACTTTATATATAATTAAAATAGTTGCTATATAAGTTTAAATTAAAATTATATTCTTAAAGCTAGCTCGGTGAACTGGTTAAGAGCGGCGGCCTCAAATCTGGAGAACTGGGTTTGATTCCCTGCTCCTCCATATGCAACCAGTTGAGTGACCTTGGGCCAATCACAGTTCTGTTAGAGCTGTTCTCACACAGCAGTTCTGTCAGAGCTCTCTTGGCCACACCTAACTCACAAGGTATCTGTTGCACGGAGAAGAAGGGAAGGCAATTGTAAGGTGCTTTGAGATTCCTTTGGATAGTAAAAAGCAGGGTCTAAAAACAGCTCTTCTTCTAAAAGCTGCTTCCTAACAAATGGGCTTATTTATGTTTGGTGGATTGATATTTTGTGGATGGGATTCTCAAGCATGGAGGCCAGCATTTTCTTGATGTTCATTTCCTGCATTCAACCATAGGCCTGGCAGAACAGCTCTGTCATACTGAAAGTCTTGAAGGTCCCAGAGGCCCCTCATCTCACAAGGGAGAAGATTCCATATGAAGCCAGCTAATCTTTCAAGCTGCCTTTGCTTCTACACCAGAGCACCCTCTTTGAAAACTGTAACTCTGGCCTCTCTGGGATATCTCTTGGTTAGGAACGTGAACAGGATCCTCACTGCATGGCAGCAGTTTCAGTGCTGGACTAAGAATCAGGAGGCCAGATTCAAGTCAGCCATGAAGCTCACTGGGTGACTCTTTCTCTCTCAGCCTATCCTACCTCAAAGTATTGTTGTAAGGGAAAATGGAAGTAAAAGGAGCATGTCATGCCATCCAGGAAACCTTGGGAGGAAGGATAGGATAAAAATAGCAACAGAACAATAATAATGTTGCTGGAACGGGGCCATCCTATGTCTCCCTGCTGCCTTGTGAAGCTGCAAGCTGTGTAACAAGAGAGCAAAATTTATGCAGATAAAGTCAACTTGCAGCTTTTGAGCATCTGAAGAAGATATAGGTGCTTATGAGGCAATCTATAGGAGAAGGATTCGGAAAATGGTTCTTCCCTCACCCAGGAGTGAGGGTGTTGGCTCAGCCCCTGCCAAGAATCAAGAAAAGGGAGCCAGTGTGGCATCATTAGAAAACTGCCAGTTTGGGAGACTCGAGTTCCAACTGGCCCTCTGCCAGGGCAGCCTGCTGGGTGTCTTTCAGTGGAATCTACCTCACAGGGTGGTGGTTGTAAGGACAGCATGAAGGAGAGGCAAACAATGCCGTAAGCCACCGGGGAGGAAAGTGGTATATAAATATATCTAAAATAAATAAATATAAAAAGAAAATATAGCCCTGCTCCATTGCACTGGCACTTCCCCTGGCTTATGTGGTCCCCCCTCCCACCTGTGAAGGCACAGAGCTCACATGTGGGCAAGGCATGCTGGGAATACTGATTTGGAAGACATTTCTTCCAGACTGACTGGGGAAGGATGGGTGACTTTTCATGCATTCTGAGACATGTACCGAGGGTGGCCATGTATCCCATCTCACCCACACTAGAGTCATGTGCAAGTTCCAGATGAACACATGTACGCGCCTACAAGGGGGAAGTCTTTCACATTTCTACCGACATTTGTTTGAACGCCCCAAGCTGCTAGCCATTTATTGTATAATCACACAAATGGGACTGCGCAGTTGGGTGCTAATACAGTGGCCTTTAAACCCTTGGGCAGGACACTCAAATGGGTCATGGGGCCCTAAAGGTTGATTCTGAAGACCCTCAAGAGTTGCCTTCTTGGGTGCCTCTTGGGAAGACCTGCTGCTTGTGCACATGCATAGAGAGAAAGGATGCTCTGCTTCCTGCCAGTTTGCATGCCCACTGAAGGGCAAGGCAGGACGGCAAGAGGAAGTCCCTTGGCAGCAGAGAGGAAGAGGATTCCTCCATGGGACCAACTTTCAGCCAATTTCTCCCTATGATCCATTCCACAGCACTTTCCCTGACTCTCTCCAGTTGTCGCTCACTGTCCGGGCCTTGACATTTGAGGAGGTCATACCCCAGCTCGTCATCTTCCTGTAATAATGCTGATGTCACATCCTGTCAGCTAAGCGGGACCTGAGTCTGTGAAGCTTGAAGACCTACTAGGTTAGCTTCCCCTCCAATTCAGAGTGGAGATCAAGGAACTCACGTGTTGTTGATGATGTTGAACTTCTCTCCTTTCATAAACGTGAGATCGTCCTCGGTTCTGGCTTCGTAATCGTACAAGGCAACGAAAAAGGTCACTCCTCCACCTGCAGGACATTAGCCTTAGGGAAGTGAGAGCCTAGCAGCAGGCACATCCGAAATTCTGCTCCAAGGGGCATGTCTGGGGCTGCCAGTTCTGGGTTATTAAATACCTGGAGATTTTGGGGGTGGAGCCAGGAGTGGGTGGGGAGCCTAATGCTATGGAATCCACCCTTCAAAGCAGCCATTATTTCCAGGGGAAGTGATCACTTTAGTCCAGAGATGAGCTCTAATTCAAGAAGATCCCCAGGCCCTACCTGGAGGTTGGCATCTCTAGGCACACCCACTACTGTTCCCCAGATAAACTGAGTCACAGTCAGTACCACCCACCCAGGTTTCCATTCAGCTGGATTTAAAAGAATAATTTAAGCACACAGACAAAAAAAGCAACCCAAAGGGATGCTCAGTTTATTCCCCCCACACACAGAGACAGCTGGTACACCCATACCCCCGCTGCCAAAATCTGTAAGCACATCTAAGATTTTTTTCCTCTTTGAAAGAAAGAAAAAGAGGACTAGAAGAACGGAAACAGAGAGGCAGTATTCATTGTCCTTCACTACTTTCTCCCCAGCTGCTTAAAGAAGCACACTTGCCCCTTCTGAAACCTCACATGCCCCATCTGCCCTAAAGCTCAGCTCCCCCCACATACGTTGTTTTACAAACTGCAGCCGCCTGCAAATTAAGACTGCATTAACGGCATCCACCTACAACACCATCCGACCACACCACCTGGGTATGAAGGAACAGGGGGGGGGGGGCAGAAAGGCAGCTCCCTGAATCCAAACCCTCCCCAGCCACAGGCCAACCTGGGAGACTGACCTGCAACCACGGCTCCATGCGGATGTGCTGACGGGGTGGGATAGAGGCCAGAACATGGAAGGAAGGCAGGAGTCGAAGGCCCCGGGGTCCCCGGGAAGTTGTTGAAATCTGGGATGCGCGTGAAGTTGTTGGAGGAGTTCTGTGGAGTGGGATCGGGGTTGTAGCAGGAGTCAGAGGGCGGGTTGGCTGCCCCGTCGCTGCCATTGCTCTGGTTTTTGCTTACCCACTTCTTTTTGCATTGCACACAACCCATTGCTGGGTGGCCCCTATGGAAAGAGAAAAGAGCAAGAAGAGGGAGGCTTTAGAAGAAACAGAAGCAGAGGTCAGGGGGAGGTCTCTCAGGGGTTGGCTGGCCCTGTCACTCCTGCAGCACCATCACCTACACCACAGCCTTCCTCAATGGTTCTGAGGCACAAATGTTCCCCACTCTGCCATGAAAGCTTGTTGGACAACCAGGGACAGTCATTCTGTCTCAGCATAACCTACCTCGCAGGGTGATAGTTCTGAGGATTAAATAGGAGACAGGGAGAACAAGTCCACATTGGGGAGAAATGGGGAATATAACTATGTCACTCAATCTTTCCTGTTTTGGAAGCCATCTGGAGAATGACAGTGATTGCTGGTTGCTGGATTTAGCTTTGGCAGCTATAGGATTTATTTTCTGAAGTTCCAGCAAAGCCAGTAGCTAAGCATTTTAACCAGCCTGATCACCCCATCAAAGACCTCAGAGCAGTTCCCCTCAGCCGTTTTCAGATAGATGATAGTCTGACCTCTGTTGTGGGGAAGATAATGGAGCAGATATTAAAGGGAGCGATCTGCAAACATCTGGAGGACAATTTGGTGATCCAAGGAAGTCAGCATGGATTTGTCTCCAACAGGTCCTGCCAGACCAACCTGGTTTCCTTTTTTGACCAAGTAACAGGTTTGCTGGATCGGGGAAATTCGGTTGATGTCATTTACTTGGATTTTAGTAAAGCTTTTGACAAGGTTCCCCATGATGTTCTGATGGATAAATTGAAGGACTGCAATCTGGATTTTCAGATAGTCAGGTGGATAGGGAATTGGTTAGAGAACCGCACTCAAAGAGTTGTTGTCAATGGTGTTTCATCAGACTGGAGAGAGGTGAGTAGCGGGGTACCTCAGGGCTCGGTGCTTGGCCCGGTACTTTTTAACATATTTATTAATGATCTAGATGAGGGGGTGGAGGGACTACTCATCAAGTTTGCAGATGACACCAAATTGGGAGGACTGGCAAATACTCCGGAAGATAGAGACAGAGTTCAACGAGATCTGAACACAATGGAAAAATGGGCAAATGAGAACAAGATGCAATTTAATAAAGATAAGTGTAAAGTTCTGCATCTGGGTCAGAAAAATGAAAAGCATGCCTACTGGATGGGGGATACGCTTCTAGGTAACACTGTGTGTGAACGAGACCTTGGGGTACTTGTGGACTGTAAGCTAAACATGAGCAGGCAGTGTGATGCAGCGGTAAAAAAGGCAAATGCCATTTTGGGCTGTATCAACAGAGGCATCACATCAAAATCACAAGATGTCATAGTCCCATTGTATACGGCACTGGTCAGACCACACTTGGAGTACTGTGTGCAGTTCTGGAGGCCTCACTTCAAGAAGGACGTAGATAAAATTGAAAGGGTACAGAGGAGAGCGACGAGGATGATCTGGGGCCAAGGGACCAAGCCCTATGAAGATAGGTTGAGGGACTTGGGAATGTTCAGCCTGGAGAAAAGGAGGTTGAGAGGGGACATGATAGCCCTCTTTAAGTATTTGAAAGGTTGTCACTTGGAGGAGGGCAGGATGCTGTTTCTGTTGGCTGCAGAGGAGAGGACACGCAGTAATGGGTTTAAACTTCAAGTACAACGATATAGGCTAGATATCAGGAAAAAGTTTTTCAGTCAGAGTAGTTCAGCAGTGGAATAGGCTGCCTAAGGAGGTGGTGAGCTCCCCCTCACTGGAAGTCTTCAAGCAAAGGTTGGATACACCCTTTTCTTGGATGCTTTAGGATGCTTAGGGCTAATCCTGCGTTGAGCAGGGGGTTGGACTAGATGGCCTGTATGGCCCCTTCCAACTCTATGATTCTATGATTCTATGATTCTATGAATGGAAGGTTAATTGGAAGAACACAATTCAGAAACTACTGTCCTAGGCCTAAACAAGATCCTAGCCCAGCCTAATACCATATTTTTGAAATGACTCAGGCAAGTCCCAGTTTAAACAGAACAAGACCCTGCCCTAAGCCAGCCAGAGGCACCGGGTGCCAAAACACCACTCAGGAAACAACACTGTGGTGTGAATATAGGATAAGGAATCTGGTTGGAAAGATTCCTTGTCAAGTACTTTAATGCTGAGTGAGTTGCCACTCTGGGACATGCTTTACTTTTAAAATGTATATTTCTGTTCAGGGGTGTACTGCAAAGAAAGGAAAAAAGAATTTAAAGAGTATCTTGATTTGATGGCTAGACATCATTATGTTCTGAAGAATAACTGTATGGCGTCTCAAAAATGGGAGCTGTCCCTCTCCTCAAAATGGCATTCCAACCTGCAAAACTGATTATAAAGCACTTTAATTTTGCAGTACTGTATATGAGTGAAAAGCAAGACTTGGGGCACATGTGGATCACTGATGCTCTGCAGCTGTGCATGTGCAAGGGAAAGGGAAGGTGCATGACTCAACATGAAGGAAGGGAGGATTAAAGGGCATTTGCCAGCTTTGTTCTTCTCAAGGACTGTCAGTGTTTCACACTCTCTCTTCCTGCCACATGCTGGTTGCATGGCAACATGTCTGGTATACCAGCCAAAGAAAGCCATATGTAACCGGAGGCATGTTGGAAGCCTAAAGACCAGCATATCACGGATGGAGGTGGCTTCAGAAGGGTCCACAGGGTGTACAATGACATCCTCCCCCTCTGCACCACCATGAGTCCTGTTCGTATAGGGCAGGAGGCCCTGGGACTTCCAAATGACCAGCAAGGTCACCTAGCAAAAGAGCAGGACGCAAAGTCAACCTTTTCCCCAAGCCCCAACCGATGAGAGATGCTGTAAATAGGTCTTCTGCATGGGGAGAGGCTAGGGAGGAGGGGCTTCCCCCCCCCACGCAGGGCATGGAAGTGTTGCCACCCACACAAGCATGCCAGGCCCTGTTGTCGCTGCCATGGAAACTCCCAGGAGGAGAAATGGCTATGGCAGCCGAGGCCCTGAGCCCACTGAGAGAGAAAAGCAAGGAATTCATCAGGCTTCTCACACTGTTCTTGTAGGCCCTTCCCGTCCTGACCAAATAAAGCGAGAAGAGCCGAGCTGTGCCCAGACAGCGCCTTAGGCAGAGTCTGATGCTTCAAGAAACAGAGGGAGGAAATCAGCAGACGGGAACAGCACACACGCAGGAGAGGGGGTGCATCTCTTAATTCGCAGTGACAGGGACCTCTGAGCCACCTGCCATTGACAGCCCTGGGTTAGTGGGACAGTTGAGAGCCAGTGCAATGGGCGGGGAGAAGCAGAGAGAAGAGCGCTGTCACTGGTCCCTCTTTGGCCTGCGCTGAAAATCCTTGACTATGTCAGGGGATGTAGCTTAAAAAACAGAGACTGGGGCAGGCATTACAAGTCTCAAGGGGCCTCTGCAGCATGCTCACAGAGAGGCATGATGGTGGGTTTCCATGTGTGCAGCACCTTTTATGCATTAAGTTCACTTCCTGCATTATAGTTGTTGTAATATGGGGAAGATAATATCCCTTTGTTCAAGGAGAAGACAGGATGTTTCTTTCCTTCCTTCTGTTCCTTCCAGATGCTCCCTGAATGAATCCCCACTGTATACTGGTGGGGAAAAGCAAGCAGGGAAGAAAGGGTTAAGCATCTGCCTGCCACTGCTCTGTTGTAAGGCCACCCCTCACTCCCCCGCCCCAGAGAGGCCTGAACTGGGCTCTCCCGCCAAAGATGTCATTTCAGCCTCCAAGATGGAGTGTTTCAGAGGTGCGCTGTCAGCCAATACTCCCGGCCGTTTCCCCACCCTGCTTATGATGGGAATTCTTCACTATAAGTCATAGCAAGTTGGCTAGGCCAATGCAGATGACCAAAGCAACAAAACTGGGCCACCCACTGATCAGGCAGGAATCTGTGTCTACTCAGAGAAAACAGAGTTTAAAAAGGGAGGGGGAAAACAGTAAAAATTGGTCTGATGCAGAATAAATACTCCCTAGAAGAGACAGAATGTTGAGAGCAAATGAGTATTAACTCAGAAACAAGAAGAAAAGGCAGTGAGCTTAAGCCCCTGGGCTCAGGATGTTTTGAGAAGTTGGACGGGATATCCAGATTCTTGAAATTCCTTGCAGGTCCCCTGCCTGCCACTATATTGATAACAAAAGCAACAATACTGGTCCACCCACAATCAAAGTAGGAGTCTCAATATACTTGGAAGACTTCACAGTTTTGCAGACAAATATGACTCTGGTTGAGGGGGTAGAGATGACGCCAAACTGGGAGGAATAGCAAACACCCCAGAAGACAGAGTTCAATAAGATAGGAACATGCTGGAAAAGTGGGCAAATGAGAACAAGATGCAATTCAATAAGTGCAGAGTTCTACAGCTGGGGCCTGAAAATGAGAAGCATGCATAATGGATGGGAGATATATTGCTAGACAGCAGTATCTGTGAACAAGATCTTGGGGTACTTGTGCATGGAAAGCTAAATATGAGCAGACAGTGTGATGCGGCAGCAAAAATGCCAAATGTGGTCTTTGGCTGTATCAACAGAGGCAACACATTGAAACTGCAAGATGTCATAGTCCTGCTGTATACCAAATTGGTCAGACTGCACCTGGAGTATTGTGTGCAAATATACATACGCACATTCACATATATATGGAAGGCAAAGGGGGCTGGGCAGGAGAAGATGCAGATAGTAGTAGGAAAAAACCGTCATGAATTCTGAGCTTCCTCATTGGTTAACTGTAAATTGCCTCCTTCCAAGGGAAGGGGGAGAAATCACGGTTTCTGAAGATTCTTAAACCGCGGGGCAAGCAGGGATTGCATTCAGCTCTGTTCCTTATGAGCCAGATTTTTGTGTAAAAGATTTGTTATTTTGCAGGACTTTAGGAAGGCAAAGTGGCATTTTTCACAACTGCAGAAACTGTTCCAATCTGTTCATGATAATTTATACAAATCATCCTTTTTGCTCTCCATCTGACACCGTGACTGAAGCAATGTGGTAACTGTGTTTCTTATCCACTGATTATTTTTGTACTTACCAAAATGGTACTTCAGGTCAGTGCTGCGGAGCCATGGCTTTGGCTGAGTGAGAACAAACGCCTAGAGAAGGAGACACAGAAACAGGCACACTGAGAAGGTAGAAACCAATAAGCACATCCTTCTACGTTGTCACATCATATTGGTAAGAGCGCATATGCTCCCAGTGGCCCTTGTTTACCAGAGACAGCTCTGATTTTCACTACTGATCACTAATGGTTCCAGCTTGGTGTAGTGGTTAAGATTTGTGGCCTCTAATCTCTTCCACTTGAAGCCAGTTGGGTGACCTTGGGTCAGTCACAGTTCTCTCAGAGCTCTCTCAGCCTTACCTACCTCACAGGGTGTCTGTTGTGGGGAAAGAAAGGGTAGGCGATGGTAAAGCCATGTTGAGACTTCTTTGGGTAGTAAAAAGCAGGATAGAAAACCCCCACCTTTCCTTCTTCTTTTAAAGACCATGAGCAGTCTGAAAGCTAGTTGTTTATTTGAGGGGGATGCAGCCTTCTTGCCACACCTGTGGCAATTTCCCTGGTTTTCTCAGTTGGGGATAGAATGAGACACAGATAAAATATTTTGAAAAACTGTCTATCTACCTGAATTGACTGTCAAAGTTACATTGAGATTTTATGTCTCAAATGGAAAGGGAAAACAAGGAAGGAAAAACAATTGGTGCAGAAGGAAAAGAATCTTTAATGACTGAACAATACCTACATGTTCTACGTGTAGCTCTGTCAGGGGGCATTTACTTTCAGATTCTTTTGGATTTTGTTCTCATAAATACACTTAAGCAGAAGAATAAATATTCCCCAGAATATTCCTTCTGCACCAAGTGTTTCTTTTTCTTCGTTTTGCCTTTACTCTTCAAACGCAAAGGAGGGGGGACCACTTCACTTGATAAGTGCACCATTCTCCAGCACATGGGATTCTAGCTGCCAGTTCCCCCTACGATCCCCTGGAATTACAGCTCATCTCCAGGCAACAAAGATCAACTCCCCTGGAGACAATGGCTGCTTTGGAGGATGGACTGGAGGAGGTGGGGTAAGCATGCTTCCCCTCAGTCCTTTCTCACCACTGTGGAAGGACCTCATGAGCATGAGAATCCCACATGGGGAGGAAAGGAGCATTATACTCCACTGAGGTCCCTCACAGCCCCAAATCCTGGCCACTCCCAGCTCCACCCCCAAACCCCCAGGTATTTCTCAACCCAGAACTGGCAACCCTAGAGTCTTCTTTCATAACCAGTCCAGGAATGAAAATATCAAACACAGCATAGAAGAATGACAAACAATATCCAGATGATTGTTATGAGATTTCCCTTTTTTAACCTTGGGACAAATTCAGGGGTGAGATAATCAAACAGAAAGAGGAAACCATTTGGATTGTTGGCTTCTCAGCTGTAACTGCCCATCACTGCCAACACCCACTCATTCAAAAGGGGCCCTGGCCACTGTTTCTCTTTTCTATCCTTTTTTGGTGCTATATTATAAATTTGTTACTGTAAGTTGCTAGACATGCCAAATCGCAGTTCAATTGAACATGTGCAGAGTTCTGAGCCTCTACCGCCACTAAGCCCCCAATCGTTTCTCTTTCCCCCTAGCATGTGTTTCTTCTCCCCTTCCTCTAATGAACTCAGGGAGGGACAGATAGTTCTCCATGCTCCATTTTACCCTCTCAACAATGCTGTAAGATACGTGGGCTACGTGTGTAATAAACACACAGCAACCATTCCACTATGCTGGCTCTCAATGCATAGAACCCAGATGGCTCTTATTTAAAAGGATTCATCGCTGGAAATCATCAGCCTTCTGGCCACAGAGTTTGAGCAGTTTGGCTAGTGAGAAACGGCAGGGCAGGCTTTGAAGTGGCATGGTTGTCTCTGGCATGGTGGCAAAGAGGGCTGAACGCGATGGCATAACATCTTTGCTGAGCTCCCTCCCCACCTCATACCTCGCCCACCACAGGCACTGCCCTAATCTCCATCAATTTCCCAAGCTGGAGTTGGCAACCCTAGCCCAAGCATGCAGAAGGCGCTGAAAGGTCTTAGTGACGGCCTAGGGAGCCAGGTCAGGCCAGGCTGTAAAGGACATTGTTAGAGGCTTAAAGGGCCCTACACGGACCTACAGGCCTAGGCTGCGAGTACCACAATATGCTTTACTAATGACAATGATGACATCTCTGGCATCAAACAACGTTTGAGACTTTTTTCCTTTTTAAAAAATTTAGGTGCTCCCTGCCGCCTGTCTGCACCAAACTCATAGATATTAGGCTTGGGCTTTTGGCGGATAGGCTTTTTTAGGGAAAGGACGGTTTAAAATGCTTTCAATAAGGGCACCCCACTAGTCAAGGAGCAAAGCAGACGCCCTGCGCTGGGCCCAACGAGTTTGTTTTGCCATCAGGCCCAAATTCTGGCCATGCTATTGTCAGTCCGGATCTTCGTCTCC
Organism: Paroedura picta; assembly: GCF_049243985.1. Lineage (NCBI taxonomy): Eukaryota > Metazoa > Chordata > Lepidosauria > Squamata > Gekkonidae > Paroedura > Paroedura picta. The sequence continues at coordinate 48,133,775 of NC_135373.1, forward strand.
TGATAGCTGGGCTGTGAAATGATTTTCCATGGTGGGTGCCCTAACACAAAGGGAGCACAGAGGGATGGATGCAAACCGACGTGTCATGGCTCCAGGGCGGGGAATGCCCTTCATAGCAGCCCAGAAGGCAAGAACTGGGGGCTGGGAGAAAGTCAGCTCCTTCAGGGAAGGCAGAACCAGCCAAGCCCACCACAGCTCCTTAACTCTTTGTTAAACGACAAGCGAGACCTCCCTGGGCCACTGTGTGCATTCGGTTTCACTATTGGTTGCTGCCAATGTGTCAGTCAGTCAGTCAGTCAGTCAGTCAGGCTAATATGCCTATCTGTAGCCTTGTCAGAATTATTTTGGCTGGGGGGGGCAGTATCTTGTTTAGAGGTTACCATCTTTCTAAGAGTTAGTATATGTACACTTCTTTGGCACTATGCAAACCAACCCCAGATGAGGTGAAAAAAAATGCACAGGGCCACTTCATGGTGATTGCCACAACCACAGCAGTCCACAACTACAGCAGTGCTGAGAAGTTACACTGTTAACTGCCAGTCTTTACAGAACTTTGCCTACCAAAGGAGCACATCAAGGAATTGTGGGACAGAATTAAAAGAAATAACCCCCCCCCCCAAAGCATTTTTGCTTGTGACACTCACTCCTACAGGAACGGGACTGATTTCCCTGATTCCTCAAGCCCCTACTTGCCAATGTCTCCATTTCTGCAATTTCCACTGCAGTCTGGAATGGAAAAGTTACCTTCTTCTAATTGTTCTTGTTGCTACAGAAGAGTGGTGGACAAACTGTGGCTCTCCTGATGCCCAAGGACAACAATGACCATGAGCCCCTGCCAGCTGATAAGGACTCATGTTAATTGTACTCCATGGACATGGGGAGAGGCACAGTTTGGCCACCCCTGCCCCCAATGGCCCTTGAGAAGCCAGTTTTGAAAAGTCCCCACTTAGAATCAGACTCCTCAGCAAGTTTCCCTCAGTAGAGACCACCTCAGCGAATGTCCAATATGACAACACAAAAATAATCTTGGTGGTTTCAACAGCACGAGTACTACCCACAATTTGCATCTTAGTGCACACCATCCCTGTTTCCTGCTCATGAGCAGCAGGGTGGAAGCAAACCATGCTTCTCATGTGCCTCTGTTGTGGATGTCCATTTCTATAGTCAGTCCAGTTCAGACATCTCTACTGCATGTTTCAGCTGACAAAATCAGGTGCTCAGACTTGAGACCACAAGGATACACGCACCTGTAACTGTTTATTAAATAGCCTTCTGTGCAAGTACATATGGGATGGTAATTGTTCAGGTTTGATGCAGAGATTTCATCTCCAATGCTATGGTGTTTATTTTATTTTATTATTTAATCATTTCTATGCCACCACTCCCCCCAGGACCTGGAAAGGCTGCAGGCAGCTGTTAGGGAACTCACCGGCAGGGGCAGCTCTCTTGAAGCAGGGATCTGCAGACTCTGAGCCTCAAAGGGAAGTGGAAGGAGGAGGGGTGGTCAGGGGTAGGGTATGGAAGGCGACTGGCTGGCTGCTGGACAGACAGGCAAGCCGGTCGGAGGAGGAGGCATTCAGGGGCAGGACAGCCACCCTGATTTGGTGTTAAGCGCTGAGTGGCACTTAAGCCATGAGACATGCTCCTCCTCCAAGCCCTCACCAGAAATATATTATGTGGAACAGATATCCGAGGATCTCAAAATGGCTTGTGGGGAATCAAAACTATAAAATAAAATTCCGATCAAAAATAATAAAAACAGCTATACTGATATTCCGTACCTTTAAACTCCTACAAACTTTAAAAAATAACACTGAAAATATTTTTATTTTAATGCAGGTTCAGATAAAAACAGCAGGCAAAATAATCTATAATCCTAAAAATTAGCAGTAGATATTCTGATGGTAAAATATCCAGCAAGGGAAAGATTTTCTCTTGTTTTATTACCTTCCCACAAGAGTGAAATCTGAATAGTTTCGGCACCAGGCAAATGGATGTGGGGAGTCGGAGACACTATTCCGTTTTGTGGGCCTCTTTAGTGATGACCAAAGTCTAGCCTCTCATGGGCACAAGAGAGCTAAGGATGAAGCATGTATGCATTTAGTTATGGCGAGGGCACTGACGTCCTGTTCAGTTTCCTTGAGGCCCCAAAATGTCAGGCTAGGACTGAGGGTTCCCATCCTTTCAAACATAAGGAAGACGGCCAGCCCACTAGGTCTCTTGCTTTGAGTCACAACACCACTTACACTTCCGTTTGGTTGCAGGCTACAGTCGGTCAAGGCTTGCATTTCTCAGAAAAGAAGCGGAAGGAGGGTTGTGGCAATGCTGCAGATTCTGAAGCGCAGGGCTTCTCCAGAGCATGGTGGACTCTGACGGAGATGTTGCAAGGTGAAACAGAAAGCAGCCTGGTCTCTTCCTCTTCCGTTTCCTGCAGTCTGAGTAAACTCTGAACTGCAACCTGAGGAATCTGAAGCACCATAAACATGCAGTGCTTACAGCCTCATCCCCTGTCTGCTCATCCAGTAGCAGCAAACCTTACTGCATTCAATATGACTGTCTCAGAAGCCTGTTTTACCATAGAGTTTTTGCCCAATTGCTAGAGCATCACCTGAAAGTCATGGGTGTGATGACATCACTTCCTGTACAACATCCCCAATGTGGCTTCTTTCTCCCTATCCCCTGCTGGTAATCCTGGTCCTAATTCAGATTAGGGGCACAGCACATGGAGAAGAGGGGATTAAGTCATTCCACACCATTTCCTAAACTGAATTAGCCTGGGAAGCTACCATTTGCCCAGTTGGGGAAACTTGCGGGTATTCATGAACTATATGCAAGTTTATTTATTGTGGCAAAGAGCCAAAATGGCACTTTTAGGTCAAGAGAAGGGTGGGTGGGTGAAGTACTATAAGTACAGCAGTGCTAATCAACACTGGGCATGCACGCACCAGGGAGTTCCAGGGTCCCCTCTGGCTATCTGGGAGGACCCTCCTCCCTAGTTTCACCTCCTAAATTGAAAGTAAGTAGGGGAGGGGGAATCTCGATACTCATACATTCAATATCTTGTGGGTCTCTAAGGTACTGGATTCAAATCTAGCTGGATTAACATCTACACAGCACAGAGGAACAAAAAAGGGTTGGAAGGGGAGGCTTAAAAAAAAGTTTAAAAAACAGTGGCACACTCTTATCTTGAAGATGTTCCTGATGTGTTCAGATTGCCAATTCTTTTTTTCTGGCCAGGTTTATTTACAATCTCTATGTACCAGCACAAACAATTTAATAAAACCAACACTGAACATACAACATTTCAAACTAAAAGAAAACTAAAGCATCCCTCCCCTAACTAGCAGGCTTTGGCCTCCCCTAACTAGCAGGCCTCTGGAAGCTGCATGAGAGGCAGACTGTGAGCACAAACTTTTCTCAATCTCACACCATGAATAAGAAAAAGAAGTGCTAGTTTTTTACAACGTACTTTCCGCTACCTGAAGGGGTCTCAGAGTGGCTTACCATCACCTACCCTTCCCCTCCCCACAACAAACACCCCGTGAAGTAGGCAGGGCTGAGACAGCTCTGAGAGAACTGTGACTGGCCCAAGGTCACCCAGCTGGCTGCATGTGGAGGAGAAGTGGGGAATCAAACCTGGTTCTCCAGATGAGAGACCACTACTCTTAACCACTCCACCAAGCTGGCTCTTATGAGCAGACTCCACTGACTGAATTTCAACCCAACAGAAGAAGCAGAACACAATTCAAGTCCAGAAGCACCTTGAAGGCCAACAAAATTTTTCATTGTATAAGCTTTCACAAATCCGCTTAATGCTATACCCTGGAAAATTTTGTTCGGTTTTAAAGTGCTACTGAATTCAAATTTTGTTCATGGTATTTTGTCACCCCCCCCCCCCCAAAAAAAAGGTGTACCTACTACATCACTGCTGGGTAGAACTGGGCCTCAGCCTGGACCAGACCAGTGGTTATTTCTCACATGGACACTCCCTGGGCATCACTCCTGCCATCATGAGGACAACCACATATTCTGCAGTACTGATATTCTGCTGCAGGGACTTCCCTTTCCTGCTTTCACAGCAGTTTCTGGTGAAACGGAATGGAGGACCGCTTGATAGCACAGGGAGGGGAGTAAGAACAGCTAAGACCACAGAGAAGGGATTCCAGAAGAAGAGAGAATGGCATAAGGACAGTCACTTGAGGTGACAGCCATGAGTCATGTATAGGGATGCCAGGTCCCCCGTGGCCCCTGATGGGGGATGGGGGGTAGGCTTGCCAGATCCAGGTTGGGAAACTCCTGGATATTTGGGGCGTGGGGTACAATGCCATAAACTCCTCCCCAAAGCATCCATTTTCTCCAGGACAACTGAGCTCTGTAGTCTGGAGATGAGCTGTAATTCTGGGGGATACCCAGGTTCCACCTGGAGGCTGGCATTTCTGTCTGAGGTATCAGCCAAGGGCACCTCAGAAGCACAGAAGGGATCATGTCTCCCTAAATTTGCCTGTGGATCAAGATATCTGTCACTACATCTGACCACAATGAAAAGTTATCAAGAGGAGGACCCCATGAGGACTCAAGAGGGAAGGCAATCAAAAAGGGCAACACTAAAATGGTGGCTGAGATTTCGGGAGACAGAACTGTCAGCTTTCACAGTCACTTGGCCAATCCAAAATGGCAGCCGAGATCGCACAAAGTAATCTTGTAAAATCTTTTTAATACTTTTAAATTTTTTATTCAATCCCATTTTGTTACTTTCCATGTTTCCCCCCCCCCCACAAAACTGGAGACTTTCTGACCCTTGTGGTAGATACTTATTTATTTTGAAACATGATTAGTTGAGCATGGGGTGAAGAAATAGTTCTCTTCATCTATCTTAACCTCTTACTATCCATCAATATAGCCCCATGGCTGTTTTAAAGGTTGCTTGTGCTTCAGGGCACAGCAAGCCCCTTTTGCCCTGACCCAGAGGGTCAAAAGCCCCATGTGCGTCACACAGGGAGGGGCCCTGACCCCTGAAACATTCCCCAGGGTTTGCCATGAATATGAAAGAGGCATCCCAGACTTGGGAGATATACAAGACCCATTATTAAGCAGGATAATGCACCATGACGACGTTCTCTGTCCTCCCACGCCCTGCTCCATTTGGGCACATGAGGGGTTGGCATGATCCCAGTATCACTGGGGGTTCACACAGAGATTCTCATTGTTGGGGAAGTCAACCCATCTCACACACACACAAAGCAATCTAGCACAACAGATACAACAGGAGGAAGAGCTGAAATTTGAGACTGAAGGAGAGACTTTATGACGAAAGGAAAACACGAGTTTGCATTAGGGTTGCCAGCTTTGGATTGGAAGGTTTTCGAAGTGGAGCCTGAAGTGGGCAGGGCTTGGGGTGGAGAGAAATTTCAGCGGGGTATAATGCCATAGGGTCTATCTTCTGCAGCAGTCATTTTCTCTTGGTGAACTGATCTGTGTCACCTAGAGATCAGTGGAAGATAACCAGCCACCACCTGGAGGTTGGCAATCCTTGTCTGCATAAATGCCAGTCTTAAAGTAGGCCTCCCCTAAAGAGAGTGAAGGATCTCGGCTCTGCCCTGCAGGCAAGCTAAAATTGAAGCTAGTATATAGCTCAAGAATTCAAATACTCAAAATCCTTCAAAATTACTTTCCTATTTCAAGAAAAAAAGAAACAGAAAGTGTATAGTCTCAACCTTTGTAAAAGCAATCATTTTCTTCTGGTGTTTAATTAATCTGTAAATTTTGATTAGTGTTAATTCACTTGTTTTAATGCACTATATTAATTTTCATTTAGCAAAGGTTTATTCCATATCAAGAAGTACTGCTTTTCTGCTACCAGCTTATCTCTTGGGAATCTTATCAATCAAAACAAACAAACAAACAAACAAGAACTCCTTTCACACCAACAGCTGCCATCTTGCAAAGTTCATTCTGTTTGTATCTGCTTTGATTCCTTTTATCCAATGTATTTGTCATTGTGGTTTCCAAATGAATGGCGCTAGCTCTGTCTTGTGCAGTTGTCAACATCCAAAATAGGATGGCCAACTGCCTGGAGAAAAACATGTTCTATGACTTTAAGAGACCTTTCACAGGTTACTGTGATGTTATTTTCCTGCATGCCACCAAAAACATTAGTGCCTGTTACCATACATTAAACCTCCATTAAAGGGGCAGAGAGTTTTTCTCTAGGCCTCCAGGCAACTCTATCAAAACGTGCTGGATCAGCCTTTCTAGTTCTATGACTGTAGTGAAATAATGCCTTAAAATCTTGTTCATGAAACTCTGTCTCAGGCTTCGGCCCAGTGAAATCTTTAGTGAGAAAGTTTTGCTTCTTTTAGTGCAAGAATGTATTGCCAGTTAGTTGCACCTGTGCCCTTCAGAGGCCTACCACTGTATACTGATGAGACAATTGGCTTCAGTTGTTCCCAGTTAGCTTATTATGAGAATGACGCAGCATTACCTCACCTGCTTTAGGACTGGCTCCTCTACCTTGACACTAGAAACCCCATTGGTTAATTAATAGTCTTTGATTGGTTTCTGTGCCCAAGACCCCACCTGGGAATAAGCCATAAAGATCTTCTTCTCATTTTGGAGAAACCCTTGTCTGTAACCTTTTGAACCTGCAAGTTGTATTATGGACTTTGAAACTCTGTCTTACCACTTTGCCATTCTTGTGAGTATCTTGTGTTAGCCAGAAATAGTATGCAACATTCTTATTTTTTCACTGATAGTATATAACTTACTTATGTGCACCTTAATAAATATAAAATAATTTTTAAAATCTTGTATTGGATTCTGGAACAAGCCAAGTCAAAGCCTATCCTGAATTACTTGTGCTATGCTACCAGAAAAAACGTTTTGTTTGTGGGTCTTGTCTCTGGACAGAGCCAAGTTCCCTGGTAACCCCCTGATAGCCTCAATACTGCCTCTTGAATGCCTAGGGCAGGGGTAGTCAAACTGCGGCCCTCCAGATGTCTGTGGACTTTAATTCCCATGAGCCCCTGCCAGCATTTGCTGGCAGGGGCTCATGGGAATTGTAGTCCACGGACATCTGGAGGGCTGCAGTTTGACTACCCCTGCCCTAGGGGGACCATTCAGAAGTGGTGGCAGTACTACCGAACAAGGAGGTTGGATTATCCACTTTCTTGGGTTTTGTAATTGTTCTGACCCTTCTCGTGGGCCACCCTCTTCTCTGAGGTCTGTGTGGACTTGGCCTTGCGGATGTGGGGTGTGACTACAATGACCGTTTAGATAAAGAGCTGAACTGAACCTTTCTGCGCGTCTGCATTCCAATTGCTGGTAGAACCTTCCGCTTTCTCCTCCCTTGCAAATGCCTGACATCAATGTTCCCGTTAGATCAAAATGTGCTGCTGGAGCTCTAATGATCCCTTCCTTCCTCAATAAACAAGTCTGTTTCTGTACTTGTTAGTCTGTTGCAAGCAGGAATCTTGTGGCACCTTAAGGGTTTTAACTAAAATGGGAGGAAGTGGGCGCTCTTCCACAAAAGCTTCTGCTAGGATAAAATGCTGATAGCCTCTGAGACACCACTAGACTCCAATTTATCCTTCCTTCCTTGGGTTCCCCACTCTTCATCACTTCCTTTTCCTGTATCATCCTCCCAGCTGACCTCATCAGAGTCACTGACCCAAGATTCCCCTACCCTTCTTACACACCCAAGTTGCTTCCTCAAAGGCATCTTCCCATTCTTCTCCCCCCAAACAAGAGGGTGGATTCGGGAGAACACTCAGCATCCTTTGATTGTCTATGTTCCAGGTGTTCCCTCTCCTCGGCGCTCTCTTCAAGAGCCAGCATGGTGAAGTGGTTCAAGAGCCATGGTCTCTAATCTGGTGAGCTAGGTTTGAGTCCCCATTTCCCCACATTATTATTATTTTTATATTTCCCACCACTCCCGAGTTGGCTCGTGGCATGTTACATGACATAAAAACCCAGCTAAAAAAAACCAGTTAAAACATAATCCCCAACATGGCGGGAAACCCCTCCCCACCCCCCACGATTACAGGGGGGGGAAGGAGGTAAGATGAATACTCATACCTGGAGGGGGGCGTAGATCTACCTCGCTGACCCCAGCCTCAACCATAAACCTGGCAGAAGAGCTCCATTTTACAGGCCCTGTGGAATGCTGTAAGCTCCCGCAGTGCCTGCAGTTCACCCGGGAGCTCATTCCACCAGGTTGGGGCCAGGACCAAAAAGGCCCTGGCCCTGGTTGAGGCTAGGTGCGCTTCCCTGGGGCCGGGAATGATCAATAAATTTTCACCCGCAGAGCATACGTTAGGCGGTCCCGCAGGTATGTGCGTCCCAACCCGTGTAAGGCCTTGAAGGTCAAAACCAAAACCTTGAACCGTATCTGGACAGCAATTGGCAACCAATGTAGCTTCCTCAACATAGGCTAGATATGGGCCCTCCAAGGTGTACCGGTGAGGACTCTAGCAGCTGCATTTTGCACCAGCTGAAGTCTCCGGATCAAGGACAAGGGCAGGCCCACGTAGAGCGAGTTACAGAAATCTATTCTGGAGGTGCCCGTCACATGGATCACTATAGCCAAGTGTTCGGGGGACAGGGAGGGTACTAGTAGCCGGGCCTGACAAAGATAGAAAAATGCCTGGCCAGCTGCCTTCTTGACCTGCGCCTCCATGGTAAGTGATGGTCACACCCAGATTCCTGACTTGGGGTGAAATCGCAAGTTGCATCCCTGCCAGGATGGGGAAGCATACTTCCTGATCCTGCCCCCTACCACCCAACTACAGGACCTTCATCTTAGAGGGGTTGAGTTTCAGGCGACTCTGCTTGAACCATTCTATCACTGCTTCCAAATATCTGGCAAATGGTTCCGAGTGCCTTTGGACCAGGTACTATTCTCTCAGAGTTATTCTCACTGAGTGGTTCTCTTAGAGCTCTCGCAGCCCCACCTGCCTCAATGTTTCTGTAATGGAGGCTTTGCGCCAGGCTGCAGGCAAGTTGCCCCGCCTCTTCCTGCTGCTGCATGGAGGAGCATTTGGCCCAGTGCACCTCATCCGCCCCAGATTTGTGCTCCTGTATGGGAGCCAGGGCAGCAAAGTTCCCAATGAGAAGAGTGTCAAGGAGTCTGTTTTGGGAAAAGGAAGGGAAAGGTGTTTGAAAGCTGCTTTGGGACTCCTTTGGGTAGTGAAAAGCGAGGTATAAAAACCCACCTCTTCTTCTTTCTCATCAAGTATACTTTAATATGATGATATTCTCTCAAAGAATGCAGTCCAAGCACATGGGTCTGGATGGGAAGGTGCATATTTTCTAGGGGCCTGCACACACCGCAGTCATTTTCCTTCTGCTAGCCTCTTATGGCTGCTACACAAATACATGATCACCCACGAGGGCTTTCTCAGACTGTAAAGAAAAAATAGCAACCGTGTTAATGCTGCAGTGATTGCCACCGCTGTTTTTTAAAACTCTCTAAAGCCTTCTGGCGACCCAACAGAGAAGAAAAGGAAAAGCAAACAGCAGAGTGGGGAAGCCGGTGTGTCAAAAGATCCTGTGTGGATGCTCTGCTTCTGATGTGAGTGGCAGCCGACTACAGGGTGGAGGATCCTTACTGGGGAGCATCCTCCCAAAGGATGTTCAGGAAACCCCTGGAGAGACATCACACACACACACTTCCTGATCCCGCCCCCTGTAACACACCACTGCATTCATTGCTCATTATTTTACTGTTTAAAGTTTGAGTCCAGCGGCACCTTTAAGACCAAGAAAGTTTTATTCGCGGTATGAGCTTCTCAGACTTTGTTCTGCTGCTTCAGACCAATACAGCTACCCACTTTGATTTATTTACTGATTAGAGTCCTATCCTGTTCTTAAGAAAACAAACCAAGGGCACTTCCCCTCCAGGAACTGAGCAGGCTGCAAATGCTGCCCAGTTGGGGCAGCACAATATTCCCCCGTGACGGCAAGATTATCACATCATTTTTTTTTTTACATCACACAAGAAAACAGCAAGCAAGCAGTTTGGGGTAACCTACACTCAAACGAAACATTACCTCTGACTCAGGTGACCATCCCACTTCAACGTCACACACTCAAACAGGGTGCCATGCCGGAACAGCACTCTGGAACGCTATTTGTGGGGAGGAGGGGCTTCTGGCTTCCCTCCCGTGCAGTGGAAATGTCCCTGGGGTGGGCTATTTGTCCTTGAGAGCCAGTGCAGTGCTGAAGAGCGGCAGATTGTAATATGGAGAACCAGGTTTGATTTCCCATTCCTCTTCCACATGCACAGTTGTTTTTTTTACAGCTGACCTTGCAGAGCAGTTCTCTTAGAGCTCTGTCTCACCTACCTCACAGGGTGTCTGTTGTGGGGAGAAGATGGGGAAATTATTTGTAGCGGCTTTGGGACTCCAAGCAGTGGAAAGTAGGGTATAAAATACAGCTCTTATTTTCTCTAGCTCCCCCTGTCTCTCCTTGGAGCCAGAGAAAGAGGCAAACAAGGGTCATTTCCACTCATGACAACAGTGTGCGAGGGAATCCAGAAACCCGTCCTTCTGCCTCCTCCCTCATAGCACTCTGGCGTCTCACGGAGTCCCGTTTAGGATAGATCCCGTTCTTCTGAGTGACAGTGAGTTGGGACAGGCATCTGTGTCCTCAGCCACACAAGAGGCGGCATCTAGTTTGAATCCTAATTGCATGAGGTCTAGTGACTATAGCACAACGGGGTTCTGAACCACAGGGATCTTAAAATCTTTTCTTTTCCTCTTGGAAACTGCATTCTCCTGCTGTCCAATCTGTGCTACCAAAAGCCACATTTTGGGGACCTTTCAAAATGGACTCTGCATGAACAGGGCATCATTCCAGAAGAGTAACCATATTCATCTGCCAGCATGAAAAATAAAATGGGGTTCTTGGAGCCCTTGTGGAAAGCCCTGCTTGTGTTACAGTCCAAGGAGTGAAGGAACTTGCTTCCCAAGCATGCCAGGCCCTAATTCAAATCAGGACTGCAGTGGGGGGAGGGAGAGGACTTCCGTATCACCTCTGCAACTGCAGACCTGAGCTGAAACAGCCTTGGGGGGGGCATGATCTGTGACATTGCACAGCTGACTATATTGTTAATGGGACAAAAAGCACCCCATGCTGTTTTTGAGGATGATGAACAACTTTTTAATACCTCACTTTTCACAACCCAAAGTGGCTAGCAAACACCTTTCCAATCCTCTTCCCACAACAGACACCCTATGAGGTAGATGGAACTGAGAGAGCTCTGAGAGAACTGCTCTGTGATAACAGTTCTAAGAGAACTATGACTAGCCCAAAGTCACCCAGCTGGCTGTGTGTGAAGGACTGGGGAATCAAATCCAGTTGTCCAGATCAGAGTCCACAGCTCTCTAACCACAATACCATGCTGGCTCTCAGAATGGAAGGGAGGGCAGGACCCCCCCCCTTTCCCCCCAACTTCATGATCCCAACACTAAATCGATCCCCCCATCCACCCTCAGTATCTGAACTGTCAGAGTCAGGTGGGGAATTCAGATTTTACATGACAGAAATTGTAATGTATAGCTCTCCCTTTTATGTCATACTTAGGCACCCGTAGCTCTAGATGCACTAGACTCTAGGAAGAAGCTATCTAGAAACAAATATGCACCAGAGATAGGGGTGCCATTCTCCAGGTGGGACCAGGGAATCCCCTGCTTTGGAGGACGGACTTTGTGGCACTGTACCCCACTGAGGTCGTGTCCTCTCCAAGCTCCACCCTGAATCTGCAGTAGCTCCCCAACCTGGGTTTGGCAACCCTATCCCAAGCTAATAACCAGGGGTGACATGGCAACCCTAAGTGGAGAACATGCTCACAGCTAACTTTGGTGCAAACTTGTAATTATATTTATTTCTGATATGCATGTACCCTTCACACATCTGATGAAGTGATATACTCTTGTGCTGGGATGAATTTTCTGACGTTAGGATGCTGCTTGACTTCAGTTCTGTTTTGCAGGCCTGCAGCTGGCCTGTACCAATGGCAGGAGGGTGCTTACAAACACCACATCCAAAGCAAAGAAATCTCTTCTACTTTCCCCAAATCCAAAGCTGGGTTTGCCCCTGGAACCACTAAAACAGCAGTCGCTGCGACCCCAGGGCAAGTTTAAAATAGCTGAACCCAATGACCTCTTGTTAGGGCTGGAGTCTTGAGAGGAGGAGGAGGAGGAGACTGCCCCCCATATGCCCCCATATCCCCAGAGGAATCTGTCATTTTTCCCACAAGCAAAACCACAGAATTTCACACGCTCTGCCCTGGTGCAAAGGCAAGGGAAAGTTAAGATGGAGAACAGCCAGCAAGAGGTAGGTTGACCATCTAGCTGCTATAATCCCAGGAGGGCAGGTAGGCATCTTAGTCTCTTGTAGCAAAACAAAGCAGAAATCCAGGGGCATCTTAAAGACAGACATTTCTTCCAGTGTGAGCTTCCGTGGGTCAGAGCTCATTTCCAATCCACTGAAGAAGCAAGTTCTGGCTCACAAGGAATAAATGTTGTTAGTATTTGAGGCGCCCCTGAACCTACATTTCATTCTACTAGCAAACTGCCCCCCCAGATTCAAAAGTGGGGGGGCTCCACTTCTGGGGGCTCCAATCGGACTAAGGCTAACCTACCTTGCAGGGTTATTGTGAGCATAACATGGAAGTGGGAAGAACAGTGTTACGAGACACTTGGGGTCCCCCTTGTGGAGAAAAGAGGTGTATGAGATCTGAAACATGGGTATTCATTCTGGGTGTAGAGAGACAGACTTGCATTTACCATCAACCAAAAAAGTCACATGCCTGCTGCATGCCCTGCAGAGCACAGCATGGCCATATTAGGAGATATAGTATTAACAGGAATGATATAATTCTAGGCTTTTTTGTTGTTGTCTGAGTACCTATGAGCATGTAGGATTGTCTCCCCTCTCCACTGTTTAACCTCAGCTAGCTCTTAGGTACCTGGAAGGAGTGGAAGGGTGCCATGTCGTGCTCTCCTCTGGACAAAGCACCACAGATCAGGACTGAGAGAGGGAGCACAGGCTGGTGTGGAGAGAGAGGACTAAAACTGCCACTCCATATACCAGGGTGGCCTCACTGTGGCTCTCCAGATGTCCATGGACCACAATTCCCATGAGCCCTTGGCAGCAAAACCCTTCTGTGTTCCCCCTGGCTGCTAGCTGTGGTGGGCAATCCAATACCAGGCTGTGCCGACAGGAAATCAGCCTAGGTCATTGCCACTGTCAGGAGAGGGAAGGGTCAAGGACGGAGGGAAACAATGTCATGCTGACAACACAACACCACTTCCTGCACAAAACTGGAAGTCATATCATTGGGCTGGCGTGCATCATGCCAACATGGTGACATCACTCCTGGGTTCATGTCAGAAGTGAAACAGTGCAGAGACTTTCCCCCATTCCCCCCCCCCCCGCGGCCACCCTGCCAAGTGGCAGAAGGGGCAGTGGGAAGTCCCCAACCATGGGATCCAAGCAAGGTGAGGGGAGACCTCTCTAGCATGGGCACTGGCCTCCACAGAGCATTTTGCTCAGCATGCAGGGCTATCCACCCAAGGGACTGAGGAGAGCCCCTGAGGTGAGTTGCTCCAGAATGGCTAGTGAAGTACTGTTGAAAGGGGCCTAAAATACACCTTGTGGCTAGATGTTCCCGATTTTAAGGGATCCCCTTTTGTAAAGAAGTGCAGAATGAACTAACATCCTCCCATTGCTCCAAAGAACCTTGCACTGCTTTTCACCTGCTCCGGCTGTGACTGTTGATCTTCCTTGCAGAAGACTGCTTGGAATCGAAGAAGGAGCTTGCAGGTCAGGCCATGATGTCTCCATCATAAAGAGCCTTGAAGGAGCGCTAATAAGTGCCTGTAGTGCAGGCAGAGGAGGATCTCGCACAAAGAGTCCTGGAAGGGGAATGAAGGCCTGACCCACAAGCAAGGGAGGATGTGGCAGAGGGGAGCAGAAGGCGTTCCCTGGAGGGCGACAGGACGGAGACAGGAAGCCACGGCATTCCGGTCCGGCTCAAAGCAGTTACAAAGAGGAAGCTGGACAGGGGGTGGGGGAGGGGCTGCAAAGCAATATTCCAGCGGAGAAGCTTCTGCTTGGGAACAGGGAGCAGGATTAGATGGGAGTTTTGCGCCACCCTCTAGCTTGATCCTCAGCCCTGGTCAATCAGCCCTCTGCAGACATTCTGTTCACACAAACGGGAAGCCCCACCTCATCCACCATCACCATGCTGTGTTCACTGGCGAATGAATAGTGGATTGGCCTGGCCATATGTATGGCCAATCCGTGCATTGTCCCATTTATGTTAAAGTGACTGATTGGACCTACAGTGCATCGCAGTGGCTGCACACTCCCAGTCAGCCTGGGTGTAAACATCTGCAGAGGGCTACATGATCAGAATGAATCTGGAAAGTATGAGGAAGGGACTGAAGTCAAACATTCCTTGTGCTTCTGGGGGGAGAAAGCAAATTCGGTGCTCCCAAATGTACCCCCTGCCCTGGTAAAACATCATTTGCATAATTCAGCCAAATTGAAAGCACCGGGATGAGCATTATTTTGTGTGTGAGTGTTTTACAGAACTTCAAAAGGTAAGGACACACGTCCTGTATGGGGGCGGAGAACAATGAAATTGGATTTCACTTTCTTGGGTTGGTGGGGCTCAGATGTCTGGATTCTGTGCTGCACCTGGCTTTATATGGCACTTTTTATTTATTTAATTACTCCATTTATACAACACTTCTCTCTCCCGTGGCGACCCAAAGCATCTTACATCTTTCACTTCTCTCCTCAAAGCAACCCTGTGAGTTAGGTTAGCCTAAAGAGTATGTGACTGGCCCAAGGTCACCCAGTGAGTTTTCATGCCAGAGTGGGAGTTTGAACCTGAGTCACCCGGATCCTATTCTGCCCACCACACTACACTGGATGGTTCCATAACAGACTGCTGGACAGATTACATTGTTCCAAGTTCTCCCTGTAAGTGGAAAACTAGCGCAGTGTGAGAACAGATCTAGAATCTTTCATCCTGGAATGCTATTGATTTATCTTATTTATGGCCCACCTTTCTCTCGGAGCCTCAAGGCAGGTCGCAAGGCATAAAAACAATGCAGTCGGATAGCATAAGACATCCATAAAACAAACACAATGGCACTAGATCACCACATTAGAAGGCAAAGCAAACAAAAAAAATGGATAAAATGACACGCCAGGAACAAATGCAGAGACCGGATTTCAAAAGTCGAAGGCAATCTACTCAGGGCAAGAGAATACGTTCAATAAATAGGGCAGCGGACTGCAATCCTATTCCCTGCCTAAAAGCACCCTCCTGAATCATTTCATTATAGAGCATCTCTGAGCAGGCAAAAGGGGAGACCCCCATATTGAAACTGGCCAGACATTTTTTACTCAGTTTTCTACCTCCATAATATTAAAAAATGAAAGAAAAAGAAACAATAAAGGAAAAGCGCATAATTAAATATAGGAAAGAGAAGAAACAAGAAGCTTCTGATTGTATCTATGACAGGTATAAATCAAATTACTTCTCTTTCACTAGGGATTATATGGAAACAGAATTAAATCCCTCCTTTTTCTATAGGCTAATTTCCAACCCCTTGTCCACAAAATCATGCACCATCACTTTGTTTTTGTTATAGCATGCAAAAAGTCGATAAGAGGTTTCCAAAGTCAGAGGAAGCGTACCTCCCCTGCCTTGAAGGAGTGCAATTAACAGCTTCATGCACCATCAAGAATGGGGGGTGAGGGAGGAATCTTTGACGCGGGAGGTGCAGGACATGAATGTAGCTCACCAGGCATTTTACCATCTGCACCAGGCGAAGCTACTAGCACCCTATCTGGCCCCTAGCCACAGTGATCCACGTGACGGTCACCTCCAGCTTGGATTACTGTAACTCACTCTATGCAGGGCTACCCTTGGCCATGACCCAGACATTACAGCTGGTGCAGAATGGTGCAGAATGAAGCGGCACGGGTCCTTACGGGGACTCCATGGAGGGCCCACATTCGACCTGCCCTCCAGCAGCTGCACTGGCTACTAGTGGAGTGCCAGATGAGGTTCAAGGTTCTGGTACTGACCCTTAAGGCCCTGCGTGATCTGGGCCCTGCTCAAAAAGCTTTGGATCCACAGGGCCCTGGGATCCACAGGATCCACCACCGCCCTGTCTCACATCTAGCGTTTCTGGGGAATTCTGTTGAAAAAGCTGCTGTGGACCAAATATCAGCACTTCTGGAGGAAACTTCAGCCCCTGATCCATTTCAGTCGGGTTTCGAGCCTGGCCATGGAGTAGAGACAGCGCTAATCGCCCTGACGTATGACCTCCGCCCCCAGCTGGACCAAGGTGGGTCAATGCTGCTGGTACTATTAGACCTGTCAGCAGTGCTTGACACAGTTGATCATGAGCTCTTAGCTCATTGCCTCACCAATGACAGAATATAAGGGACAGCCGTCAAACGGCTGATCTCCGGTCGCAGACAGAGGATAGCAATAGGAAGAGTATCTAATCATCACATGTGGAGTCCTATCTATTTAATATCTTCATGTGCCCTCTTGCTCAGCTAGTGCAGAGGTTTGGGCTGGGTTGACATCAGTATGCCCATGACATCCAGCTCTTCCTCCTGATGGATGGCCTCCCTGATTCTCCCCCAGAAGCATTAGCCAGCTGCCTGGAATCAGTCAGAAATGGCTCAAGCAGAGTCCTCTGAAGCTCAACCCTGCAAAGAAGGAGGTACTGTGGCTGGGTAGGAAGGGTCCATCCCCCTGGGTGGGGTATGCATAGCCTGAGGAGGGACTTCCATTGTTCCTGGCTCTGACCTCAACCAAAGATCTGGTGGAAGAGTTCTGTTTTGCAGGCCCTGCGGAAATCTGATAGCTGCATCAGGGCCCTCAGCTCTCCTGGGAGCTCATTCCACCAAGTCAGGGCCAGGACTGAAAAGGCCTTGGCCCAGGCCCTCCAGCAGATGAGCACCCACGGAGCAAAGTGCCCTGCAGAGGGGCATAAAGAGACAAGCAGTCCCTCAGATAGGCAGGGTCCAACCCGCAGATGGCCTTAAAGGTCAACACCAAAACCTTGAACCTGATCTGGGCCAGAACTGGCAACCAATGCAGTTACCTCAGCACAGGCTGGATATGGGCCCTCCAAGGTGCATCTTATCACAGCTGTGAAGTAGCATCTAGCAAACACTTCCCATTTAAATTCTCCCGGTTCAGTTTCTGCATTGCAATTAGCATTAGTTCATTGAATGAAAGGCAACAAAAAGGAACACAGGCAAATGGGGAAAACCTAATGTTGAAATTGCCAAGATTTCCACCACCACCCAAAACTGACAAACAACTGTGATGCCTGTTATCCATATTCTGGTGCTCTAGACTCGATTCTCCTAGAGGAGATCAGCCTTGACTGCTCCTTAGAAGGCCAGATCCTGAAGATGAAGCTGAAATACTTTGGCCACCTCATGAGAAGGAAGGACTCCCTGGAGAAGAGCCTAATGCTGGGAGCGATCGAGGGCAAAAGAAGAAGGGGACGACAGAGAATGAGGTGGCTGGATGGAGTCACTGAAGCAGTCGGTGGGAGCTTAAATGGACTCCTGGGAATAGTAGAGGACAGGAAGGCCTGGGGGATCATTGTCCATGGGGTCGCGATGGGTCGGACACGACTTCACAACTAACAATAATAACAAAGAGGATTCTCTGCTGCATTATCAGCCACTGTGAAAAATGAGTCACGCGAACTCATATAGGGGAACATATTGAGTGTACAGAATGCATGACACCAGCAGAGCAAGGTGTGATTGTTGGCAATATGTATGGATGCAAAAGCTCACCTGTGCAAAGTTGGCTGCAACTCAACCGCACTTTGCACAGGGCTGCAATTTGTACGGGGCAGAAGTCCTTTGGCAGAAGCTCTGGGGAGCTTTTTTAGTCTTTTGCCACTAAATTGAAAAAAAAAAATGGGGGGGGGATTTTTGCCGATATCCTAGAACTGCTGCGTAGTAATGGTAATTTCCCACCCCTTCTTGAAAATTTGCGTGATTTTCTCTTTGTGATTCCCTAATTTGATCCTGCACGCAGGTCGTGATACACACACACACACACATTTGTCTGTGTTTCAGAAAACTGTACCCCCAAATCTGTACTGTGAGGGGTCATGATACTGGCTTACATTTCAAGCCTGTTGTTAGAAAGGAAAATGTGAGCTGCTTTGTTCACTGAAAACACTCTGCTGTCATTTGATGAGATGCAATCATGATGGAGGTGGGGTTGCGTGTTCTTTTTTTAGCTAATCAGTAATTGTGCAAGCTGGTCCAGTAAGTTCAGCAACGACGCTTCTGCAGTTATTTGTGCAGAAGTTGTATTCCCACCACAAGCCCTAGATTAAATGGAAGTCACAAAAGCGGATGTCTACCACATCCTCCCCCACAATGAAGGCTTAACTCTTGAGATATTTCTGTCTCCTGGCCTTCCCAGCAGTTTTCGGAGATGGACTGACACATCAGCCATCACGAGGACTGTCTGCAGGAGGAGACACTGAACAAGCATATGCGTTTCCCTAGGGAGGGGTGAGGCAGCAGGGCACTCGGAAAAGGAAACGTCCTGCCCAGCAGGGCTCTGCTGTGAGTCAGCAGTGTTCTAGAGAAAGCTTCCCCTCTCCATGGCTTCCTGTGCAACAGTGTGCTTGGAAGTCCCCAAAGCAGAAATATCTATCCACCAGAAACTCTGGCATACAGATAGGGCCAGCCTCACCACAGAGGAAAGGAACACCGCTTTTGAGAGCAGCAGATTCCACAAAGGACTTCATGATCTTGCTCCTACACTTCTGGCATCTGTAGGAGCTACAGGGAATGGGCATCAGCACAGTATGGGTGTGCAACCAACTACAAAATGGTTGCCACAGGATAATGAAGCCAATCACAAAATGGCGGGAGGTTCCAAGGCAAGGAGGGAGCTGTTTGCAAATGGGAAGTTCCCTGTAGACTCTGACCTTTGGGACTCTTCTAAATCCCCTCCCACTCCACCGAGGTGCAGGAAAACCAGGGTTGGTTCTTTGCTTTGGAGAAGGAGATGTGTGGCACCAGGAGATGCATTAGTGGGCACACTGTTGGAGATCACTGCTATTTTCTCTTTAACAATTGCAGTCCAAAATACAGGACATTATTTTGGCTTTTTGAAAAGGCTACACCTGCCACTGCCAGTGTTTTTGTCAAAGGTGAACAAAGACCTGAACTATCTATCCTATACCCTACCTCCCACCAGAGAAATATAGGAACGTCCGGATGGCATCCTTATTCTCATAAGAATCACCACCCATCCCACTTCCAAACCCATATTACTGAAGGTTCTGCTTGTTGGAATACACGAAATCTATAGTGTGCATGATTCAATAGCATATGAAGAATATCCTACAGGGGGCATCAGAAGAGATTTGTAATCAGCATAGTTAGAATAGGAAGTACCCAGTGTTTCTCCAATGGTCTCCTCCTGTGCCCTGATTGGCTCAATTGGAGGCTTCCTGCTCCTTTGAGCACAATCCTGATTTCTGCCAAAAAAAACAGTTCATGAGACTGTTAGGCTAGGTCTACCTCTCTTCTTTCTCTTTTCACAGTTGTTTCTAGTTTCAATAAAGTTATTTATTCTTTAAGCAGATGGTGCTCTAAGCCTCTGCATATTTAAACTATGCTTTTCAATATGTATGCTTTCACCTTGCAATTGCCTGCCTTCTACTCATATGGAAACCACATAAATATATATTTTGATGGTTAAATATCAACCTGCCATTTGCTACAATTTAATGCACCTTCTGAAGTGGGATGGGTGGTGACCAGAAGCATGGCCTTGTTTGTGGCGGCACAGTGGCTGTGGGGTGCCCTCCACACACAGATTTGCCCTGGTAAGTAATCTTATGCATTTCAAGTGCCAGATGGATACTTTTTATTGTTCAGGTCTCTTGATATTTTTTGTGGTGTCTAGATGGCCTATGCAGAAGTTTCTGGAGGTCTTGTGCTTTTTCTTACACGCCAACATTTCTTCATGTTCTTTATATTGTTATATGTTTTACTGTGGTACATAAGACATTTTGCTATATTTTCTCCCTGTGCATGCTTCATATGGTGCTGCTGCTATTTTAATACTTGTCAGTACTTTAATTCTGTTGTGGCTATTTTCATCTTACTGCTTCTGTCTTGTGAGTTTTATGAATTATTACTGTAAAATGTATTTCAATCTCTATACAATTTGGGCTGGAAATTGCAGTGGTATTTTTAACAGAGGTCACAAACCAATGTTTGTTTGTTTTTAAGCAGTCTAGGAAAACATTTTGTCTTTGAATACATTATGCAGTACTCAGGATAGACTCCTGCAAAGGGCCTTACTATGCATGCGCACACAATGATGCTAGTGGAATGATGCATCCAAACCTCCTCCAAGACAGAATCTTCCAGGTCCTGCGGAAAGTGCTGGACCTTGAAGTATAACAAATCACAATACCTATTTTAACCCGATATCCCACAAAGGAAAAAATAGGATACAGCATGCTGATAGGTGCATGAAACTAGGAATGGTTCCTAGGAGATACAGTTTGTAGGGGCATGTACTTCTCACACCCTTGGCTTCCAAAATGTGGCATGCTCCAGCTTGCTCCTGCTCCATTTTAATTTCTGGATTAAGTGATTGTAATCAATATTAAAATCAGAATGATTGTGATCAATATTAAGATTTCCCAAAACCAAAGTAGGCATCTACGTGTAGGGTTGCCAGTTTTGGGCTGGGAAATATCTGGAGATTTTTGGGGTTTGGCTGGGAGTGGGCAGGATTTGGGGTGGGGCAAGACCTCAGTGGAATATAATGCTATGGAGTCCTTTGCACATTCATCAAAGCATCCATTCTCTCCAGGGGAACTGATCTCTTTAGCCAGAAGATGACGTGTAATTTCAGGGGATCCCCCAGGCCCCACCTGGAGACTGGCATCCCTATCTACATGTCTACACTGGATTGTGTGTCTATTTTGTTTGACATTTCACTCAAATGTGAGCAGCTTGGTAGGGGCCCAGTTGTCATTCCTGCAGGTCTTGCAACATAAGTTTCTTTGTAAGCTGCAAGGTCATTTATTAATTTTATTTATCCCCCAGGGACCCAAAGGGCCTCATGTTGTTTTTCTCCATTTTCTCCTCTCAACAACCCTATGAGGTGAGGTTGAAAGTGTGTGATTGGCTCAAAGGCACCCAGCAAGCTGCCATGGCAGAGTGGGGATTCGAATCTAGGGGTCCCAGATCCTAGTCCAACACTCTAATCTCCACACTGCAGGGGAGCCAGGCCACGAAGGCAGTCCATCAGAGAAGGTCTTCATCATAATATTTGATAACTTTGTCGTATGGTTGCTTAGAGCATTATAAACCATCACTTGAAAAAATGACCACATATCCCATTAGGCCATGCAATAAAGTAGATGTGCAAAATATTCCTGATCCAAATTGCTTCCCTTTTTAAAATAATGGCAGATCACACGGACAGGATACCCCAAGAAGACAGCCACGCTGTCCCAAGAGAATACTTTTGTTAGCAAAATTACTGCAACAAACCTCTAACAAGAATTGGGTGAACACAGGAGAAGGGAAATGACAGTTCTCATGAAACAGTGAGGGAATACACACATTCGATCTGTTTGCTTGTCTTTGGCATTAACAAATACCAAGCCATGCAGTTGTATGGAACAGAGACATGGCAGATCTATCAACCGGGTGAGGATGGGAGCTGGCAGCAGCAGCCGTCACCAGATGGGAAACCTGTGGCAAAGTTGCATGAGACTGCACGGGTGCCCAGTTTGTCAAACATCTGACAGCACTGATGGCAACTGGCAGACAGACCACAAGGCCAACCAGCCGGGGACTGATCATCCTGGCCTTCTGGGATGCTGCCAAACAGCAGAGCCAGAGAACACACCAAGGCAAACCAGAGCAGAAGAATGCCCAACGGTACTAGGGCTCTTTGTCCTTACCCCTTAGGGCAGGGGTAGTCAAACTGCGGCCCTCCAGATGTCCATGGACTACAATTCCCAGAAACCCCTGCCAGCAAATGCTGGCAGGGGCTCCTGGGAATTGTAGTCCATGGACATCTGGAGGGCCGCAGTTTGACTACCCCTGCCTTAGGGTTACCAAACCCTGACTGGGAGCTGGGGATCCCCCAGTTTGGCACTTCTCCCCTCACTTTAGAGGTTTAAGAAACCAGGGAAACTTAACATGTGTGTGTGTGTGGGGGGAACAAACAGAAAATATGTTTCGAAGCAAATTCTACCATAGAGTTTTGCCCCCAAAACACCTCGCGAGGTGCTAATGTCACTTCTGGGTGATGTCGGCACATTGCAGCACTCTTCCCTGCTCCCAGAAAGCTCTCCCCACGCCCCACTAGCAGAATCAAAAGACCTGGCAACCCTATTACCCCTTCACCTGATTTTGTGTGCAAGAAAAGAGGCATTTCACCCATTTGTGGCAAATACCTAGCCTAGAAACTCTGGTCCTGGTAGAAAGCTTTCTGCTAAGCATCACGGCTATTGTGGTAGCTCTCCACTTATCTTCCACCATTTCCTTCCCAAGGTGGTACAGGAATTTTACACGTGGTGATTGTGCTGGCCACAGCATGGGATGAGGGCCTGGCTGCTTAGCAAGAGAAGCACCATCAGCTTAAAGCAGCCCAAAGAGCTTTCCCCTTGCTTCTGGGCCTGCCAGCCAATGCAGGGCTGTGGTCTGCTTTGCACCCCTCAGCCAGTGAATGACAGGAGGGTTCTTAGTATACTCCATTCCCCTTGGAGCAACAGGATAGATTGATGGCAGCCTGGCCACCACACAAATGTCTTTTTCACACGGAGCATCCCTGCTCTCCGGCAAAAAGGGGAGATATGGAATGAAAATGTTTCAGGTAGCACCTTATGCTCTTTGGATTTTCAGGATAAAGGCATGGTAGTGTTAGAACTGCACTTTGCATTCCTTATTTAAGGAGACATGTGTTTGTTTGTTTGTTTTTTGGGGGGGGGTAATCATACTATTGTTACTTTCTCAGTGGTTCACAGCAAAGCCCAATTCAACAATCTGGTTGCTGCCAAAACTCTTCATGTTGCCCCAGGAACATCTGGAGCAATTTCCACAATGCTTCTGGGACTGCCCGAGAAACAGTTTAGAACTGCACTCAGAACAGGCTACATCATAGATTCATTTCATGCTCTTTGGTAGCGCTCTACAAAGAATAGAAGAAAAGCTTTTCTTTTATATCCCACTTTTAACTACATGAAGCAATCTCCAAGTGGCCTACTCTTCCTCTCTCCACAAACTATATGAGGTAAGTGAGCCTGTAAGGTAGGTGGGGCTGAGAGAGCACTGGGAGAACTGTGACCAGCACAAAGTCACCCTGCTGGCTGCATGTGGATGAGGACTGGGGAACCAAACCCAGTTCTTCCAGATCTTAACCACAGCTCTTAACCACTACACGAAGCTGGCTTTCCTGCCAGATCTTGTAGTATAGTTAATGCACAGATTAGAACAGGGGTCCTTAACCTTCTTGAGCCTGCGGTGGAACTGCCAATGTCCAAGAGTGGCCTGGAGATTTCCTGGGGTGACAGCAGACCTCTGGACTACAGTTCCTTGGAGAAAATGACTGCTTTGGAGAATGGACCCTTTATTTATTCATTTTGATTTAATTCATTTATACCCTGCCTTTCTCCACAGGGGCACCCAAGGCTTACACTGTTCACCTCTCCTTCATTTTATCCTCACAACAACCCTGTGAAGTAGGTTAGGCTAAGAGAGTGACTGGTGCAAGGTCATCCAGTGAGCTTCCAATACACAAGTGGGGATTTGAACTTAGGTTTCCCAGAGCGTAGGATTACACTGGCTCTCAATTGACTCTGTGGAACTATACTCCACCGAGGTCTTTTCCCCAGCCCTAGGCTCCACAGCTAACATCTCCAGGAATTTCCATACCACAAAATGGCTGCTGTGGGAGGCATAGCCAGTCACAAAATGGCCACCTTCAGTCATACAATGAAAATTCTTGTGCTGCAATGGCAGCTGCTGTCAAAACAACAGCTTTAAACATCTGCATAGCCACCTTGCAGGTAAAAGCCTCACCTGGCCCTACACACTTTCTAAAAACACTCAGGTGGCAGAAAAGGCATTGCCAGGTGCCATGAGGCACACCGGAATCATACTAGGAATGCCTGGGTTGGCATGTCAAGTTAGGAGCAGGGAGACCTATTTCTCAGCCTAGCCTACCTTACAAGGTTGCTGTGAGGATAAACTGGGGCTTAGGGGACCATGTACAAGGCCTAATGTTCCATGAAGGATGGAGGGGTATGAACAACAAACAACATCCTCTAGTGCTTTTCCGAAGTTTTAAGTGATACAGGGAAAGCTTGTGGGGAAAGGGAAGTTGAAGCAAAATGGTTCGACCCACACAAACTCTTTTCACAAGTTACAGTAAATGCACATATAATCCACATACAGCGGACCCTTGACATTTCTTTTTTTCTTTATATGTGTAATGAGTAAGTCCAGGCTTTCTCAACCAGGCTTTCATGAATCCCTGGTGTTTCTTGGTGGTCCTGGAAGGGTTTCCTGAATGGGTGGGACTTAATTTTTAAATATTTGTTAAAACATTTATTGGGTGCTATGGGCATATATAGAGCCTCTTGTGGCGCAGAGTGGTAAGGCAGCAGACATGCAGTCTGAAAGCTCTGCCCATGAGGCTGGGAGTTCAGTCCCAGCAGCTGGCTCAAGGTTGACTCAGCCTTCCATCCTTCCGAGGTCGGTAAAATGAGTACCCAGCTTGCTGGGGGGTAAACGGTAATGACTGGGGAAGGCACTGGCAAACCACCCCGTATTGAGTCTGCCATGAAAACGCTAGAGGGCGTCACCCCAAGGGTCAGACATGACCTGGTGCTTGCACAGGGGATACCTTTACCTTATGGGCATATATGGTCCTGTCAACCCACTCACCCCTCCCCAAATGGCCAATGATGCATCTGGAGGGGGTGGGAAGGGGAGGAACTCTGGATGGGCGTGGACACAATTATGCTTCTCAACCAAGTTCTGCATGATCTTGTCACTTCTGGGATTTCTCAAAGCCTGAAAAATGTTTCAGGGGCTTCTCAGTGGTAAAAAACATTGAGAAAGGCTGCCTTCAACATATGTACAGCTCAACATGTAACAAACCCCACACTGATCCAGAGTGGTTGCCAGTTTGGAAGTAGCTTGTAATAGTTTAATGTTTTAATTAATTTTAAATATTGTATATTTTATATTGTATGTCATCCTATTTGTGTATTTGCGTATGCCTGAGAGAAGGCGAGCAACAGACACAAATATTTGTAACCATTCATGCCTTTATATATTTTGGAAAAGTCACTAAGTGTGGTCCGGTGTCTGGGACATGTCCAGTGTCTGGACACTGTTTCCGGCTCAGCGGGCCAATCTACGGCCGCACCCACAGAAGGCGCATGCAAGGCGCACTCGCCACCCTGCCAACAGACACTCCCTGACTGCCGAGCGTGACGGACCGCTGATGGCCTGATTGGGCCACTGCCCCACACACCTGCCCACAACCTCAGCCACGCTGACAGCTTACCACCTGCTGCCAACCACTTAGCAGCCTGCTGTTCCACCCGGCTGGTGCCAGAGAACCAGCGGAGGCCGCGACAAAGCAGGACACCGACACAGGTCTGCCAAAGGACAACCAATGGAGACTTCACAGCTCCGGCGGCGGAAGAGCAGTGGAGCCAGTGGCAAGCCGGTGGTGTACAACCACGGGAGGCAACAGCAACCAACAGTGCTACGGCCCGCCACCAGCAGTGGCACATGCCCCTCCCCTTCAGTCTGAACAAGCACTGCCACCACCCCCCGGGCAGACCTGCCGCCTTCGCTGGGGGAAGGTGTGCGAGAGGGGAGGGAGCCCACTCCACACCTCCAGACCCCTGGCACTCCACATGAATGCCACCTCCCTCTCCACAGACACACTCCGCTACCTCCTGCTCCCTTCTAGACTGCAGTGGGCTTTTTTACTAGTAAATAAAAATGCATAATGGGTATGTGCATAAGCCAATTCTTACAAACAGATTTATTGCATATAGCTGCAGGGCACATATGCATTCACTGTAGCATGTGAAGAGGGCTTCTCATTCACTGGCACGCACAAAACAATCTGTCAGCATGACTACCCCCCCCCCACCGAACAAATGAGAACTTTTGAAAAAGGGCTATTGCAATCGACAGAATTCATGCTCAGTGCTGCAGAAGTGAGGTTTGGGGGCAACTGGGCTGCCCTCTGCGCTTTCCCCTGCCTGCCTGGATGTCTGGAAAACCTCCCCCCCCCCAAAAAAAAAAAAAATTCAGGGGATCACAATCAGAAACAGGCAGGCATTTCAAAATACCTGATTGTTATCTAGAGGCATACCGCAAGGTTTGCGATGCACTTTCTACTTGACAAGCACTGTTGAAGATTAAATTACATTAACTTCATGTACTGTGATTCCTTTCACAAGAGGATCCATGTTGATCTGCAGAGGAAGTGAATCTCCCCCCCCCCCCAATAGATCCAATGGAAAGTGGAGTAGCCCACACGTCCCAGATGCCATTAAAATCCTTGAATACTCAAGAGGGATGTCATGGCAGGGAATGCGGGGGTGGCTTCAAACGCTACATTCTGTACTCAGGGACCCATTTCCTGAGTACAACCAGCAGGTACAGGGCGGCATTTCTGAATGGTGCACATATGTTCCATTTCAGGCCTTTGCCCGCAAAATACACGCAAAAGCCGGATGCTAGGCATATGTACTGCCAGGCAAAACTCTTCATTCATTCATTCATTTATTTATTTTAACCATCCTAAGCCACTCTCAGCTCCACTTTGGGTCCCCAGGGTGGCAAATAACAGACACTTTAAAGCAAGATTAAAAATGCAAACAGATCGATAGGAAACACCTGCAAATCAGCCAATTAGACATGTGCATGCCATGAATCAGTAACACTCTGCAGGCCCATGTTATATGTGCAGGAACTGGGAGTCCAAAACGGAAATTGTGCAGTAGTTCTTCTCAGCCAGACCCATCATTTCATCACACAGGTACTTAAAGCTGCCTTATGCTGAGCCAGACTCAGGGCCTCCCAGGGCCAAGATTCCCTAGTCTGGTGATGGCTCTTAAGCAGCCTTTCTTGATTGTTTTACCTCTGAGAAACCCATGAAACATTCTTCAGAAATGTTCCGAGAAACCCCAGAAGTGGTTCGACCATGCAGAATAGGGTTGGGAAGCATTGTTGCATGCACGCCCACCCAGGCCTCTCCCATCCCCACCCCCTCCAGGACCACCATTGGCTATTCTGGAAGAGTGGGGCACGTCGACTTGACCATATAGGGATGTCACCCAATGAATGTTTAACAAATATAACAAATATATATAGATATAGATTACTTTTAATGGCATAAAGAAATATATATTAAAAAATGAATTCCACCCATTTGGGAAACCCTTCCAGGGCCGTGAAGAAACCCCAAGGTTTCACAAAGCCTTGGTTGAGAAAGCCTGCTCTTAAGAGTCTCGGTCCTTCTCACATCTCCTAAGTGGAAATACCTTGAATTGAGCCTGGGACCTTCTCTACCTCTGAGTCATGCCTCTTCCTCACCTACCTCTTCCATTATGTGTAAAGATGTTCCCACTTCCTTGATCTCCATGAGCAGGGGTAGTCAACCTGTGGTCCTCCAGATGTTCATGGACTACAATTCCCATGATTCTCATGGGAATTGTAGTCCATGAACATCTGGAGGACCACAGGTTGACTACCCCTGTCCATGAGGACTTTCCCCCCAGCAGAGCTGCCAACAATTTGAACACGGACCCTTCTAGCCTGACCTTTGACAGTGGCTTCATATACAGATATTAGTGCTAGTATCTGCACGTCAAATACCTATTAAAGAAGCAACAACAGGACAGGGCATTTCTTTCTGGTCAGCTGGCAACCCAATTCCACAGAGCGGGTAACATTTTGCTTCCTGGTGTGCAATACAACTCCACATGCATACACTGCCCATGCCCTGTCCTTCACTGCAATGAATTCTTGGAGGGAAATTGTAGAAATGTAATGCAGAGCATATGCAGTATCCACTGTCTTATCCACTGAAATGGGTGGGAGTGATTCCAGTGCAAACGCAGGGCTAGTCTGTAAAGAGAAACTCCACTTTGGCCCTTCAGACAATTTGAATGGTGCGGGTGGTTAGCAAAGCAAATGAATCACAGGAAGAAATGGGTTCAATTCTCTTGAGGGCCAGTCACTTTCCCGCAACGCAGTCTACCTCACAGGGTTGTTGTGAGGATATAATATCTATGTCATTCTGAGCTCCTTGGAGGATAGGTGGTATAAACTATCAGCTGAAAGATTTGCGCAGTGATTTTTGCAAGGAAACAGCAGTTCCATTTTGTTTTCTAGCCATTTGAAAACATCTCTACAGGATCATTTATTTGTTTAGGATATTTTTATCCTGTTTTTCTATGATGAGTCTAGTGCATGAAGTGACAAACAGAGTCCAAAAATATCAAATATCAAACACAGTACAAATTAAGAACAACAGAAAATGACAACAGATCACAACAGAAACTCGTAACAGCAAAGAACAGTATAAGCAACTAAAATAGTCACCTTTTAAAAAGAGTTTTGGAGCACTTTTAAATGTATTCCAGCATAAGTTTCTGCAGGTCAAATCTCATGTAATCGCATGCGTGATGTATCCATTCGTTAAAGGGACACCTGCTTGCCTGATGTATCTGCCTAATAGAGGAATGTTCTAATGCATCTCATGAGAGTTCTGTCTCACCAAAGATGATGCTAGAATTGTTTCTGGTTCATCTTTATATTTCTACATTATTCCTTTAAAAAATGTTGCTGCTATAGACTAACATATTCTCCCATCTGGAATTCAAAACAATCATGCCAAAAAAGCTTAAGGTTTAACCACCCTACAAACCCTTTAAGGCAGTGGTCCCCAACCTTTTTATCACTGTGGACCACTCAGCGCCGGGGACCACTCACCGCCTTTTACTGAGAGGGGTAGTTTACTCCTCTACTCTCAACCACTGCCCTAGCGCTCTCTGATCACTATGGTAATGTTTAAACATCCCTTCAAAATAAGATACAGACACGCCACAACAATGAAGTGTGTTGTAAAGGGCTGGGGGGGGATGAAGTAAAGGGCCGGGGGGGGGGGGAGAAGGCATCCTCCAATTAGTCGAAGGACCACATATGGTCTGTGGCCCACAGGTTGGGGATCGCTTCTTTAAGGAACAAAATGTTGGAAGGCCAGTGGACACTGCTTCTGGACACGGAGAGTCCATTTATCCATTACGGCTGATAGTCCAGGATAGATGTTTTCTGGTCCCACCCCATGCCCGCCCCCCTTTTGTCATGTGGCATGACAAGCATCCATTTAAAGATTTAAAGCTTGTTTTGTTTTTTAAAATGGGAAGTTTCTAGTTCAAAACTGGGGTGGGTGGGGCTGGGATCCTCCCTGGGAGCCAACCATCTCAGGATTTCCTCCCGGCCCTGAGACTCTTTAACTAGAGGTAACAGGGACTGAATGATGGATTTTAGTGAGCGAAATGAAAGGTCTTGAACAGTGCCATTCTAAGTAGAGGCACACCCTATTCCATGCAGGCTCCTATTCAGTGTAACCCTAAAGATGCTTTCCTGGGAGTCTAAGCTCCACTGAATAGGCCTGACTAGGCTTCTGAGCAGTCCTTGCTTTATGCCCAACCTGAAGACACAGGAGCGCCCCTGCCCGAGCAAGGATGATCTGTCACTTGTCATTCTGCCCAGCGTTGCTCTCAAAGACAATTCCAATGAAGAGCAGCATCAAAGAACAATGAAAAGACTCATAATGAGAGAAGAGATGACCAAAAACATCAAAAGCCAGAGAAAAACAGCAAAGCTCCCAAAATGTTAAAATTATAGATTCAGCAGTATTGGCCCACTGACAAACTGAAAACAGAACCAGGAAAGAGAATGTATACATGTTATGCGCTGTCACGCTGCTTGTGACTTAGGGTGACCCTATGAATTAATGGCCACTAAACCATCCTATTGTTGATTGCCTTGGTCAGGGTTTGCAAATGGCATGGCAGTTAAAAACACAGAAGTTTTTTCCTAGTACCTAAAGCTCAACAAGCTCAGCACTAGGCACTGTCTCAAATATGCCTTCTAATCTCAGATACCTGCTGTTAAACCAGGGTGTAAACTGCATGGAGCTTTTATTCCAATCCCAGGTCAATTCAGTCCCTGCTGTCTACACAGAATGTGATTTCCGTTTTGATTTGGGGCAATTTAAAATTTCCTTCTGCAACAAGAAGGATTGATCCAGAGTGACCCTACCTTTATTGTGCGATATCTTAGAGTGCTTTTAATGCTCAATATTTTAAAAATCGATTTGAGAAATCAGGCTGTTTTTAATCTGGGCTTTGCTCTGTGGTAGAGAACCCCTGATTGGTCAAAGCTGCTCATGTGACAAGCTTGCCTTAAAGGAGAAGCCCCTAATTTCTCTCAACTTCTGTTGGTCTTGGATTTTTTTTCTCCCTCCTCTGCCTTCTTCGATCCTTTCTCCCCCCCCCCCCAAGAAAAGAAAGCGGCTTCCTGCTTGGCTCCTCTCCCCCCCTCAAGAAAAGAAAGAAAGAGGCTTGGCTCCCCCCCCCTTCTAAACTACCCTAACCACATGCAGAAAACTTTTCTATTTCAATGGGGGGGAAGAGGAAGACCTGAGTTCAAATCGATCTGAATTCAACAGGATTGACAATGGAATAAACAAAATAAGTGCAGACTCTGCCCATTTTGTTCCACCTATGTTGTGGCTGTGCCAGAATTCCAAAGGTGCCCTCACGCTCAAAAACTTTGGGGGCCCCTACACTAAAGGATAAAGTGATGCACTCAATGTATGGTCAGAGGCATATTGTTCACTCCAGAGCTCGGCCTCAGCACTGATAATACCTCCCAGATTCAGATTCTTAAATGAATCATGCAGAACCTCTGTTTCAATCAAACTCTGCCTCAACTGGGACTCTCAGCCTTTGCCACCAAATTAGCCTGCCAAAATCAAAAGTGCAATCTGCCAACAAAATAATTTAGTTCATTCATCACTGGCTTAACACACTCTGTTGAAGTGCACGTTATTGGTACAGGGGGTGGCGAGACAGTGGAGTAAACGTATAGGGGGGTAGATCCCCTAAATTTGAACAAATTGAATTTAGACTTAAAACCATAGAGTTAATCCAGATTATAAACCCAGGTTTCTCCCCTGCACGAGGCACACCCATGTTTGTGTGGTAAGCATCAGATCTCGGAAACCAGTGTTCAAATCCGTCCTTTGCTAAGCATTACCCTAACCTACCTCACAAGGTTGTTGAGGGAATAAAAAAGGGAATTTAGATATGTCTTCTCGGTAGTAACTAACCACGACAGCTAGATGGAAATTCCATGTTCAGAGGCAAATCTACTCTAAGGATGAAGTAGCAAGGACCAGGATGTGAAGCAGTTACCCTGGGATCTGGAACACTTCGTTCGAATCCCCATCCTAGTATGGAACTCACTGGGTGTCCTTCAGCCTGTAATTCTCTTGGCCGAAATGACCTCACAGGGTTATCATTATGAGTTTAAAATAGGAGAGGAGCGAACAATGCTATAAGGTGCTCTGGGTCCCCCAACTGGGAAGAAGAACAGGGTATAAATGCCTAAATAAACGTGGGCGAGATGGGCTATGGACGCTATAGCAAGAGCCTTCTCTGTGAGGACAGAAGGAACAGATGGGGAGCAGGATCAAGGCAGCAAGCGCCACCTGTACCTTTGCACATTCATCAGAGCATACAAACACGCTCCCCCTCCACACAATTCGGGAACACTGAAAAATCAGAGCTTCTGACTGCATGGGGAGGGTGTAGCCTCTGCCTGTGTCATCCAATGAGAATATGAACGTCAGGGTCCAGTCCTCTAACTCCAAGCCTCCCCCCCCCCGAAATATGTTCAATCTATCCCATTTTATAATTGTGTCCTTCCTCTAAGGAATTTGGGGCAGCCCCCCCCCCCCCCCCCCCGCTGTTCTACCTCTGCAACAGCCCAGTGAGGCAAACTGGGATTGGTCCTCAAAGTCATTCTCAGTGAAAGGGTGGTTTGAACCCAAGCCTCCCCACCGCTCCAGTTATTGCTGACTTCATTTCTCCCCTGCCTTTCTCCCAACAGGGACCCGAAGTGCTTTACATCCCTCTCCTCTCATCCATTTTATCTTCACAACGACCCTGTGCAGTGGGCTGGGTTGGGAGTGTGAGACTGGCCAAGGAAACCCAGAAGCTTCCAGGGCAGAGTGGGGATTCAGTCTTGGGTCCATCACACTGAGCCCCACACCCTGCTGGCTCTCAACCCTGAATAGAAAGACAAGATCCACATGGCTGTTTGATCTACTCCTTGGCTTCCAAACAGAAAGCCATCTTTACCAGAGAATCGACACATGCTCCATTCCTGTCCTTTCCGGCTCCCCCCCCCCTTAAGTGCAGCAGCCTTTCCCACAAGGGCTTTTCTGTGATTTTCCCAGAAAGACCACAGTTCAAGCAGGTTTGCACACCATACAGACGGGGGAAGTGCATATATTCAAGCCTCACCCCAACATAAGTGCCATGTTACGGATGTCATTGCCCTGCGGCCCCCTCCCCACCTCCACAAAGTTCTTTTGCCAGGTTGTCTTTGAAATAAATTAAGTCACCTCCACATTGCTGTCTCTGCATTTACAAGGGCCATGAACATACATCAGAGAATCATTGTCATATGGAAGGAATCTAAGTTGCACAGGAGGCCAATATGGGGGGGGGGGGTGTTAAGGCAACAATGGGATACAAGAAAGGTGTGCCAAAATTCTCTCAAATGTTGGCAAGGATTAGGGGTACACCTCTCTCACTGCAACCCAATGTCCTTGGGGGGCAGCTCTTTCAAAAGCTGTGAACTGTATTTCCTGTGAGCCAAGCCCAGACACCTACACACAGGGAGGAAGAGAAGAAAAAAAAGAATATTCACTTCTGCTAACAGCTCGGGAGGAAACACACTGTGCAGGGGTAGTCATAGTAACCCCTTCCTTTCCCCTCCCACCTCCCCCATTGCCAAACAGCCCAGTCGTCGTCCCCCAGCACAACCACTGGTTCAGGAAAACAGGATTTCCGAGGGCGGGAGAGGCCAGTTCCCGGATCTGCGAGTGCTGGGAGAGAGACAGAGAGATGGAAACAACTGTCCTGTGAGACAATGCCCCAAAAGAACAATCAGAAGTGGTCCCAGCTCAGTGTTAGCCATCTGCTGGGCATGCAAACATCCCTGGTACAATCCCAAGCATCTCTGGTTCAAAGGATCAGGTAAGAACTGATGGGACCTGAGTCCCTAGAGAGCGGCCACCTGTCTGTTGAGAACACTGGCCTTGAGAGGCCAAAGCTCTGTTATCTCTTCACACCTTACAGAGCTGGGTCTGAGCCCTACCCTGAGTTGCGGCTTCTCCTCAATTCCCACATGTGCCTTGGCTAATTAAGATCAGGGCCATTGTGCATGTGCAGAAGGGGCTGCAGTCTTCCTCCCTGTCCCATCTCCCCAACTTGAAACAACCCCAGGGTGCTCTCTGGGGGAGGGCCATGTATTCCTGGGGATACACATGGGCTTCCCCCACAGGCCCCATGGCAGCCCCTGCCCTTTCCTTATAAGGCACCTTCATTTTAGGCTCAGTGGTACCACACAGGCTGGCATGTTTCAGTTCTAGATATCCATCACTGGGGAAGAGGTGGGTGGTGGGTGTGTGTAGCTGTGAATCTCCTACAGGGGGTTGAACTAGATGACCCTTGGCTTCCTTTCCAGTTTCCATTTCCAGTTAAAAGCATCAGGTGGGAGGAGATGTTTAAGCACTCTACCTGTCAGCCTGGAGAGCTGCCTTCATAGACCAAACCCAGGGCTGACTGTGGGAGACCAAACATTTGCTACAAGGGAGTTCCTTGTGTTCATGGGGTTTGCCCCTTCCTAGCCTGAACTAACAGAAGAGAGCAAGGCCCTGCTTTGGCAAGGAGTTGTGACTCAGGGCAGAGCTCCTCATTTGCATGGCCAGAGTCCCAGGTCCTGTCTCCAGCATCCCCAGTTATGAGGATCAATAGAACTGTGGGTTTTGTACCTCACTTTTTACTACCTGAAGGATTCTGAAAGCTGCTTACAATCCCCTATCAGGTGAGGTGAAGACACCCTTGTCCAAGTCCCTGCTTCCAGCCAGAGTCAGTTATACTGACCAGGACAGACAAGAGCGCTGGCTCCCTATAAAGCAACTTTGGAAGTGATATACTGTATCCGAACATGGAGGCTCCATTCAAACGCCCAGGCCTACAGTGAGCGTCCTAGAGCCCAACGGGAGGCACTGTCAGCCGGAGTAGCCAATACGGACCTTGGTCGACTCACAGTCTGGTTGGGGAGAAAGGGAGGGTGCTCACGTGACACCCGTGGGTGCTCGTCCGGAGAGAAAGGAAAGGGTGACCCTCGCCCCCACCCCACTCCACCCCACCCCCGCGGGGAATTAAAGGCCGGCATTTGCGCAGGACACGTCGGAAGGGGCCGAGGGCGAAAGTCACAAGTGTCCGGGTCGGGAGGGCGAGAGGGGGGCGCCCTTCCGCCCACACCCCACCTCACCCCGCCGCCAGATCCCGACCGAGCCCGGGCACCAACCCGCCCGCTGCGCAGCGCAGCGCCTTGGCAGGATCCCCTTTGTCTCTGCTGCGGAGGAGCCGGCCAAGCGGGAGCTCTCCTGGGCCGCCACTAACGTCTCCCGGGGAGCGGAGCCGGCGAGGGGCTGGTGCGCCCCGCTTCCCAGCGCTGCGTTGACATGCCCGCGGGGGGATCCTGGCTCCGGCTGCAGCAAACCCTGCCTGCGAGGGGGGAGGGCCGCGCCGGGGGGCCCGTGGGGGTGGGGGGTCCTGGCGACCGCCCGCCGAGCACGCAAAAGCCACAGGCGCCGGCGGGGGCGAGGGAGGGAGCGGGAGCTGCTCCTTCCCACACACACACGCCCCTCGCCGGCTGCCCAGGGCTCCGGGACGCGACAGCCGCCCGTCCTGCCTCGCCGGCACCCCAGCACCCCCTGCCCAGAACCAGCCCCCCACATCGCCTTTGTCCACCCCGCCAGACCCCCTCCGGTCCTCGGCCCGGGCCCGCCGCAAGGCGCAGGCCCGCCGCGAGCACTCCTCCGGCGCCCGCTCGGCCGCGCACGCCTCCTTCGCCCTCGCCCCGCGGCGCCCGCCGCCTCGCCGCACCAGGCCGGCGGCGCGCCACCTGCGCCCGAGCCCGCTCCGCCTACCTTCGCGGGGCCGCCGCTCGTCGGGCTCCGGTCGGCGCACGCACGGCTGCTCCGGCCAGCGATCCGCCAAGCAAAGCGGCCCCCGGTGGCCGCGCCGGTGCCTCTCGCCCGACCCCGCCGCGGGTGGGACGCCGCTCGCTTCAAAACGCCGCCTCTTTCTGGCACCCCGCCCCCCCGGCCCGCCCCCGGCTCGCCCCGAGGCCGTCAGTCATGGCAGGCACGAGGGCCGACGCGGCCGGGGCTCGAGGCCAGCCTCCCTCCGAAGGGGCTTGGGAAGCGCGCCCGGTCGCCTCGCCTCGCCTCGCCTCGCTTGAGGACAAGCAAAGATGGCAGGCCCGCCAAGGTCGTCTCCAGAGCTTCCCTGGAAACCCCTCGGTTGTTGCTGCTTTGTGGGAGCGACCTCATTTTTGTGTGGTGGGCAGCGGCGATGCCACGCTTTGGGTGGGCCTTCCAAGAGAAACTTTAATACTCTTATTCCTGTGTTTTTTTTAAACCCTAAAGATCCTGCTTTCTCTCACTCTCAACGTGCCCCCCCCATCAGCAATCCTTGCAAAAGAAACCAAAAAGTTAAATAGTAAACATTAAGGATGAAGCCTTCAGCAGCTCAAAGGTGAAACCCTCCATTACAGCCCCTCTTAAAGAAAAAAGGAGGAAAGCCAGAGAGCACACCCAAGAAACTTCATTAAATAGCCCCTTCCAGATGACCAGGTAAATCTCTATTGACACCAGAGTCTTTCCTCCGGCCATTTTTCACCCTGCCACCAGGGGAACTTTGGAGGTTTTTTTAAATTTTGAGGTCTAGGGAAGGGAATTCTGCAAAGAAAAGGATCCATAAAATGCAAGGCTCCCAAGGCAAACTGGAATTCTGCAAAATTCAAATCTGAGAAAAAATGCATATACCATTCATGAGTGATACTAAAGTAGCTCAAGCCACTGATGAGTAAGGAATCTCAAGTCTTTTTTCTTCAGGGGTGGGAAGAGAAAAACTTAATCTCAATTCAACAATTGCACAATTACTTTTATTGCATGCAAATTTTAAGACCAGAAATATAACGCTCCTCCCTCCTTCCAATTAGGAAAGTTTAGATTTAATTTAAATGTGAGGCCAGTAAAGCAAAAAGGTCTTTCCCAGTGCAACTCTGCGTGAGTTCAGTGGTTAAAGAGCAAAAGCCTCTAATCTGGAGAGCTGGGTTTGATTCCCCACTCCTCTTCAATATGCAAGCAGCTGACTGACCTTGGGCTAGCACAGTTCTCTCAGCGCTCTCTCAGCCCCACTAACCTCACAGAGTGTCTGTTATGGAGAGAGGAAGGGGAGGCGTTTGTAAGCTGCTTTGAGATTCCTTTCGGAACAAAAAAACCCCTACTCTTATTTTCAATGCTATGAGCTGGATTTGAAATGCAGATGACACAATGTAATCTTAAACTAAGTATCACCGTCCTAAACCAATTGACTGAAATGGATTTTGGTGCAAATTTTCTTAGGGCGGCCATGAACTGGGATCCTGACCCTAAACACAACCTGAGGATGCACTGCAGAAGGAGCCCTCACCTCCGAGGCCGCTACAAGATGCCCTGGAGCAACCTCACTCTCACCTGCTTGGGAAGATGAATCTCACCCCATGATTTGGGACAGCTTAGGAATACTGGCGTTGACATGACCCAGTATGAAAAGCAGCCCACTTTGGTGCTGGCGGCAACTGTCTTCACGGCCATGCAAGGGAACACAGACAGGTCCCATGATCAACCCCCAGCCGCCTTCACAGAGACACTTGAGCTTCCCAGCCATCCTCTTGATGTAGGAAATTTGTGGTAATGGTGCTGGAGGTCCATGCAGCTTCCTCAAGCTTGTATCCAACACTTGGAGGAGGTGTTGATGGTTAAGGCAGGCATTGGGACCTCCCGTAGCAGACCTCCTGCCACCCTTCTCATAGACACAGGAGCTTCCCTGAACATCCTACACCCCGGGTTAGCCACGTGTGGGATCCCAGCTGCACTAATTAAGGATCTTGCCAGTTCTGTAGATGGGACACACAAAACCAAGCCTGAAAAGACATTCTCCTTGCGGTGGGCAAACTTAAAACCCCCATCTCCACCTGCGAAAACCGGGGAGAAGATTAGGGAGTCTCAGGGATGCCCTTTTTCTGAGAGGACATTCTCACTATAAACCTCGCCAGTGGTCTCCTTTACAGAATTGATGGCAGCCCCAACCAAAGCAATTCCCACCATTCATTGCTGCGCAGTCCTGAACATGAAGAGCTGTTTTTTTGCACCCCGCTTTTTACTACTCAAAGGAGTCTCAAAGCAGCTTACAATCACCTTCCCTTCCTCTCCCCACAACTGATGCCCTGTGGGGTAAGTGAGGTTGAGAGAACTGAAAAAAACTATGAGTGGTCCAAGGCCACCCAGCTGGCTGCATGTGGAGGAATGGGGAATCCAACCCAGTTCTCCAGATTAGAGGCCACCACTCTTAGCCACTATACCAAGCTGGAAAGGTTAAAGGAGCCTTGCCCCTAGTTCCCCTGACCAGCAATCCTTGGATTGAGGAATTGGGTTCAAGGCAAGGTGGAATTATGATCTGTAAAAAATGCTTGTGTTCTCATCAAGGGAAAAGCCCCCCCCCCAAAAAAAAAGCAATATAAATACCTAACTGAAGCTGAAGCAGGGATAGGTAAAACAATCTTAGCTCAGACAGGAGGAGAAGTTTATCAATGGGTACTAGCCATTGTGAGCAATAGGAACTTCTGCATCCAGAGGCAGTCAGGCCAAGTGAGTGTCAACACCAGAAGGCAGCTTCAGGGGAAGGCCCTGACTGCCATGCTGCATTGCTGGCTCTCCAGGGTAACTTGCTGGGTGCTGTTTGAGACAGAATGCTGGACTAGATGAACCACTCACTGGGCTGATATCGCACCTTATCTCCTCAAATGCAGGGTGTCTTAAACTGTTGGCATATAGCAGGAGTGGTCAGACTGTGGCTTTCCAGATGTCCATTAACTGCAATTCCCACAAGCCCCTGCCAGCTGGGGACTGTAGTCCATAGACATCTGGAGAGCCACAGTTCGGACACTCCTGACATATAGTATGATGATTTTGCTGTTTTATTCTAATGTCCATTCGTATCAGCTTGATAAGACACTGCCTGGTTTCTGACCTGATGTCCATCAAGTTGACTTTACATGGGAGTTGACTTTACATATCGTCGCTCTTTTCTCCTCAGAATACGGAACTGGGCAAATTATGTCATAATTACATAGAGTATATATCCTGTAATATATTTTATATTTTATAAATAATTTAAGGTTTAGAATTTATATGCAACTTTTAATAAATATTGGTTTGTATTTTTACCTGTTGCAACCTGCCCTCAGTCCTCGGGATCAAGGAGGACTAAAAATTTGAAAATAAATGCATTTTAAATATATTTTTAAAATTTGTTAAACATTTATTGAGTGATATGGACCATATATGGTTATATTGACCTCCATCTCCCTCCCAAAATGGCTAATGATGGGCCTGGAGGGGGTGGGAAGGGGAGGGGCCCCAGGTGGGTATGTACACAGAGATGCTTCCCAAAGGTGTTCTACATCAGGGGTACTCTACCTGTGGTCCTACATATGTCCACGGACTACAATTCCCATGAGCCCCTGCCAGCATGGCAGGGGCTCATGGGAATTGTAGTCCATGAACATATGGAGAACCACAGGTGGACTACCCCTGTTCTACATGATCCTGCTACTTCTCAGGATTCTCAAAGCCTGAAGAATGTTTCAGGGGTTTCTCAAAGGTTAAAAAAAGTAGGGAAAGGCTGCGGCAGGAGGTGGAAGCGCTCTTTAATTTTTGCAGAAGAATTCATTGTTGGATGGGCACATTCAAGTTAGAATGGGATTGACCAGTTCTTCTGTATTCAGCCTGATCAGCCCTCAGAACAGGTTGCAAGTGGAGAGGGCGGATTCTGCGCTGCCAGACACAACAAAGGAATTGTTGAATTGTTGCAGAATCGTTGGAGGGAATTCAAAGGGAACCCACCTGTTTGATCTGCAAAAGGAAGCCCAGAAATCGTCAAGCTATGATCAGGGGACAGCTTGCATTGACTGCCTTTGTGGCCCGCACAGAAGGGAGTTTCTCAGGATCTTAAGAGTCTCAGCTTTTCACAGATCATGTTAGAACGATTCGTATTAACATTTTCTATTGTGCCATGTTATGCATTTAGATGTGGGATGTTCTTTCATGAAGCTGGTTGTATGTACAGGCTTCCCCCTTCCCCAGGTATCAGAAATCACATACCATCAAACAGGTGATTGTGATGCCTGTAACGGATACTTATCTCCGTGAATTAAATTATACTGCTCCCAAATTAAACACTGGTGACCTGTGGGCTATATCAGAGCTGAATTTATGTTTGAACAAGTGGTATCAGATTTTTTGCTTCATTGTATTTGGAATTCCCTGAAGCTGAAATAACTGTTTCTCTTTCACCGGGGAAATCATTTGCTTTCCAAGGTTTTGCAAGAACAAGTCTTAGCAAAGGGATCAATTGCTGCAATCCTCTGTATTGCAAAACAGTAGCATCCGAAAGACTAACCAATTTACAGCACAACCCTAGGCAGAGTTACACCCTTCTAAGTCTATAGAGGTCAAAGAGATCAGAAGGGCATAACACTGTTTAGGATGTGCTCTTAAGCCTCTGTGGGGCTAAAGTACACCTCACTTGATGCAAAGTTTGACCAAGTCTAGGCACCCTCTGGAATGGCCTCCCTCAAGCAGCTACCAGAGTAGGAGCACAGCATTTAGCAAACCGGGAGGGCCCACCACTTTGCAGGAGAATTTGCAGGCACCCAGAATGCAAAGGGACTCCAGCTGAAGATTTCAGGTGGCAGAGCTCATAACCAAAAGTACTGCATGAAGAGCTGGGGGTTTTGTACCCCACTTTTTACTACCTAAAGGAATGTCAAAGCGGCTTACAATTGCCATCCCTTCCTCTCCCCACAACAGGCACCATGTGAGGCTGAGAGTGCTCTGAGAGAAATGTAACGGGCCGAAAATCACCCAGCTGGCTGCCTGTGGAGGAAGAGTGGGGAATCCAACCTGGCTCCCCAGATTAAAGGCTGTCACTCTTAACCATTCCACCAAGCTGGCTCTCAGAGAACATCAAGAAGAGCCCTGCTGGCTCAGACCAACAGTCTAATGCAGGGGTAGTCAACCTGTGGTCCTCCAGATGTCCATGGACTACAATTCCCATGAGCCCCTGCCAGGGTTTCCAGCCCAGGATTCTAAGAGGTGCCCCCAGAAAGCCAACAAGCAGGGCACCGAAGCCAAAGTTGCCCCCCCCCAACAATTATTCTTAGAGATGCTGCCTCTTTGTATGGAGGTCCTGCATAGCTAATGATGGAATCACCCTCCATGGATCTGTGCAATCTTTTAAACCTGTTCTGGGCACCAATGCTTGAGACTTGTATGCACAGTCATAGTTGATTCTACAATCCGAATGCAGCCTAGCCAGGTTCTGCCTGGCTTGTGAGTACCCAGCACACTTGTGATACTTACAGGAAGCTTAAATATGCTCCAGTTCTCTTCAAGTCAATCGAGATGCAACCGCAAAGAGGTTTTGCTCCAGTTTTTTGGGGTGCAGATTTTTTGGAAGCAGCCACACGATGTTTGTCCCCTAATATTTACGTGAGCACTTAGACTGAATGCTTACTCTAGCCAATTGTGAAAAATTCTCCTGTCCTTGTTTCCCCCACTTTTGCTATGATCTCTTTTGGGATATAGGGCCATTAAAGCACCTTTGTGTTGGAAAAGGAAATGTCTGGGGTAAAAAGAAAAAGAAGACCCTGTAGGGGGCAGCAAGTATACAAATAGAATAGTGAGGTCAGCACCTTCTCTCCTGTTCAGTGTCCTTCCTTATCCAGACTGCTACTCTTAGGGCAATTTCCCTCCTTTTCTTGGAAGTGACACACACAGCCTTACTCTCTCTTTCAACTAGAGATGTAGTTAGGAACCTATCTCTGTCTCTCCTCTTTCATATCAATTATATTAATTCCTAAATAATGCTTTATCTACTCTTTATTCAGGTTGTACACCATTGCTGTGTTAATTACTCTACCAATATGGAGTGCCATTCCGCACAACTTAAATGTAGCAGAAGTCTTACCATTGATAAACGCTACTAATTCAACGTTCCGCATGACATCGCACACAATCTGCAACACTTCTGCAACACTCCCGCAAAAATCACTTCATTGTAGCGCTTTTTGGGAAATAGGGAAAAGTGGATTCCCCCTGAAAAAATCGCTACACTTCTGAGCACAAGCTGCAACACATCAGCGAAAGACGTGTGTGTTCTCAATGTAGCGGTAGAAAGAAAGTCTCTCCCCTGCTCTTGCCCCGAACTTCCGGAGAAGCGATCGCCATTTTTTCCCCCTTAGACAGGCGAAAGCAACAAATGAGCGAGGCTTCTCTGGCTAAAGTCCCTTCACAGAAGTGATTAAAAGTTAAACAAAGCTCTCTACTGCAAGTTCCCAAACACAACACAGCCCCCTGTTCGGCACTGCCCGTAATTTCAGCCACAAATTGTGCCCATGGGGGGGGGGGATTCTTTATTTTTACTTGAGGAGTGTGTAAACGATTAATCACCAGTTCCTATGCTAGCAAAAAAGGTCTTTCCAAAACAATGATTTAACACAGATTCATTGCAATGGGTGTGTTTGCGTTTTTTTTTTTTTAACAGTTCTTAAAGGGAAAGGGGCTTTTCAGGAGCATGAACACAACAGTCCATTGGCTGGTCCGTTTGATTGATGGCCAGGGGCAGGAAGCAGAACAGAAAATATTGCTTCCCTTGTTGCGATTCCAGTGAGACTGGAAACATGTGGGGAATGAATACAACGCTACTGGGACTTCTATATTCTACTAAAAATAAAGGTATGCGGAATGACTTTTCTGCATTCTGAAAACACTTGGCAACATTGGTCCTTGTGCAGAATGGCCCTGATTAAAAATTGCCTCTATATACCACAACTAGCAAATAACATCATTTCCATAAGAGTGCTTGCAAAAAAAGGAATGGTCACTTCCTTTGGAGAGAAGTGTCTAATTAAACAAGAAGGAGAATTGATTGCAAGAGGGAGCATGCACCAGAACCTGTATGCCCTTGAAACATGCACATAAAATGCAAACTTAAGAAAGCATTGTAACCACAAGACATGTTATTGGCTGTGGCAGAGATAACCAGGGCATAGAGACAGTTATTCTACTGCTCAGCTTAAAAGCCAGAACTTGACCAAAGACATGCAAATGAACAAATGCAATATTGAAAGAAAGTACATGTGTTGTATTCAGGTGAAAAGAACAAGGTCTGATATTAAAAAGGGGTAAGAGACAAGCCA
This sequence comes from Paroedura picta, assembly GCF_049243985.1. Taxonomy (NCBI): domain Eukaryota; kingdom Metazoa; phylum Chordata; class Lepidosauria; order Squamata; family Gekkonidae; genus Paroedura; species Paroedura picta. The sequence goes on from NC_135373.1 coordinate 48,176,549, forward strand.
GATACTTCTTAATTTATGCGGTCTTTTGAGAAAGGTGATATCTACTTATGTTTTTGTTTGTGCTTTAACTTTTTATTATTATTAATATTATTATTATTATTATTACTACTATTATTAATATCCCCAGTTCCTGTCTGCTTCTTTGAACATATGTAAGCAAGGCAGCAAATTTACAAATAAATATGTGAAATGTCTATCATTGTATTATGACATTTAAACTTGCCTTTCTTTAACTGAAGCTTGGTTACATTGCGGTGTAGCCACAATAACTATAGTTTTATCAAAGAAAACTTTAGGAGTTGTTAAATTATATCTTTTAAAACATTGACCTCCTATTTTGCCACGAAGCTCAAAACTGCTGCTAAACTAGACTCAGGAAGACAATAAGAAAACATTGAGGTCATCATTGAATGTAGGGAATGCTACAGCCCAAAAAGGCTCAACATCCAGCCTCCTTGCAAAAGACCCTAGTTTCAACCACCAGCTTCCCCACTTTGAAAAAGGTTCTGGTAATAGGTGACATGGGAGGGAAGGTGCCATAGTAAAGCCGAATCTTGTCAGATCTCAGAAGCTAAGCAGGGATGGGAGATCTGTTGGAATATACAAGATCTGCAGTGTGCATGATTGAACAGAATATGAAGAATGTCCTGAAGGGGGCATCAGAGGAGATGTGTATTTGGCATAGTTAGAATAGGAACTTCCTGATATTTTTCAAATAATCTCCTCCAGCATCCTGATTGGCTTATTTGGATACTCCCTGATCCTTCAAGCATTTGTCCCTGCTTGTCTAGGAGCCTCTTGTGGCGCAGAGTGGTAAGGCAGCGACATGCTGTCTGAAGCTGTCTGCCCATGAGGCTGGGAGTTCGATCCCAGCAGCCGGCTCACAGTTGACTCAGCCTTCCATCCTTCCGAGGTCGGTAAAATGAGTACCCAGCTTGCTGGGGGGTAAAACGGTAATGACTGGGGAAGGCACTGGCAAACCACCCCGTATTGAGTCTGCCATGAAAACGCTAGAGGGCGTCACCCCAAGGGTCAGACATGACTCGGTGCTTGCACAGGGGATACCTTTACCTTTACCTTTTACCCTGCTTGTCTACAAAAACAACTGAATGCATGCATGACAGAACAGTTAAACTTGGAACTCTCCTTCTCCTCTTCTCATTCTACACAAAGTTTGTTTTTATTCTAAATAAAACAATGTTATTGCTTTAAACAGTCTGGTGCTTTTCTCCCCTTACATATTTAAACTCTGCCCATAAGATCGACAAGGAAGTCCCTGAAGGCAATGGCAAAATACTTTGGCTTCTTACCTGCCTTGAAACTGCCCTTGCTGAAGTTGTCATAGAATCATAGAATAAGTTGGAAGGAACCTCCTGGGTCATCTAGTCCAACCCCCCACACAATGCAGGACACTCACAACGATGCTCATCCACTGTACCCTGCCACCCTCTTGAATCTTCACAGAATCAGCCTTTCCATGGCTATCCAGCATCTGTTTTAAAATTTCCAATGATGAAGTGTCCTTAGGTGAGCAATTAGTACATAGAAGAGCCCAATTCACTTTGCATGCATGGAATTATCTCTCCATTTATTGGACTGCTAATATACTATCATTGTGGCATATATATAAATCATACCCCTCGAAGCCTCTGTTAAAAAACACAGGACATTTTTATTTCTCCAGGCCGCTTGGCAACCCTAGAGAGAAGGATATGTCTGGGTAGACCAAGAGTAAACTGAATGGGAAGTCATGTGAGCCGAGTGGAGAGGGCCTGTTCCCGCTCTTCTTCCTGGAACTCAGGGCCACATAGAGGGTGGAGTGGCCTCTGCAGTGCTGTGGGATGGGCTCAGCTGACAAAGACTTGCCCTAGCCAAGCAGGAAGCTTCTTGGCTGAATGGGTGTGTATTTCCATCAATGTCTGACAGGTAATGAAGGTGGGTGGGGATGGGGAGGGAGTCTGCATGGGAGTTTGATCCCACAGGCTTTGGAGGTGTGAAAGGCACATCTTAATTCCAAACTTGACCTGCAGTGCCCCCTGCTGTTCATTATGAGATAGTACAACATGTTTTCCCTCCGAAACTGAGGGGGGCACTTTCACATCACCCCGAAGTGCGTTACTGGTGTTGAAATATGCAAGATCTGCAATGTGCATGATTTAAAAGTAAGATGGGGTAAAGAAAAGGATAAGAGGTAGATTTAAGGCTTGCTAAATAAATTATTTCAGTTAATCTGATGAATGCGGATAGAAATTACCTAACTTCTGGGCTGTTGTGTAAATAGGACTGTTGACTGCTTGGCCAGCTTCCTGAGGATGCAAACCAGGTGAGAAAGCTTATCTCCCTGCCATCAAAACCCCCATGTACTAGATTCTGCTGATCAAGAAGTTCTTAAAAGTCTGGTGCTGAGCTGCAAACCTAGGCCCTTCTGCATGCAGAAGAGATGTTCTGTTACTGAGCAATGGCACCTTTCCATTTTATCCTTTCAGTAGTTTTACTTGCTTAATATGCCTTCCCCGAGCCACAAATCTTCATGAAGAGGATGCCAGGGATTGAACCTGGGACCCTCCGTTGAGAATGTGCAGCTTGTTTGAATTCACAATTAATTAATTGCAGATACAACCATCGCAGCAATGGAGCACCTACATGTGGGGTTCCCTACACAGTTTCTTTGGCCATTCATTTAAGGATACTCCCCCCCCCCCATGCCACTGGAGAGCATTTTGCTAGCTTTTGTTACAGCAGTGCAATGGCTACTGATTTTTTCACTTCCCAAAGGAGTCTCAAAGCGGCTTACAATCTCCTTCCCTTTCCTCTCCCCACAACAGACACTCTGTGAGGTGGGTGAGGCTGAGAGAGCCCTGATATCACTGCTCGGTCAGAACAGCTTTATCAGTGCTGTGGCGAGCCCAAAAACAGTCGCCTTCCCTTTCCTCTCCCCACAACAGACACCCTGTGAAGTTGAAGAAGAGTTGGTTCTTATATGCCGCTTTTCTCTCCCTGTAGGAGGCTCAAAGCGGCTTATGATCACCTTCCCTTTCCTCTCTCCACAACAGACACCCTGTGAGGTAGGTGAGGCTGAGAGAGCCCTGATATTCCTGCTTGGTTAGAGCAGTTTTCTCAGTGCTGTGGCTAGCCCAAGGTCACCCAGCTGGCTGCATGTGGGGAAGCAGAGATTCAGACCCGGCTCGCCAGATTAGAAGTCCGCACTCCTAACCACTACACCAAGCTGGACTGAAGCCTCTCTGGAAAAACCGTAGCAAGGCAGGTTTAGGCAGGAGACAACCTGGGAAGTGGACCATTGGGGAATAGCGTCATGGGACCCTGCTTGAAAAACTTTGCTCTGGTTTGGAAGCTGGGACAGAGCCAGACAGTTGTGTGAATCTATGAGCTGGGGGCATGACCGGCATTTTCCAGGCATGGGAGCTCACCTGGCATTACAAGCCACCCATGAGCAACACATGAGCTCTTAGACGGAAGGATATCATGGCAACATTCCAGGATGGAAAAACTTTCAAGTATGGTTGGCGCAGAAAAGTTCAGGAGAAGAAAAATGAAAAGTGCAGGCTACAAGATTGTGGAGAATTCTCCAGGTGCCACATTGTTTAATATGCACGTGTCAGTGTATTAACCAAAACAGAGACCTGCCAGGGAACATGTTGGCTAATTTCCTATGCATGCTCAACCAAACCTTCCTCTTTAAAAAACCTGCTTGGGGAACTACATGCAGCTCCACCCCTCAGAGCAGATTTACAGCTCCCATTGGCTGGCTGAATCGCTTTAAATGACTAGGGAAGCTACCCTGCTTGGTGAATTGGTGGGAGAAACAGGAGGATGGCGATGCTTGGGTGCCTGCTGGCTCTCTCTCTGTGGAGCTTGGCTTCAGGTATGTTTCTGCTACAAGGGCATGGAGCAGGCAGGGGGAAATCCTGCTGGATGCCGTCGCAGATGCATTCCTTGCTGCTGATGCTGCCTGAGAGTGTGTTGATCCGGTTGCTGTGTGTGTCAGGGCATCAGCTGTGTTCTTGGAAGCACTAGCATAATGAATGGCTGCTGGCTGACAGCTATAACGACAACCTGGCAGCTTGCAGAGGTTGGATGCTTTATGGGGGGGGGGGCTGTGGCCCAGTGGTTGAGCGTTTGCTTGTCATGTAGAAGGTCCTGGGTTCATTCCAGGGTTGCCTGGTCCGCTCTGGCCATGGGTGGGGGTGTAGGATCTGCTAGATCCAGGCTGGGAAACTCCTGAAAATTTAGGAATGGAGCCTGGGGTGGACGGGGACCCCAGGAGGGTGCGGTGGCATTGAGTCCATCCTCCAAAGCATCCATTTTCTCCAGGGACTTTGATCTCCGTAGTCTGGGGATGAGTTACAATCCTAGGGGGCTCCCCAGGGCCTACCTGAGGCTGGCATCTCTACTGCAACCCGGGAAATCTTCAGGAGGAAAGACCAGGTGATGTGAAATGCCTCTGCTTGAAACTCTGGCTGCTGCCAGTCAGAGCAGGCAATGCTGACCTTGATAGCTCGGAGGTTTGACTCCGTGTAAGGCAGTCTTTTGTGTACTTTGGAGATAAGGCTGTTGAGATTGAGGGTTTGAGTTGTCTTGAAGTTGTGATTGTATTTGGGGGAGTTTGCTTAGGGCTGGTGGGGGGGGAGGTGGAGGATCTCTTGTGGGCCTTGGGAACAATGGCTGCAACCTGGTGTCTTTTGATGGCTTTGTTGTCCTTTGCCTAACACTCAAGTGTGTTCAGTTGAGATGTGGGAACTGAGGCCTTTGAGGGCAGTGTGGGATTGTGGTGGAAGTGGCAGAGTAGGATCTGGGCTGTCCCAAGTGAGATTCAGATGGTTGGCTGTGTTGATCCGAAGCAGCAGAAAAAATGTTCGAGTCCAGGGGCACCTTTCAGACCAACAAAGTTTTATTCAAGACGTAAGCTTTCGTGTACAAGCACATGTCCTCAGATACAATGAAACGGGAATAGCCAGAACCTATATATAAGTAGAGGGTGAGCAGTGCATTAGCATACAGCATACTCAAGATGTTCAACAGATTCAAGGGCCAATCTATATGCATGGACTGGTAATTCCCCTTTCACTGCATCTGAGGATATGTGTGAGCACATAAAAACTTATACTGCAAATAATTATTATTGTGCATTATCCTTTTTTGAAAAAAAAATCATTTTGTGGTTTCTATAAACCATAAAACTATCATCAGCTTGAAAACCAAAAAGAAAATTAAAATTCCAGGCTTTGTGGGCAACAGGGCCTCTATCTTCTGGTCTCCCTGGATTTCTTCTGGAGAAGCTCCCTGAAGCCTAAATGCACGGGGATTGAAGAGCTCTGTGTTAAGGTGGGTGGTTTAGGAATACCCGAAGCAGGCACAGAAGGCTGAGTGGAGGCAGGTTTGCTTTTTGTAGCACTTTTGTAGCACTTTAGGATACTGAACCTCTACTCTAAGCAAACTTTCCAGTCACCTGTGATGCAATCTGGCAGTGCCCCCCAACCTTTTTATCACCGGGGACCGGTCAATGCTTGACAATTTTACTGAGGCCCGGGGGAAGTAGTCTTTTGCCGAGGGATGTCGCCGCCTGAGCCCCTGCTCCACTTGCTTTCCCGCCGGCGCCCCTGACTTCCCGCTGGGGGGCGCTGCCAGTGGCAGCTGCGCAGTGCCACGCCGAGGGGGAGCCCCAGCCATGGCGGCCGCTGGAGAGCACCAAAGGTGAGCTGGCGGCAGAGTGGCAGGGCAGCCCCCGAGGCAGCAGCTGGGGAGGAGGATGAGCCGCAGCCCAGTACCAACTGATCCACGGACCGATCCCGGTCCCCAGACCGAGGGTTGGGGACCACTGCAATATGGTATATGCTCAATGAAACTGACAGGTGAAGTTTTCAAGAAAGCACTTTTCATAGTTCAAAATCTACAGGTCTTTTAATGCAAAATGTGTGCATACTCTGTGAGACTGGCTTCAGATGTGACCTTGACACGGAGAACGGGTCACGGGAAGGATTCTTGAATGCTCAATAGCCTCTTTCTTAAAAACACTGGCGCTTCCACTTCTCAGTCCCTGACTTTAACAGTGCTTTGGTCTTACACCACCATTCAAGGAAAAGTGCAGGTGCTCATGGGTTCCACACCTCCCTGGGGTACATGTACAGTGAAGTTCTTGTTTGGACAGGACACCACGTGGAGAAACCAAAATCACAAAACACCTGCCCTCCAGTTTCCTTTTCATCAGTCATATTACAGGTTGCTCTGCATCAGATGCAAACTTGTGGAAATCAAGTTTTGAAAAAATTCAAGGTAGGTTAGGTTCCTCCACTACTTAACAGTGGGAGCTAACAAAATGTTGATGCAGGGGAAAGTTGAAAACAGTTGTTAGATCAGCTGATAATTCTTTATTGCATTGGTTTCCTGCCCTTTCTCTTCAGTCTCAGGGTGGGGTATATTTTATTGAAATGTGCAGAATAAAAATTAAAAATATGTAAATACAATACACATTAGAATCCCAGAATCCTAGAGTGGGAAGGGGCCAGACAGGCCATCCAGTCCAACCCCTTGCTCAATGCAGGATAAAATATATTTTGCTTATTGTCCCCAAGTACCCCAAGATCATGTTTACACACACATTGCTACCCAGAAATGTATCTCGTATCCAGCAGGCACGCTTCTCTCTCTCTCTCTTTTTGACCCAGATTAAAATAGTTAAAAGTCTGAAACATCTAAAAACCATTGAGTTATTAACCGCCTAAGCTGGTAGGCTCAATGGCAAAGAAGCACAGCAGAGGCAGAGGAGACTTAGGAGCCGAAAATTAGGTATAAATACACCTTTGACATGGAGGCCAGCTCAATTCAGTGGTTTTGTGGCAGGCTTGGTGGAGAAGCTCTGTTCTACAGGCTCTGCAGAACTGTTTGAGGTCCCGCAGGTTTCTGATCTCACCTGGAAGAGTGTTCCACCAAGGCGGGGATGATATTTCAGTCTTGCATGTGAGATGCGTCCATGTGTCGCTTGTAATGAACAATGAACTTATGCGCTGGTGCCTATGCCCTGCTGTTAAAAGAGGCCTGCATGGAAAGCACTTTTGGTGTGGGTTTTGGTCTGGGAATGAGCACATTACAAGTGCACGGTAATGGTACACTGGCAGCTGGTCATATGTTTGTAACAGGGTCTTCAACAGGAGAAATTCATCAGCGTGTGAAAAAGCCTAGCAATCTAGCATGGGGGCATGTAGGGTTGAATAGGAGGTGGCCCACCAGAGAAGGGCATTAATAGATCTCTGTTCTTATGATCTGAGTTGGAAGGTGTTTGGTCTTGAGGCGTGAAGGCTTTACTGTAGCTTCAAAAGACGCTTAGACAGATTCTTGGAGGAGACCTCTGCCAATGGCGGACTGTCCAGGGAAAGGACTCCCAAGACCACTGCCGGGAGACAGCAGAGAGCCTCTGCCTCTGTGTCCGACATCCCTGGCTGCTGCTTGGAACAGGATCCGGAATGAGAGGCACCGCCATGTTTTTCTGTACCGTTTTCTGACATGAAGGGATCTGCCTGTCTTGGTTGAGGCTCTATGTGACTGTGAGGCAGAAATCTAATAGGTGACACAGTCCCTGTGGACCCCCCCCCCCCAGAAATACAGCAACGGGGCATGTTACACCTGTTGAATTTCTGTCTGGCATACTATGGTCCAAAGCACAGAGCCTAATTCGTATTGAAAAAGGTGGGTCTGAAGCAGAAAGGCTTTCTTGAACAAAAAAGGTGAAACATACCACACTTAAGCAAGCTTTAAAACCTGTGCCCTGCTGTTCCTTTTCTAAGGGTGAGCATCGCTCATTGATATTCTGTATGCACCTCAAGGAGGAACCAAAGTGGCTTACAGCAGTCTCTCTTCCATTTCCCCCCTCACAACAACCCTGTGAGGTAGGCTAGACCGAGACTGGAACACAGTCATCCGTTGAGCTTCTGTGGGAAATTGAGGTAGTTAAAACCTGTTCCCAGTCAGATGCTCTAACCGCTAGGCCCTACTGGCTGACAATATTCTATGTCTCAACCCTCCCCCCCCCCCCACACGCACACACCAGCCACCTCAGGCGTGTTTCTGCTTGCTTCTTTGCCTGTGAGACTGCTGCGGTGGAGGGAGGCTCCAGGACCAGAGAGGGAATGGCTTGATAAGGCCATAATTCCAACTGGGCTGCTGCCATCCAAATGGCCTCAGTGGCTTAACACCCACATGTACAGATGGATCCCGAGATGTGTTTAAGTGCAGAGGGCTTGAAACTGCTTGGTGACTTTGCCCGCGTTCCCTACAGGCTGCCTGCGGAGAATTCTGTTCCAGTTGTGCCTCTACCAGGCAAAGGCGGATAAACACGTTGCTGGCCCCAACATTCCGTCATGAGGCCACAGAAACTTCTGGCCTACACCTGCACAGCTGGACTTGCCAAGCTAGATGCAGCCCATTAGCCAAGCACCCCCCATCCGGGCAGTCAAGTCGCCGTTCTTGCTCTCTGCCAGCAGCGATTAGAGCTTGAGGCCAAGGCTGCCTCCATGGGTAGCTTGTTATTGCACTATTGTTGTGCCATAGCAGTGATATGCAACTGGACCGGCTTGTCTGCACACAGGATAATCCAGTTACGCGTACTTGCTGCGGTGTGATATCCAACCATCTGCAGATGCTGCCTAGTCCAAGTGGCCTTCTTAAAGTTCATGCATGTGGAAATCTAGCCTATTGGCAGGGAGGCCAGCCTCTAGGTGGCACCTGGGGATCCCCTGGAATTACAGTTCATCTCCAGGCAACAGAGATTTGTTCCTCTAGAGCAGGGGTAGTCAAACTGCGGCCCTCCAGATGTCCATGGACTACAATTCCCATGCTGCTGACGGGCTCATGGGAACTGTAGTCCATGGACATCTTGAGGGCCGCAGTTTGTCTACCCCAGCCCTAGAGAAAATGGCTCGAGGGTGGACTGTATGGCATTATACCCCATTGAAGTCCCTCCTCAAACTCCACCCTCTGCAGGCTCCAACCTAGAGCTGGCAACCCTACCTTATTGGGGAAATTTTTTTGGTCTTTTTTTTTTTGATGTGCTGGTTTTCTGCATGCAGGGAATGGCTTTGCATGGGGGATCTTCGGTGACCCCAGAGGGCCAGGCCAGAACCAATGGGTCATAATTAATTCAAAAGAATGTTTGGCTAAACATCCAGAAGAAGTTCCTGACAGTCAGAGCAGTTCCTCAGTGGGACAGGCTCCCTTGGGAAGTGGTGCGTTTCCCTTCTTTGAAAGTGTTTAAAGCAGAGGCTGAAATTCTGATTCTGTGAACTAGGTGGGCAGGCAGGGCTGCATCAGAGCTTGGCTCCTGGAGCCCTTTCTTGCATGCTCAGAGAAATGCCATTCACCACTTTGGAGTCTGGAGCTGGATCTCCTCCAGGACAGAGTGGCCAGGGATTCTGGTTTTCTTGGTCAGGAGGCATCATCTGGACTTGAAATTGGGATCACTGTGGGTGGGCACTGAGATTAATTTCCTACTTTGTGCAGGGGGTGGAACTAGATGACCCTGGAGATCTCTTCCAACTCCATGAGTCTACCGTTTTAACTCTCTGCTTCCTCTAGAGTTGGAAGCAAACCAGGCTACGCGCCTGGAATAGTTATGAGGTAGCAGGCTCAGTTACTCAGCCACTCGCTGGAAGGAACCAAGGTGTAAAGCCTCATGCAGTAGCACAGGGTTAGTCAACCTGTGGTCCCCCAAATGCCCATGGACTACAATTCCCATGAGCCCCTGCCAGCATTTGCAGTAGCATACTGCTGAGCAATTTCTCCCCACTGGAGTTCTTGCAGCTGTGGTATCTAATTGCAGCTCAGCTTGTCTGTGAAAGCCTTACAGCTTTACAGGGATATATAAGTGTCCAGTAAGCCAGTGGTCCCCAACCTTTTTATCACCGGGGACCACTCAACACCTTTTACTGAGGCCCGGTGGGGGGGTAGTTTACTCCTCTACTCTCAACCACTGCCCTAACACTCTCTGATCGCTATGGTAATGTTTAAACATCCTTTCAAAATAAGATACAGACACGCCACAACAATGAACATAAGGAACATTTTATTTTAACTCATGACAATGACAAATCAATGGGAACCCTGAGCTTGTTTCTCTGCAACAAGATAGTCCCATCTGGGAGTGATGGGAGACAATGACACCCGAAGTGTGTTGTAAAGGGCCGGGGGGGATGAAGTAAAGGGCTGGGGGGGGGGGAGAAGGCGTCCTTCGGGGCCCACCTCCAGTTAGTCGAAGGACCACATGTGGTCCGCAGCCCACAGGTTGGGGATCGCTACAGTAAGCTACATAACTGTTTACCCTGCAATATGTAATGCCTAGTCATTGTTGCTCACTGGCACATGGTTATAATTGTAAGCAACTTGTGAGTGATTTCCCATGCACAAACGACAGTGGTACATCCTTGATGGGAACAATTGTAACATGTGCTTTTTAATAACTGTATGACAGCTGCATGAGAAAGCTAGCCTGATTTTGTTCTTACGGCGGTAGCCTTGTTTTAAAAAATGTATTAGGTGTTTCCCATTCTGTACAAGGTTTACTCACGTAAACCTCAAGCAAACACCTGTTGGACCTTCAGCAGAGGTGTACAGGTTTTTTTTTCCTGCTGGGATTGTTGCAGTAGTGTGACAAACAGGCATACACACACACGCAATTGGGTTTGGGCCATGCAGATTTCTAGCAGTACCCCTGGGGGCTGGGGTGGGGTTTCCCTTTTTTGTGTATGTGACTTTTTGTGCTTACTTTTGATGTGAGAGTAATAACACCTTGTGGTTTTTCCAGTTTTGCAAACCTGTCAGGTGAGAGAGTGTGTCCTGTTGGAGCTGCTGATAGATCTTCTGCTGCTGCTGAATGTTCATATTGGCGGGTTTATACAGAGGAAGCGAGGGTTTTAAAATACTTGAAAGACTGCCTCTCCCCACATAGATCTGCTTGCCAACACTACTCAGACCAGTAATTCTTTGGAGTTTCCTTTCTTCTGGGAGGTTGTTTTTTGTTTCAGTGACAGAAACTGCCCTTTTGGTGGTGGCTCCCATTGCCTGGGCTGCCCTTCCAGGAGGTATCCATAAAGATCCATCTCTGATAAGAAGAGCTGTCTTTTTTACACCTTGCTTTTCCCTATCCAAAGGAGTCCCAAAGTGACTTACAAACACCTTCCCCTTCCTCTCCCCAGGAGTGACACCCTGTGAGGTAAATGGAGCTGAGAGAGCTCTAAGAGAAATGTTATGTGAGAATACCTCCATATCTGAGAGACCGCCTCCCTGCCTATACCCCCAGAAGAGCTCTAAGCTCTGCCATTTCCAACTGGCTACGGATCCCTGGCCCTAAAGAGGCACGTCGGGCCTCAACAAGGGCCAGAGCCTTCTCGGTCCTGGCCCCCACCTGGTGGAATGAGCTCCCCGAAGAGATCAGGGCCCTGCCGGAACTTCCACAGTTCCGCAGGGCCTGCAAAAAGGAGCTCTTCCACCAGGCATATGGTGGGGCCGACTGACCCATAACATCTACAGGTGCCCCCCAGACTGAGGGAATGAACCGACTGAGGGATTGTCAAGTTATTGTTGAAGTGCCGTTCTAATTGTTCCAGTTGATATTTTATTGTTATTGTTATATTGTTATATTGATTTTTGATATTGATTTTGATAGTGTTCTATGTGAATGTTCAAAAATGTTTTATGTAAACCGTCCAGAGCCGTAGGGAAGGGCGGTATAAAAATATAAATATAAATAAATAAATAAATAAATAAATAAAAGAGTCCACACCACTTTTTAACCACTGTACCCCACTGGCTCTCAGATTCTGCAGGCTGTACTAAGCAGTCCATAAGTATTGGTGTGTTCCACCATTTTTTGTTTACTTCTTCCCCTGCCCTGGCATAGCCAATTTGTACAGTCTCCCAATCTGAGCTGAAATTCTGTGTGTTCAGTTGTTGATGTGTATTTTAATGTAATAGGGTTTTTGCCCTATTTTTAAAAAGCTCAGATGGTCCACAAGCCAAGTTCAGAACAAGTACAGTGTCATGTGGATGCTTCGGTTTACATTGAATCTATCTTTGTGTGTGTGGCAGGGGGTCCTGCAGGCGGGGTGGGGGAATTTCCATGTGGAAGCTGCCTGTGTCCGGTTGGTTGTGTTACTCACTGTGCAGACTTGCCACAGTGGGATGGGAAGTGTTTTCAGGTTCTTCTATAATACTGGGCTTGTGCTTTTGAGTGTCGTGTGTCCTCCTATGTGCTGATGTAGCAAACAAAATGTGTCTCTGTCATATACCTGCCCTTAATATGGGTTGCAGCATATACCTGCCCTTAATATGGGTTGCTCCCAAGGGGAGCAAGTGTTTCTGCATGGAAGTGTTGTGATCCTGTAGCCTTCAGCATCTGTCAGATGAAAATGGGAGTGTGTGTTGACCATTGTATATCTCTGACGTCCCTTTCTATCATTTGTATTCATGTATTGTGCTGGAGCTGGCCCTGAATTGTTATACAAGCCAAAAAGGTATTCACTCTTTAGCTTAACATTTCCCATCAGGCTAACATCAAGAGCCAGCTTGGTGTCATTGATAAGAGTGGCGGCTTCTAATCTGGAGAACCGGGTTTGATTCACTATTCGGCCACATGCAGCCTTGGGTCAGGCAGTTCCCTTAGTGCTTTGTCAGACTTACCTTCCTCACTGGGTGTCTGTTGTGAGGAGAGGGAGGAAAGGTGACTGTAAGCTGCTTTGAGATTCCTTTGGGTTGTAAAAAGTGGGGAAGAAAATACAGCTGTTCTTCTGCTTTAAAAAATTAATGGTCCACCATGGAGTGTGATTTATTTATTTATCATATTTATGAACTGTGCTTTGCAATGCAAAATGGCTGGCCAGTGCTTGCCCCAGACTTGAGCCCTGTGTGGTGCGTTTCCAGGCTTGTTGCTGTAGAGGAGACCTGTGGCAGAGCATGTGAGTGGGTTGGGGAAAACGCAGCCCCAGCCTCTGCAGGGAAAATGCTGATGTGAAGGGAAACGGACCTGTTCCCTCCCAGGTCTTTAGCTTTCAATTAGAGGCTGTGGCGTGTTTCAGCCCTCGCTGGGGGCCGGTCCCTGGCCTGCTTGTTCTGGATCAGCTCCTCTCCCCCAGTCTGCCCAGCAGCTTCTTTGGGTGGGGGGGGGGCAGTGGCGCAGGAGTCAAGGGAATAGAAACTGCATTAAAAAGTGGCATTGCCCTTTCATGCCTTGGCAGGTTTGTTCCACCTGCAAATTAGGGCCTTGCCCCTTGTGCGGAAAATGCTGACATCAAGGAAGCCACAAGCCCGTTTTTTTGGGTGTGTTGGCTTCTGTGATGTCCCAGGGTGCTTTCAAATACATCAGAGTTGCTTAAGGAGAGTGGTAAGTTCTAGAAATGGTGGGAGGGAAGGGCTTGGGGTGGCTTGCTGGTCTCCTTGCATGGAGTAAGGTTTGTTTGGGGGTGTAGTTCTTGTCCCAGTTTCTTTTTTTCCGTTTGTGTGGGAGGCTTTTGCTTTTGGGGTGGCAATCATTTGAAATCTTGCCAGACTCCTCTCTGCCCTGTCCTTCTCCCTTGGTTGGGATAGAGCAAATTAAAATGGTTATGCTTGCTCAGCTTAGTACAGCCTTTGGATTGGGTTGGTTCCCTTTGAAGGGTGTGGAGACTCGTAGTATCCACTTTTCTCTATTGGACTCCAACAGGCAGCACCTGCATGGGCCAGCTCACAGGAGTATCTCTGTTGCTCTCTCCCATAGATGCTTTCTATGCTCTCTAAGACCGTTTACGCACTGGGAACTTCACAGCCCCAGCTTCCATGCAGGAGCACAAATCGGGGGCAGATGAGGTACACTGGGCCAAATGCTCCCCCGTGTGGGAGCAGGAAGAGGTGGGGCAACCTGCCATGACTAAAACTCTAGCCTCCAACTGGGCATGAAACCTCCAGTGCGTAAACGGTCTAATAGATGCTTTCACTTTGTTGGCAGAATCTAAATATGCACAAGAGCTCAGCACACGAAGATCAAAAACAAAATAGATTTATTGACTAAGAGATCAAACTGTATAGGAAAGAGGAGAGAGAGAAGCTTGTAGAGACGAAGAGGACAGACAGTTTCTCATTCCACGCACACTGGATAATGCACTTTCATTGTGCATTGGCAGCTGGATTTTTCCTGTGGAAAACAGCAGAGAAATCTACTTCCAAAGTGCATTATCCAATGTGTGCAGAATAACTGTTCTCAGAAGAACACAGCAAAATCTGAGCCCGTCAGAGGCAAGAAGGGGAACTATCTGAAACAGAGGCAGGTCCCTAACCCTGCTATTCTAGCTAGCTTCCTACAAGATATGCACAGGAGCTCTTCCATATTCATTCACATGGACACCCATTTGTCCCCTCCTTCCAGCTAGGGAACTCATCTCTTTTACATCCCAGATGGGTGTGAACACTGGCAAAACCCTTTTCTTCATGCTGCGTATCTCTTGAGAAAATGACATCTGCAGTTCTTGTAAGCGTTCTGCCATTCTTCTTGGCACGGGCTCTGATGATTTTGCAAAGGGAATGCCGGTGGAGCCCAACAAGTCTCTGAGGCAGAACCATTCACAAATGCTGAGCTTGTTACTCTGCCTTCCTTGCAAGGTGTCTTCTTGGCAAAGTGAAAGAATGTGGGTTTGTCAAGAACAGGGAGCCAAACAAGCCTGAGGACAATCCATCTGAGGACAATCCACCAATACTTAGGAGTGGAACCTTGGCTGAGAACTAGGAGTTTCCTTAAGGCTTCCTGGTCTGTGTATGAGTGTATCTGGGAGGGCAGTGGACATGCTGGGTCCACACATCTGATGCCTGCCAGCCCTGTTGAGACTGTAACAGCTCCTGTGCTGGTTGCTTCCAATAATCCAGGCGAGGTGCTAGGGTCACTGTGCACAGCGCAGTCTAATGCTGTAACTATTGTATGCAACCCACTCCTACCCCCCCCCCAAACATCTGATGCTGCTTTTTTTGCACCCCACTGTTTGTTATGGCCTGGGGAAGATCAGAATTGACAGTCGTTTAGTTTGTCTTAGAATCAGGCCTGCCCAATGGACCACGCTGGCTGTTCTGAATGACCTGCGGGAGACGCAAAGCTAGTGAGCGTTGAGGGTATTGAGAAGAGAGAAATTTCAAAAACTACTCCGGCAACCTGAGAAACAAGACAAAGTGGTGAGAAGAGAACTGGCTGAAGATGCTCCTTCTCAGTAGCCACAGCGGTTTTCAGGGTCCTGACGGCACATCTTGGCAGTCGGAATGATGCAAGGCAAATGTGGAACTGGCTGTAAAAGTCTTCCTAAGAGCTTGTGTAGCTATTCTTCCCCAAGGGGTTACAAGAGATGGCCAGGCCGTAGTGTTCCAGCACTTCCAGTGCAGGAGCCAGACTTGGGTTAGGGTTGCCAACCTCCTGGTACATGGAGAAGAAAAAACAAGTTGACTTGTGGTTTGAAAAAAATATATATTATGTGCTACTTATGTACATTTTTGATTATGTCATTATGATTGACCATTTTTAGCCACAAGGGAAGATATTAATTGCCAAAAATAAGACATCCTCTGGGACTCATTATGGCTTTTTTTGAGTTACATTAGTACAGATTAAATATTTTTGAACCACCAATCAGAAGAAGAAGAGTTTGTTCTTATATGCCAGTTTTCTCTACCCAAAGGAGTCTCAAAGCGGCTTACATCTGCCTTCCTTTTCCTCTCCCCACAACAGACACCCTGTGAGGTCGGTGAGGCTGAGAGAGCCCTGATATTACTGCTTGGTCGGAACAGCTTTATCAGTGCTGTGTGGTGAGCCCAAGGTCACCCAGCTGGCTGTGTGTGGGGGAGGAGTGGGGAATCAAGCCCAGATCACCAGACTCCTAACCACCACACCAAGCTGGCTCTCAGCTTGTTTCTTCTTCTTCATGGATTTCCTGGCTGACTGGTCTTCTTTTCTGCGCCGAAACTCCAGGTAGGGCCTGATAGCTCCCAGAATTAGTGGATCTACAGACTACAGAGATCAGTAGGAGGGAACTAAAGAGAGCTTTGCTAGATCACACCCCAGGGCCAGTAGCATTTACAATTCTGGCTGAATTGGTATTGCCTGCAAATCATTATTCTACTTGAGGCTTCCTTTTTTGGAACTGTTGTGGGCTGATGGATTTTCCCATTGTGTGGTTATTTATGTTGGCATATGCAAGATCTGCAGTGTGCATGACTGAGCAGAACAGAAAGAGTATCCTGCAGCGGCATGGGAGGAGTTGTGTATTTAGCATGATTAGAATAGGAACTTCCTGAGGATTTTCACATATTCTCCTCCTGCGCCTTCACTGGCTCAACAGGAGACTTCCTTCTCCTTTGAGCACCCTTCCTCCCTGCTTACCTCCTGAACAGCAGTTGAACAACAGAATGACTGCAGACAGAACACTTTGTTAGGTTCCTTCCATCCTATTTCAATACAAAGTTGTTTCTCTTCATAAATAAAATTATTTTATACTTTAAGCAGGCTGTTGCTCTGCCCTCTCTGACCAACAATTTACATACTAAATAACTGATGCATTCATTGAGCAACAAAGTCCATTTAAACTCCCTCCTAGCCTGTGGTTTGTTTTTGACAAATGAATATATTAACATTACATATTTTTTTCTTATTTCAGGAAAGGTGTGCGATGTCTCAAGTTCAAATGGAATCCCTGATTTTGGAAAAATCTACCATGTCAAAGGTAAGCTTCTTTTTGGAGATTTGATGGCCCTACTGACTTCAGTCAAGCTACTAACTAGGTCTAAATGGCTCTGTGATAAGCCATAAGCAAAACAGTTTTCTAATGATACTTTATGGCCTCTATCTGGGAAAAACTGGTCTTTGGACAGACTAATGGGGCATAAATTGGGTCTTGGGGCACACCCCTGTATATTTAAACTGCTATAAGTTGGCAACACAGAAGTCTAATGCATCAAAAGGAGGGCCAAAGGACTAACAGACAGACTGCGAGCCAAATGCTGTTTCAGGTGAGCCTTCATCAAATAATAGATGAGGTGGAAACCCTAGACGATGGCTTCATGTGTAATTCATGTGCAATGTCACCCACCCTTTAAAGGTTGAACAGAATCTGAAAATTGGACATTGACTGTCACTTATGGGAAAATGGGGTCTTTTAATGAGATCTACAGGTGCGGAATGAGCCTCTTGTGGCGCAGAGTGGTAAGGCAGAAGTCATGCTGTCTGAAGCTGTCTGCCCACAAGGCTGGGAGTTCAATCCCAGCAGCTGGCTCAAGGTTGACTCAGCCTTCCATCCTTCCGAGGTCGGTAAAATGAGTACCCAGCTTGCTGGGGGGTAAATGGTAATGACTAGGGAAGGCACTGGCAAACCACCCCGTATTGAGTCTGCCAAGAAAACGCTAGAGGGCGTCACCCCAAGGGTGAGACATGACTCGGGGCTTGCACAGGAGATACCTTTACCTTTACCTTACAGGTGCAGAAACTAACTTTAATACCTCTGTAAGCCAGTTCACATGTTAAAAGTTCTTGTGGACTCCAAATCTGAAGGACAAAGGATGTCCTGGCGAGACATGTGGGCTTTGTAATATGTGACTTGACCCTTCCTTGCAATCATCTGAATGCTTTTGAACAACCAGAATTGATGTAAGATGATGTACCTTTAAAAAAGTAATATATTATATGCAGAATTAGATATGTTAACAATATTAATGAGAGACCAAATGCTAGATAGTTTTATAATAAACTGGGAGCCATTTGTAAATTATCTTAAAAGTAATAAGGTAAATGAGAGTTTTACTATTGGTTATGTTGAATAAATTAGTTAAGACAAGGTTGAAATGTATTTTAAAGTGAATATTTATTAGATGTAAATATGTATCTCATCATATTAGTTTTAATTAAGGCCTGGTGAGCTTCTCTCTGCGGGGGGGGGGGGGGGGGAGGCAGGCATGGCGGCCCATCACCGGGGGTTGACGACCCCTGCTGCAAGGGACATTGGAGATGATGTGTATTTAGCATAGTTAGAATAGGAACTTCCTTATGATTTCCCAGTTCCCCACTGTTCTGATGGCTCATTGGAGGCTTTCTGCTCCTTTGAGTTTACTTCCTCCCTGCTTGTCTCCAGAACAGCAGTTGAGCAACAGAACAACTGCAAACAACAGTAAGTTAGTTCTCTTCTCTCCTCTTTCAATACAATGTTGTTTCTCTTCATAAATCTATTTTATTCTTTAAGCATTCTGGTGCTACGCCCCTTTGCTTATTTAAAGTCTGCCAACACCACCCAGTGCACCAAACTTAGCATTTGATAAAGAGAGCTTTGACTTAAAGTTTAATGTCCTGCGGAAATGTGTTGGCTGGTCTTTAAAGGTGCTGCTGGGCTATAGTTTCATTCAATGCCCACAGAATCTCATGAATTAAAACATGTCCATCTGAGTTAACCCAAACATGAGCATTAACAGCCCACGGCAAAATTGATAAAACAATAAGCAGGCTACGACCAGCATCCTTTTCTGTTGACATGCCTCATGCATTCCTCTTTTGAAAAGGAAGGGTCCCTGAATCAGTCATAATCCTCTAATCGTAAGAGATGCAGAGTTAAGATAGGGGGAAGGGGAGGATGCCGGCCTGCATCTTAAGCCACTTAGTTGTAGTTCACAATGCTGCTATCCAATTTGGATGTGCTATCCAATTTGGAAATTCTGGCATTAAGGAGGCCTCAATGGAGAAGTAATTGCCACTGGGATAAGATGGTGCTGTAGTGGGAGGAGGAGTACTTCAGCCTGGTGCTTTCTCATTGATGTACGCCTCTTGTTGTGACTTGGGAATAAACTTTTGACACCAACGCCTTCCTGTAAGTCACCCTGAAGGTCATATGGTGTTACAGGTGCAAACTTGTTCAAAGGAAATGCAAATCAAAACTGGTCTCTTTCTCCTTAGCCGAAAACCAGGGTGGAGAGTTTTGTGAAATCCGATTTTCTTTCTTCTGCCTGGACTCAAGGGAATGTCATGGAAATATCTTAGGTGGATGAATCAGCCGAGTCTCTCCTTGTTTGCTGGAAGCCAGTTACATAAAGGTTCCACAAAAACAGGAATGCAAAGGGGGTTTTCATTCATAACCTGTTTCTAGAAGGGCAGGTCCTCTGATGATGAAAGTTAGCAAGGTGACTATTTGGCTGCCCCATTCTTTCCCCTAGGAGCTCAGGGCATTGTGCAGGACCCCTTTGCCTTCCTTTCCCCATTTTTATCCTTAATGTCCCTGTGAGACAGTTCAGTTGAGAGAATGACTGGCCACAAAGGCCACTGAATGAGATGTTTTTAATTCCATGCTTGGGGCTTCTGATGATATTTTGAAAAATCAATTTTTGAAGAGTGGTGACTAGTTTTGGAATAGAAACATAACACATAGTGTGTGTGTGTGTGTGTGTGTGTGTGTGTGTGTGTGTGTGTGTGTTGGGGGGAGGGGTTGAAGCCTTCCCCCATTTTCACAATCTGAAACTCTCCCAGGGAGGCACTGCTTATCTTGCTGGTGTTTCCTCTGGCTTGGCCCTTGGTGAGTATGAGGAAGATAGTGAAAGTATTGGAATCTGAGTCTTCCTTGTTAGAATCAGCAAGATCTGTAGTGTGCATGATTCAAAGAGATATAAAAGATATCCTACAAGGGGCATGGGATGAGATTTATATTTAGCATAGTCAGAATAGGAACTGCTTGATATTCTTCAGATCTCCAGAGCCACAGTTTAGCCTGTCCTAGGGAGATACAGATCATTGGGGTCATGCTTTATCAAGTAATGCATCGTCTAGCCTTGAGCTAGGAAAGCACCATGTCAGGTCCTTAAGAGGTCAGTCAAGGCTTCCAAATTGGCAAGGTAGTTGGTTCAGCTGTTGCCTGCAGATGCAACAGTTCCACAACACTTGATCACGATGTCTCAACTTCCCTTTGAAGGATAAAGCAAGATAGGGAAAGCACACAGTGTGGCTTAAGTCTTTCAAAACATGTCAGAATTTCCCTTTGGCTGAAACCTCAAGCAGGTGCTTCTGCTTGGGGTTTTAATTGCTATTTTGAATTTGCCCAAAGAAAACAAGGGTGTGGAAAGAGTGTGGAAGTAAGTGTGTGTGTGTGTATATGTGGTCTCTTTTGCTTTTACGGGACACCTACTCTTGCACCAGAGCATGATTCATTTGTTGCTGACTTATGACCTTTTTTTACTTCCTAATTGTGAGAAGATAACAAATTCTGAGTGGGAGTACTAAAATGTTCTCCATGTCTAAGATGGATCACAACAGGGCGGTAGATTTGTACACGGATAAGTTCCAGGTTCAATCCCTGGCATCTTCAATTGAATGGATTTGAGCAGAAGGGCTACGTTGGATCTTTTGCTGCTGTCCAGATTATGTAGGAATCTAGGGGCTTTTGTTCCCATTCAGTTTACTCCTAGAATTGCCTGATTCTTCCTGGCCATCACTGTGAGAGGGTCCCCAGATCCAGGTTGGGACTTTGATGGAGTACAAGGCCATAGAGTTCACTCTTTTGCTCTGGGGAAACTGATCTCTGTAGTCTGGAGGAAGCCTCGGTCCCACCTGGAGGCTGGCATCCCAAAGGAGTCTAGAAGAAGCACTGGGGGGAGCAGAGATGTGAAAACTAATGCATGTGGAAATCAGGGGATATAATGAAGCAGTATGAGGAAATCACAGAAAGAAAGAAAAAACATGCAGGAAAGCCCTAGATCAGTCAATGACCTGGTTCCGTACAAGGGTGCTTTATATTAACCATAAGATGTTCATCAATTGTAGAACTTGTACTATGAGCTGCTTGGTAGGAGTTCTCCATTACTTGCTGTCATGCAAGAAGAAAGTAGAGTTGATGGTCTTGCTTGTAGTTGAATGATGGAACATTCTTATGGTGAGATTGTTTATTTCTTCAGTTCATGAATGAATAAATTAAAGGTGCCTTTGACTGAGTCAGACTGTTCCAGACTTTGACTTTAATGGTATCGAACAAAATATTCTTGAGACAGGCTTTTTAATTTTCAGATCTGCAAATGTATTTTTCCTGATGGTTTCAGTATTGTTTTGACTCTCTGACCCTTAAGAACAATAGTTTATGCCTAGAATTAATCTAAGCAATTTCCAAAAAAACGCAGAACACAGTTTGAAACAAGTGTTCTTTGGGAAAGCTGTCAATCTGTGTTCAGAGTAAATAAGATTGTTTTAGTAAAGCCATGTCCCATAATTGGGCCTGTATAAGGCAGCCACACCATGGCCTTTTCTGTAGTGGTGTTTTCCTTTGCTTTTACAGTACATTCCTGTTGTTGTTTTTCCCTTCTGCATTTCACTCCACCTTCAACGTGGACTTGGGCTGTGGGGGATTTTCTTCTTCTACGTGCAGTTCACATTCTGTTCCTGTTTCTCAAGCTTTTCAAGAGTGTGTTTATGGTAATTTCCCCCCTGTCTTCGCTCCCAAGCCAAAGAAGAAGAGTTGGTTTTTACTGCCCAAAGGAGTCTCATAAGTGGATTGCAATCACCTTCCCTTCCTCGCCTCACAACAGATACCCTGGGGAATAGGTCTGCTCAGTCAGAACAGCACTATCAGGGCTATGATGAGCCCAAGGTTAAAAGCATAAAAGCTCTGTGGGAGTGTTTTTCCATACCCTTTCTCTGCCCCTAGGATGCCAGTCCAAAGCAGCACTGAAAGGAAAATAAGGCTGTAGTTGGGGGGGGGTATGGGTTTGATAGAGGGACAAGTGATGGTTCAAAGCCTTGAGGGTAAAAAGGCAAAAGATTTGAGGAAAGTGGTAGCCATCTGGAAGTGGCGGGTAATAAATTGAATTAATAATAAAAATAATAGGGGAAAGCAACAGAGCCTCTTGTGGCGCAGAGTGGTAAGGCAGCAGATATGCAGTCTCAAAGCTCTGCCCATGAGGCTGGGAGTTCGATCCCAGCAGCCGGCTCAAGGTTGACTCAGCCTTCCATCCTTCTGAGGTCGGTAAAATGAGTACCCAGCTTGCTGGGGGGTAAACGGTAATGACTGGGGAAGGCACTGGCAAACCACCCCGTATTGAGTCTGCCATGAAAACGCTGGAGGGCGTCACCCCAAGGGTCAGACTTGACCCGGTGCTTGCACAGGGGATACCTTTACCTTTACCTTTAGGGGAGAGCAATATTGGTATACAGCCACAAGTAAGTACAGCAAGCACCTTATTGCTGGAGGGTCTTTCAGTTTGGTGTTCTTCCACACCTCTCAGAGAAGCACGTGGACCTGACATCAACATTGGGTGGGGAGGCTCCTTCCTGCACTATTTTGGGGAGTACAGTGTTAGGTTGATAGACTTCACCTGAGCTGGTTTTACTTGGGGAAAAAAAGAACTTTAAATTCTTAGTGGAGGGGGGGAGACGCACTAAAAGCTCAGCAAAATGCAGCTGGAAAGATCTCCCCTTACAATTAAAAAAAAAAAACCTCACAATGGCTGACTGAAACTGACCAATAAGGAGAGACCAACCACAGGGCACACAGGAAAAGGCGGTGTGTGTGGGAGGGACTAGTAAACTGGGAGGGGGTTTGCAGTGGGGCTTTTATGCTGCCCAAGACTGCATTGTTGTTTTATCTACTGTTTTATTATCTGGAAGTAGTGGTCAAGAAATCAAATTAATCAAATAAAAGGGGGAAGAATGCTGTGACAGTATCTGCCAAACTTCTCTGCCTGGGGGCTGCCACTGCAATAGACAAAACAGCAAGGAGAACTCCAAGGTCACTGAGCGACAGTTGGTGCCGGTGTGACAGGGTGCTCCACACCTGTCCCTGCTAGGGGCTTCTGACAGACCTGGCCTGCTTCCCCTGCCTCCAGCCCTTCTCCCTTGTGCCACGGGAAAGCAGTGGGGAGGCCTTGGGTTGGTGGGGAAAAGCTTCTGGGGGATTGTGGCACGTGGGCGACAGGTGGCCCACAGTAACTGCAGCTTCAAGAAGGTAGGCAGTGGAGGGAGTGGGAAAAGCCCCTCGCCTCACTTGAAACAGCCAACTCCAGCTCTTATGCACTTTGTGGCCTCTTTTGTCCCTGAGGAGGTATCAAAGATGACAGCTGCCTCCTACTCTCGGAGGCTCTGTAGCCTCTTTTTCCCCAGACAAACACACAAAGGCAGTGGTGGCCTACTGGACCTGAGGTAATTCTGGCATATTCCCAAAGTTTGAAAGAGTTTCCCCTCACTCTCACCACTCCACTTCCATAACTACTTCCGTTGCACAGCCTAGCTGAGTGAGCAGCATAAGATGTTTTCACATAAAAATGGTTTTGTTCTTTAAGCAGCCTTGAGCTCTGCTCTCTATGCTTATTCAAACTCTGCTAATAGGATTAACCCTCGCCAAAGGGTTTCTGTAAATCCCCCCCCCAACAAAACTGAATGGCAGCAAATTTTAATTCTACCTGTACCTGTAGAACCAGTGTTATTCCATCTAATTGGTTACAACCTAAGTACTAGGTTCTGGAGTCCATATTTCAGGCTTCTGTGTTACTGCAGAACGACTCATGCAGCATTCTTGATGGAGAGTCTGTTCCTCTGGCTGAGAGGAACCAGTTCAACTTTTGGAAGAAATTCCTTTACAGTCAGCATTTTACACAGGCAGACACAAGTGTGTGTACAACTGCTGACGATTCTTTAAACTGTAGGTTTCTGTCAGCATTTTGAACTTTTGCAATGTCTCTAACTTCCCATGGCATGCTAAAACCTCATTTCTCCTATGAACTCAACCAGTGGGCCCAGATTTTCTATCCCTACAATCTCCAATATTGGACTAACACTGGTCTCCCTCATAAGGTTATTTTTGGGACTACAACTTGTGAAATGCCTGAGAACTCTTTAAAGCCTTGCATGCAACAAAATATTATGGTGAATTCCAATATGCTGCCTCGACATTTATCGATGTGTGGGATTCTTTACTGCAGGAGTGTGGACTTCTAGTCTGGAATGCCGGGTTGGATTCTGCATTCTCCCACATGCAGTCAGCTGGGTGACCTTGGGCTCGCCACAGCACTGATAAAGCTGTTCTGACCAAGCAGGAATATCAGGGCTCTCTCAGGGTGTCTGTTGTGGGGAGAGGAAAAGGAAGGTGACTGTAAGCCACTTTGAGCCTCCTTCAGGTAGAGAAAAGCGGCATATAAGAACCAACTCTTCTTCTTCTATATCACTTGAATATCAAATATATGGAAAGTAAGTTCATTACCAGTTGTGAGAATAATAGGTTTACTGGGATATTTATCTCTCAATTTTCTCCCCATGGAACCTGAAGTGATCTATGCCATTCTGCCCTCTGTTTTGTCTTCTCAAAAACAACCCTGTGTGGTAAGTTATGCTGAGAGAGAATGATTGTCCCAGATCACTCAGGAAGCATCCATGGCAGACTGGACTTAAGTCTGAGTCCCCCAGATCTTCATCCAACACTCTAACCACTACACCATCCTAGAGCTCCCATGTTCAATGCTAGGATATCAGTTGCTAGGAATGAACAATGGATGAATGTTAATCGAGCAGTTTTATTTCAGAACTTCCATTATGGCATTCCGCTGAATGTTGGCTGGAAGAACAAACAAGCATTTGCCAAATTCTACTTTTGCTCAGTACTTAAGTCGACAGTCTCATTTTGCAGAAGGGTGCCAAGAGATGTTCCTGGAGAACAGGGGCCTGTCTGCAGCACTGCAATGTTGGACTCAGAGCTGATACTGTTTTGCTGGATCACAGTGTGCTACAGGAGAGGAGTTGCTTTTCCCTACCTGAAGGAGTCTCAAAGCAGCTTACAATGGCTTTCCCTTCATCTCCCCACAGCAGACACCCTGTGAGATAGGTGAGGCTGGGTGAGCTCTGGAAGAACTTCTCTGTGAAAACAGCTCTAACAACACTGTGATTGGCCCAAGGTCACCCAACTGGCTGCATGTGGAGGAGTGGGAAATCAAACCCGGCTCGCTAAATTAGAAGCCACCACTCTTAATCACTACATCATGCTGACTTTGATTAAGGGCAGCATCTAGAGACAGGAGGTACTTCCAAATTCCTAGGATGCCTTAGGAAACAATATTGCTTATATACTATAACAATATTACCTACTAGGGGCAAAGCCCGTTGTATCCAGGAATACAATGGGCGCTAGAGCTTGGCGGTGGGAAGAGGAAGGGGAGGAGTTGTCCAATAAGTAAGGGCACAGGGTTGAATGTGTGTGTTGTGTGGGAGGTTGTGATGGCATAGTGACAAATGGGGGCATGAGTGTCAAGAACCTGTGGTTTGGAATGTTCGTTGAGTGTGGGAGAGGACTGACCTTTGGAAATTGTGGCATAGTGGTTACAGATGAGCTTTCAAAAGCCATGTCTTCAGATATGTGAAGGGAAAATCAGACTGGAGACTCTTCTTAAGGGGGGATTACATGGCAACCAATTCTTCCCAGTTCTCCATTCAACATCATTTCCCTTCTTGTGAGAATTAGGCCACAGACACCAAAATGTCCACCTGCTGTAATACACATGGGGTAGTCACAGTACACAGGTGGCCACCCTGCTCCTTCTGTCTCCATTTATTTTTGACTGTTGATAAAATGTTATGTGCCCATATGCTTCTTTCACAGTTGCTCCTTAGAAGAAGAGCTGGATTTTTGTACCCGGCTGTTTACTAAGCAAAGGAATCTTAAAGCAGTTTATAAACACCTTTTCCCTTTGTCTCCCCACAACAGAGAACCAGTGAGGGATGTAGGGCTGTGAGAGGACTGAGAGAACTGGGAATGAGCCACAGACACCCAGCAGGCCTCAGGTGTCTCAAAGCAGTTTCCAATTGCCTTCCCTTCCTCTCCCCATAGCAGACTCCTTGTGCTATGGGTAGAGAGAGAGCCTCACTTGGAAGATGGCAAACCTAAGAGAAGGTCTCTCCGTGCACAGCAGTCTTGACCTTAGTCAGGTTTGTGCACACCTAGGTAGTGTGGAATTCCAGAACATAAACCTGCAGCAATCTAGCAATCATACCTCTGCAATGTTTTCTTGACCTGAAATAGATCAGGGGGTACTAGGTGACTGTCGGGGCATTACACACTTTTGATGCCCCACTTCCAGATCAGGGACAGCCAACCTCCAGGTGGGGCCTGGAGATATCCTGGAATTGGTGCTCATCTCCAGACTATAAAGATCAGCTCCCCAGGCAAAAATGGCTGCATTGGAGGGGTGACTATGTAGCATTATATCCCACTGAAGTTTAGGGATGCCAGCATCCAGGTGGGGGTCTGAGAATTCTCTGGAAGTACAGCTCACCTCCAGGACATTAGGCTGAAGGGAAAGCCCTCTCCCCTCACATGCATCCCTTAAAAAGGAATGCATGTGGCCCCAGACACCCCTTGGTTGCTTGGCTGGTGATGTCTGCCTTTCTGAAGCCTGAGGCCTACTGCTGGCAACTGCACTCCCTGTTGTTGTCCGCAAGGCCAAGTCATTGCTTAATAAGATTGGATCACCCAGTTTCCCCCAAAGTCACAATGTCTACTTTCCTCCTGGCAAGTACTGTTTTCTATCCTTCTGAAGCCTGAGGCCTACTGCTGGCAACTGCAGTCCCTGTTGTTGTCCACAAAGTCAAGTCTTTGCCTAATAAAAGTGGATCACCTAGTTTCCCCCAAAGTCTCATGGTCTACTTTCCTCCAGGCAAATACTGTTCTCCTTCAGTGAGGCCGAAGTCATCCAAACTGGTTAGGTCATACCTCTGCTCACTCAGGTAGGGCAATTGAAATGCAAGTTCTTGCAGTAGCCCATCTGATGACATGTTTTCTGCCCTTCTGAAACGTGAGGCCTACTGCTGGCAACTGCAGTCCTTGTTGTTGTCCGCAAGGCCAAATTGTTGCCTAATAAAAGTGGATCACCTAGTTTCCCCCAAAGTCTCACTGTCTACTTTCCTGTAAAGCTAATTCCAGTTGAAATTTAAAAAATCTCCACAACAGCATCCAGTTTCGTCTGCACAACAACCCTGTGTGGTAGGCCTCAAATCTGCAGAGACTTGTGCTTTCCTCCCTATTGGTCCCAAGTCTGGGAGAAGCGGGGCCAGTCTAATTGGAAGGCAGTTGGTACCTTTCGATTGCCCCATGCACACTCTGCCCACTTGGCCTTAGCTTTTTATTAAACAGTGAAGCTGTTCCAGGTGTGCTAAGCAAAAATATGCCATTTTGAAAACGACTTTCATTTTGCTACTTGTGTTATTTTCCCACTGGTTCTGATGAAAAATATTCTTCTGGCTCGGATGAAGTTCTCCACGGATCAAACCCTAAACGTCACCCAAGGTGTATTTGCTGCTACATTTCCCACAGATAAGAAAGAATCCCAGGTTTTTTTACAACTACAATTCTTGCTTGCAGAGCATGTCAAATCACATTATTGGCACCCCCAAGGAAGGCAGGTTACTGTGAGACTGAACAATAAATTCTTCGTATAAAGCTTCCAGTTGGACCCTGTAATCTTACCCACAGCCCTAAAACAAGACAGCAGCCGGGGAAGAGAACGAGGAGGAGCCGGTACCAACTGATCCACAGACCGGTACCAGTCCCTGGACCGGGGTTGGGGACCACTGCAACTCATTGGCTGTCCTCAAGCATGCCTTGCCTACCTCATAGGATTCTAGTGTGAGTGCAACTCTGCTCTGAGGAGGAAGAAGGCATTGCCAAAACTCTGAACAGTTCTACCTTTTGCCTCTGTTTGTATTGTGCTTTATTCCTTCCTCTATCTTGTACAGCTGGCCCAAAGTGGCCACTGATTCTACACCTGGAGCTGTAGCACTTGTTAGTTTAACTTTTGCATTGTTGTTCATATTCAAAGTTAGTCACCTCGAATGTTGATGTCAATCAGAAAAACAGCACTTAAAAAAAAGGAAAAGAGGGACCGGGTGCCTGGTGTAGTTTTGCATTATAACCTCAAATGGTTTCTTTCATGCCAACCAACTTAACACCTTCCATTGTGTCCTACAGGAGTTATCAAGTTGCC
This sequence comes from Paroedura picta, assembly GCF_049243985.1. Lineage (NCBI taxonomy): Eukaryota > Metazoa > Chordata > Lepidosauria > Squamata > Gekkonidae > Paroedura > Paroedura picta. The sequence continues at coordinate 48,204,539 of NC_135373.1, forward strand.
TTATGCTGAGATCGAGGAGCCCTTTGAGGCCTGGTACAACCTAACTGGAAACAAGAGTCGCATTGAGTATTATGAAGGTAAGAAACCCAGTGTGCCAGGGAGTGAACAGCAGGACATTTCTACAGACACCTTTGGTTAGCAACTTCAGTAACATCAGTCACTAACAACATGAGCACCAGCAGCCCACAAGCTACTTCTGTATTCCTGCATCCGTGTAACAGCCACCATCTTAATGTGTCTCCAAACTACACAGTTTGAGCAAGATCACACTGTGAAAAGGGGCAGCCTAGAAGTGCTGCAGATATTTTCAACAGCCCCCTGCAGCAATTAAGAAGAACAAAGACGAGGTGAAAATGGAAGAAAGCAGTTTGCCTCAAGAATGGTTCAGCCGTGCTTTGCTAATCAGTATGAAGATGTTAATAAAAATTGTTAGGAGAAATTTGCTAAAACGGTTGTATTTGAAATGAAACAAACAAAGAAAGAACCTGTTAGCAACTGGGTATCAGAATGAATTATGGCGGCTGATTGAAAGGGGCCCTAGAATTTGTGGTATGCCGTACAGCCTACCCTCTGAAGCTGCCATTTTCTCCAGGGGATCTGCATAACCTAGAAATCAGCTGTAATTCCAGGAGAACTCCAGGTCCCAACTGGAAGTTGGTAACCCTGATGATACATATGCACACACTTCTTTTTTTAAAAAATGTTTATCCCTTAGGACTCTTTTTCCATTTCAAAGTTAGACTATAAAATCTATCAATACTACTCCAAAATGGCTGCCACAGGAGGTGGAAACAAAACACAAAATCTCCCTCCTCAATTTTCAAAAGAATCCCAGAAAGCAAATTAAAAGAGTCAAAGGAAAGTCCAGGGGGGAGGAAGGAACAAAGTGAAGGGGAAATGGAAAGCCCAAAGGGGAAATGTAACCACAGACCTGGCTGCTTACTGGCCCTGCTGATCCTCCAGTAGAGTTGCCAGGTCAGTTGGACCAGCTGGCAGGGGATGCGAGTGAACTTACTGGGAGCTAGAAGGGAAGAATCAGAAAGTAAATGCTATGTCCCTGCATCACCTGGAAGTGCTGTAGCATGTTGTGGATGTTGGAGGCAATGCTCTGGTTTGTGGGCGAAACCTCTATGGTAGAATTAGCTTTCTACCATAAAGTTTTGCTCAAAAACCAGAGCATCACCCACACACAACATCACATATATCCCAACATAGCTTCTGGGTGATGCAGGGACATTGTGTTTACTTCCTCGTTGTTTCCTCCCTGTGCCTGGCAAGTTCCCCCAGTTTCCTAATGTGTGATGGATTGTTGTGGGTTTTTATAAATTAAACAATAGAAAAAAAGAAACAAATTTAGCAGCTAATCAGACAAACCATGTTTCAGTGTATTTTAAGAAGAAATCCCAGTGCTCATAACATTCTTCAGGTGGTCTTCTGTTCACGAAATTGGTGAGTTTTGCCAAAGTGTTATGGATTGTCATGGAAGGCCAGGAAGTACTGGCAAGCATCCATGGGCTCCTCCATGGAGAACTCTGCCTGAGGTTATACAAGCCTCACTGTAATGGGAGAACCCAGAGGCCTGTACTGTGCTGTTCCATAAAAAGTTCAAAGTAGGGTTGCCATTTCCACCTTAGAAAGTTCCTGAAGATTTGTGGAGGGTAGAATTTGGGGACAGCAGATATGTGTTGCCATAGAGTCCATCCTCTGAAGCTGTCATTTCGTCAAGTGGAACTGATCTCTCTAGTCTAGAGATCAGGTGCAATCCTGGGAGAACCCAGGCCATTCCCAGAGGATGGTGACCCTAGTGGGATGCCTTTCTCTTAGGGAAGAGCGTCAGGCCTTTCTCAACCTTTTTACTGTTGAGAACCTCCTGAAACATTCTTCAAGCTTTGGGAAACCACAGGAGTGGCACAATCATCCAGAATATGGTCAGGAAGCATAGCTGTGTACACGCCCACCTGAGACCCATCCCCTTCCCACCCTTGTAGGCCCATCATTGGCCATGGGGGGGTGGCAGGTCATATCACCGAATAAATGTTTAACAAATTTTAAAAATATATTAAACATTAATTAACTCCCACCCATTTGGGGAACCCTTTCAGTGTTGTCAAGAAACCCCAGGGTTTTATGAAACCCTTGGTAGAGAAAGCCTGAGCCTAGAGGAAGGTTCTCAAGGTAGGCTGCTGTCCTGAATGTTTCTGTGCCTGGCCTCTTTGCTCTTCAGAATCTCTGTATCCTGTAGTTGATGGCTTTGGGGTGACCAGCAGGAGAAGGTGTTCTAGAACAGCAGTGTGTTGACATTGTTGCTTCACTTTCTTCCCTTGCCATTCTGCAGGCCAAGTGGTGACTTTGCAGCTTGGCTTCTTAGAGCCATATGGCACCTTGTTCAAGTTGACGCCAGAAACTACTGAGAAAGAGGTGAACACAAAGAAGTGCTTTCAACTGAATGGTACTAAAGAAGGCCGTGTGCAGCCACAAACTGTCTTTCCCAACCTGAAGGGCTACAAGGTAAGCCACAGTTGCTTGGCTGCTGCAGAACAAAGCAATAACCAAATGGTCCAAGCTGGAATTAAGTAGCTTCCAAGCAAATGCCTTCATTTGGCTTGGGTTTCAAAATGCAGCAGTTTTATTGTACACAGTGTCAGGGTACATCTGTCCACCTTATAACTTCCCCAACTCTTGCTGCAAACTTTCCTAAACCAGCTTTGGCACAACTTTACTGAATAGACATTGCAATCAGCTGACTCTGCATTCCCTATCTCAACATTCCCTGTCTCAACATTCCCTACTTGTAATGTATTTTGTTCTTATCATACTGTCTTTTGGAATGATTTTTGTCTTCCTTCTTCCCCCGTTATAGGGAACCCCTTCCTTGTCTGTGAGACTTGCCTGATTTTTACTGATCTCTGTGATTGTCATGGAGGGCCAAGTACTTTATTGTCATGGAGGGCCAAGGTAACATAATTCTCTTCTCTCTCTAGCCAATAAGGGAAGAGTACTTCAGGGGCATATACTGCAATGTGTGGCAGAACATCTCCTACTGGGGCAAGAAGAAGAATATCTATACCATGTGGGTCACCAACTCCAGCTGTGGTGTGTCACCCGTGCATTATGAGATGAAGGGCTACAACACGCTGCTGGGATCTCACTATGACAAGTATGAAATCGATTACACAGACTACTCCAATAGCTTCCCAGCTTCCATTTTTGTCCTGCAGCCTAACGGTAAGGAAAGGATTATTATACTCTGACCTGCTCCCCAAAACTGGCAGTAGTATAAGTGGTACTGTTTTGATTATGGCCCATAATGACCCTTCTCCCAACAATTTGGACTCAAAGCAAGTAACAAAGTTAAAATACTTTAAATCAGTGTGACTATAAGAGATAAAACAGACATTAAAAAGCTCCCAAGTAGGGAATGTTGAGACAGGGAATGTTGAGATAGGGAATGCTGAGTCAGCTGATTGACTTGGCAGCCCTTTCAGAGTGCTATCAAGATGGGGGGTCTTCCTCATCTTTTCAGGAAGGCCATTTCATACAGCTGGGCAATCTTATCAGAAAAAGGACAAACAAATAACCCCACTCCATGGCAGTTTCTACTGGCAATACAGTAGAGATAGCCCAGGCTAGCCTGATCTCATCAGATCTTGGAAGCTAAGCAGGATTGGCTCCAGGCTAGTATTTGTGGATGGGAAACAACAATGGATTACCATTGCTATAAATCAACTGTGACTCAATGGCTCTTCCCACCACCACCACCACCACCACCACCACCACCAGGAAGGCCATCTTCTTTCACAGGACTCCAGAGCCCAATAGCAGTTTTCAAAGCAGGTAGAAGGAACATGTGGTACGTTCCTGATGATGATGATGTTACAGGCACTAGCCAATAGGTAACTGTGATATTTGCAGCCAGGGACATTTTAGACTTCCTGTACTGCATCTGATGAGCTGGCTGGACAAAGCTTTTACTAGATCTTTTATGCCAACTCTCCAAGAACCTGCCTCAAGGTATTTTACAAAACAAGAACAATGACAAGATATTAATTAAACATGTATTAATTAACAGAAAGCTTAAAACCAGTTTGTAGACTAATATAGTGCTTTTAAAAATCAGAACCTTAATTAAAAGCCTGGATGAAAATAAACTTTTTGTAACTAAAAGATGAGCCTCAGGGTGAAGGGCATTTCTTAAATGAGGTGCCAATACTGAACAGGCCCTGTCTCTGGTTGCTATTCACATCACTTCAGAAAGGACACCATATAGGGCTTGTGAGGTCGATCGTAGCTGGTGGGCTGGATGATATGGGAGGAGGCAGTTCTTTGAGTACCCTGGCCCCAAAGGGGGGGGGTATTAATTGCCTTTGCGTTGACAAACTTCTTTTCATGTCTGTCAACTCTTGTATTTGTATGCTTATTTACTGCAATTCACAGGTCTTAATCTAGTCTCAGCTATTACCTTATAATCTCAGTCATTATCTCTTATGCATCTTTACTCTGGCCAGCCATTCCTGCAGTTAACCCCACCGTCACCACCACCTCCCCATATATGTAATAGTTGAGTATATTCTGTTTCATTATATCTGAGAAAGTGTGTACGCACACAAACGTTTACTTTGAATAAAACTTTGTTGGTCTTAAAGGTGCCACTGAACTTATACTTTGTTCCCTAGTTTCATAAATTAACCATAGTTAATAAGACCTGGTTTTGCCTCCTGTTTGAACCTAGCACTTTGGGAGGTGTAGCACCTCCACTGGCATGTATAGAATGAGCCTATCCATTATGCTTTTGGGGGGGAGAGGCTAAAGGTTGCTCTTTGTGATTTGCTGATGCTCTCCCCCCAGAAACCAAGCTATGCAGTCAGTTGCCAGGTGAGTCAACAGAACACCGCATCCTGGCAAACCCCATGGCAGACTTTGTTGGAGGGGAAGAGGACCGGGCCCACCAGCTGTTCCACCACTACCGAAAGCAGTATGGAAAGGTATACGACAATGAGACAGAGATGGAACACCGAAAGCATACCTTCACCCACAACATGAGGTGCGTAAACAAAGAAAGTGGGGAGGGCGGGAGGAAGCATCAGGTTGAACAGGCTTCTCAGTTAGGTTTGCCAGCCTCCGGGAGGAATTTGGGAATCTCTTGGGATGACAACTGATTTTCAGATTACAGAAATCAGTTCCCCTGGAGAACATCGCTTCTTCAGAGTGTGTGTGTTATCATACCCTGCTGAGTTCCCTCTGCTCCACAAATTCCATGGTCTCCATACTGTACCCCAAAGTTTCCAGGAATTTCCCAATTTGGAGTTGGCAGACCTATTCTCAATTGCCCAGACCTAGTGAAGAATACCCTACTTCCAATCCCCGTCTTTCATGAGAAGTTATGGGGTGGGAGGGGGAAAAATGGCTTCCAGAGTAGCACTCTAGAAATTTCCCCTAGACTCTACAGTTTTTACTGTTAGGGGAAACTCCTAGAGCTTCTCCTGGAAGTGACAACACATCCTCCTCAAACTCCACTTTCCCCTGGCACTGCCTCCCCTTCCAAACATGTGGTGGTTAGGGCTGGGAAAGGTTGTGGAAGAACCTTTAGGAAAGAGAAAAGGTATCTAAGCATGTATAACCATCACACCGAAGCCACATGTGTCTGGGTCTGTGTGCCTGGATATGAGATGTCCTAGGAACCTTATACAGGATATCTTGAGAAGAACAATCTAGCTGTGCATGTAATAGCTATGCGAAAGGGTCCTAAGTCTTGCGAGGCGGCTGCACTGTGTTTCTTTAGGTCATGCGCTGCAGCTGAGCTGTAATTATTCAGCTGGGTTGCTTCCCCACACTTTTGGCTCTGTGTCTCATGGCAACCCTGTTCATATTACCTTCCTCAAGAGGGATGGATCACTTCTGAGTACGGTTGCCAACTTCCTGGAGTTAGAATTGATCTCTGGACTATAGAGATGAGTTAGGTTGATTGTGAAGCTGACCACGCCGGCACCTTCCCTTTCCAGGTTTGTCCATTCCAAGAACCGGGCCAACCTCTCCTTCAAGCTTGCTCTGAACCACTTGGCAGACCTCACCCAGGATGAGATGGCTGCAATGAGGGGGAAACTCAAAAGTACAGCTCCCAACAATGGGCGTCCTTTCCCTCATGAGCAGTACATTGGCCTCATCCTGCCAGAGAGCATTGACTGGCGGCTCTATGGTAAGTGGAGCTAGGAAGCCGTCTTCTAGGTTGAGGCTGGACTTCAGTTCAAAGCTGAAGGAAATTTCTCCTTTGCCCCCTTTTTCAGACCACTGGTGATCACTCCTATATCTTGGGTCAGTTTTCTGTGATAGGAAGTCCAAACTGAACACTTATATTGGAGGCCCATAACTGGATCTTCCAGTGCTTTTTGGAAGTAGTTATGGGAATGGATGGGGGTTATGTTGGGTCAGGCAATGGTTTTTTGGGGTGCACCTTTTCTCTGCACCTTGACTGAAATCCCCCCCCCCCATGGCTGTAATAGAGGCCAAAAAGACAGTTACCCTTCTCTCCCTTTTTAATTATTTGCTGTATTATAACAAAAGCTGGGAGGCAGAGAGACCCTACTGATGTAAAGTATTAGTCCTTTCTCTTGCACCATGGCTATAGTTGCCAGGAGGTTGCCTAGCAACCAGCAGGAGGGCTATGGGACAGCATTCCAGGTGAAAAATTAAAAACAGAAATAAGACCTTCTCTGCTTACATGTTCTGACAAGAGAGTTCTTGGTGATTCCTAGAACTACCTTTGTAACTTCTAGGTAGCTCTAGGAATTACCAGGGACACTGTGTCAGAACTTCCTGTCAATAGAAAAGGCCTTACTTTCCTTTATAATTTTTCTGCCCTAGGATGGTTGCCCATCCACCACCAACACGACCCACTGAGCATCAACAGATAGGGGTTGAAATTACCTGGAGGTTTCACACCATAAGTGGGCAAATAGGAACACCAGCCATGGTGTTCAGTGCAGGTACCCACATCTCCATCCTGAAGAAGTATTTCTTTAGAAAATGGATAAAGTTCCTGTCCAGAGACCTGCTAGGCAAGAGCTTGTGTATAATTCAGGTACACTAAACTCCCATACTCTTAACTCTGTTGTATTTAGGTGCTGTGACGCCAGTCAAAGATCAGGCAGTGTGTGGCTCTTGCTGGAGCTTTGCAAGCACAGGAGCTTTGGAAGGGTCTCTTTTCCTCAAGGTGAGCCTTTCTGTCTCTTCTGTTGGGGGGGGGGCTCATTTTTTATCTTGTCTTGGAGAATATGGTGGACAGAAGCTACCTGCACAGATATTCCAGGTACAGGGTTACCAGTCCCCAGTTAGGTAAAAATACTGAAGTCTTGGCCACACCAAGGGGCTTTTTGCACGGCTTCAAAATCGCACAATGGTTGCTAATTGGAAACGCTATTGATTTGCCTTAACGCACGACGTCGTAGACAATCTGCAACACTCCTGAAACCGATCAGCAAAAAGCGCTTCGTTGTAGCGCTTTCAGGGGAATCCCAAAAAGTGGATTCACCCTCCGGAAAGCGCTACACTCTTGCAAACAATCTGTAACACTAGCGATAAAGACCTGTGCGTTACCATTGTTGCGGTTTCTTCAAAGTCCCTCCTCCTGAGCCTGTCCTCCAAACTTCCGGCTAAGCGATCGCCATTTTTTTTTCTCCGAGCGAGCGGGGATAAACGCACCAGCGAGCCTCTTTCTGTTTAGAGGTTTCCCTGGCTTCAGTCCTTTACCTTTAGTCACTAAGCACAAACCACATAAAAGCCCGTTTGCTGAAATAAAGTCCCTTTATTTTTTACACATTAATTCAGCCGAAAATCGGGCCCGTGAGAGGGGGGGGGGGATTTTTTTTTTTATCACTCGAGGCAGCGTGGCAACGATCATACGATCAAACGACAGCTCACATTAGGCAGCTGGATGGGTCTCTCCGTTGCAACGAATCTACCTAGATTCGTTGCTATGGGTCTGTTTTTTTTTTTAAAAAACCCTTTCTTAAAGGGAAAGGGGCTGTTTGGGAGCATGCTAACGGCTGCCCATTGGCTGCTTGACGGCCAGGGGCGGGACGAGCTTGGCAATAGCGCTTCCTTTCTAGCGATTTCTGCCGAGACCGGAAGCCTGTGGGAAACGCTAAAAAACGCAACTGATTCCACTACAAAGGCAGGTATGCATAACGACGAATTCCACTATTTTAAATGGCGATTTTTCATTCCGCAAACAATTTGCAACAAAGATCCCCGTGCGTAAAGGCCCCAAGTGTTAATGACACTGTTCCTTTAAATATTTCTTTTCTTTTTCAGTTCCAGAATTCCCAAAGAAGACTTGCCAAAACGTGCAACGGGTGAACATTTTCTCATTAGTTTCCTCAGTGACAAGGCAATAATGTTTAAATTCTCAAATTCAAGAAGTAATTTTAAAGTCTTTCATCCTTGTTCCCTGGGGACCTGGTTTACACTGTGGACTAGTTCACACTGTGGTTTACGCTGTGGACTCTGCCTACATATCACCTTTGAAAGACCGAAGATAATAGGTAGGTAGAGTCCACAGTGTAAATGCAGGGAACAAAGATGAAAGACTTTAAAATTACTTCTTGAATTTGAGAATTTAAATATTATTGCCTTACCAGGAATAATTAAAGGAACAGTACTATTAACATTTGATGTAGCTAAGAGTTCAGTTTTTTCTTATCCACATTCTGCAATGCTGAACAGTTGCTCTCCCTTTAAGTCCTGAGCTAGGGCCTGGGAATACCCCAGTTTGGCACCTTTCCCTCAGCTTCAGGGGTTTAAGAAACTGGGGAAAATCCTCCCCTCCCCCGGAAGCCTAAAAAAAGTATCATTTCTATGCCACCCAGAAGTGACATAAGGATGTTGGTAACATTGTGGGTGATGCTCTGGTTTGGGGGCAAAACTCTATGGTTAGAAGCTAATTCTACCATAGAGTTTTGCTGAAACCCAGAGTGCCACCTACAACTTCCCAAGTGGACGTAGTTCCCAAGCACATTCTCTCAGCTTGCCAAAATCCTCACAGTGAGGAGTAGTATATAAATTGAATAAGTAAATAAATAAATTCTAGTTCATATCTTTCCTCGTTTTTTTTCTTTTTGGGGGGGGGGGGACATTCCTACCCCAAGGTGCTCCTGGAATTAATCCTGGGGTCATCCCAGTCTTTATTGCTGATCTAGCATGTCAATTAAAAAAATGTTAATGTGGATTTAGTGAGTTCATGAAAGAAAAAAAAGCAATTTATAGGAGCATTGAACATTGCTAGCTGGTATTTTGACAGTACGGGTCTTTCAATTTGTGAGAAAAAGTTGAGTTTTTCTTTCTTGAAACATGTTCCTCAGAATCTAATTTACACTGTAATGGTTGCTGATGCTCACTTCTTTGAGCAACATTTCCCTTCTGGGTTGAAAGGAGCCTGTGCTCTTCGTGGTACCCCTGTTATGTGGCTTGATTGCCAAGGACAGAAAGGGTGCTGCCCAGGGGCGCAGCAGAAACTCATGCTGGTTCTCCCACTCTCTAGACTGGCCAGCTCATCCCACTGTCTCAGCAAGTCCTCATTGACTGCTCTTGGGGCTTTGGGAACTATGCTTGTGATGGCGGAGAGGAATGGCAGGCATATGAATGGGTCCTGAAGCATGGAGGCATCGCCACCACAGAGTCCTATGGGCCATACAAAGGCCAGGTGAGTGGGGGTATCGGGTATCACTTAGCATGCCTGCCCGTGTGACCAGGACTGAGATGGACAGCTGTGTTTAGCTATGTAAGACGTGTTGAAGAGGGGGCAACTAGCTTACTGCAGCCTTAGAGACAAAGACTAGGAGCAAGGGGTTCAAATAATGGGAAAGGAGGTTCCACTTAAACATTAGAAGGGAATTTCTGACAGTGAGGGCTGTCTATGGATGGAATATGCTGCCTTGGAGGGAACTGGAGCCTCCTCTTTGGGGAAGTTTTTAAGAGGAGATTGGATTTAGAGCGGTTTCTCAGTGGAACAGGCTTCCTCGGGAGGTGGTGGGTTCTCCATCTTTGGAGATTTTTAAATAGAGCCTGGATAGCCATCTGACAGAGGCTGATTCTGTGAAGGCTCAAGGGGGTGGCAGGTTACAGTGGATGAGCGATAGGGTTGTGAGTGTCCTGCATTGTGCAGGAGGTTGGACTATGACCCAGGAGGTCCCTTCCAACTCCATGATTCTATGGATGAGCCCCTGAAAGGAGTGTGTGATTTTTAAGGCCCCTGCAAGGTGGGGGGCTGGGACTGGATGACCCTCTGTGGTATCGTCCAGTTCTTTGTGACTCTGGATCGGAGTCTGTTCTGTAAGGGTAACAGGGAGAGCCACTCTCCGCACATTGGAGGCTGGTTTCTGTCAGGAGTTGGGTTAATGCTGACCATGCGATTGGGTTAGTGTCAGTCTAGGACAACCTGAGAGCAACAGAGACAATCCTGTCTCTGCCATCAAATGCACTGGGAGACCTTGGGGCAGTCACTCTTTCAGCCTCACAGAGCTATTGAAAAAAGACAACACCTTTTCCTGGGCTTCCTCTTCAACTTCTTCAGGTGCTGCAAAGTCCTACCTAGTGTCATGAGAAAGAAACACGTTTCCTCCCCTTTCTTCTCTGCATGCAAAATTGTTTGCTTCTCTATCTTGTCTCTCTTCACCCTCCTTTGTCTGGGCAGAAAGCTTCTCTGCAGTAAGACTAGATGGTCATACTAAAGCACCAAACTGTTTCCAAATATGTTTGTTAGGCAGGCGTTGTGCTGGTGAGGGGGGTTATGGAATTGTCTGTCACACATACAACTGTTATTGATAACCATTCTCTCTCCTTGTCATCTCCGCCCTCCTTGGTCAGAACGGTTACTGTCACAGCAACACATCAGAGATTGTGGCCAAACTTTCCCATTATGTCAATGTCACCTCCGGGAATATCACGGCTCTGAAGGCCGCCATCTACAAGCATGGCCCTGTGGCTGTCAGCATTGATGCCGCCCACAGAACTTTCTCTTTCTATTCCAATGGGGTCTACTATGAGCCTAAGTGCGGTGAGTCTTGGATGATAACATTTCTGTGGAAAAATGTGGACCAAAGCTCATATTCTTGGATGCATCCTAAGAATGGTCAGGACAGTTGGCACTTTATCTCAGGCAGCTACTTCTGTGATGTTAGTGCTCGCTGGGCTGTATTATTAAGATCTTGTGTTCAGCTGCCCAGCCAGGTTAGATGCACACAAAGCTATCAGACCACTGGTTTATTGCTATTGTTTACTCCGATTGGGTCTTTTCCACACTGGGGTTTGTTTGTCTATTGCTACATCTCAGTGTTGCTGCTCTCGCAATTTTCCTTCGTACCTTTTCCAGATAAATTTGCAACAGCCTAAAAAAAAAAATTTATCAGCAAACTGTACCTGTGTAAGGGAGGGGCAGTTAAGAAACTGAGCTACCACAAAAGCCCTGGTTTCCTGCAAAAGTCTTTCATGTAACCTCCTATCTGATGGAGACGTTGGTGACTGTGAACCCAGGATCTTTTGCATGTAAAGCAAATGCTGTCCCATTAAGCCACAGTTCTGTACCCTTTAGGAGTCAGACACCTCTTCCAAGATTTGTTTATCCACCTCCTTCTCAAGGTCAAAAATACAGTGTTAGGGTAAGAATGGCTACATCCACGTGGCCATGTAAAGTAACCATGAAATAGCCTGTTGATGCCGAGTGCCCAGTTGTTTGCCTCTGGAAAAGGGGATCAAAGACGTGCTTTTGGTTTAATCAGTTGGAGAAGTTAAGAGTCACATCACACTGCAGAGCATCAGCCAGGCACCAGGCTTATGTATAGTTCAGGACTGGACACGTGCAATGTGGTTATTACCAATAAACATAATCTGATACGATTCCCCCTTCCAACAAGCAAAGAGTTTTGCTATGCTTACCTAACTCTTCTTCATCCTTGGAAGCAGGTTATTATATTGTCATGGAATTTGGGGCACAGAAACAGAGAGAGTGTGTCTTAAGGTTCCCCAGCATTATAGAGAGAGCTGATGGGTGACAGTCAGACTAGTATGAGCCTGTCAGTAGGTTTGCTTAAAAGCCAGAGAAATGTTTGCTGGAAGCTTAACTGCCTGGTCTTCGCACTGTCACCATCTGTCACCACACACGAGCAGCCGCAGCCTGTCCTTTTAATGTCTTAGATGCTGCACCAATTATTCCTGTATGCCTTTTAAGGAGCTGCTGTTGGCTCCTTCATATCCCAGCTCTTTTCTAATCACAAGCAGGACATGTCACACTCTAGATTGCCTGAGTTGGTCTGTCTAGGACTGAAGCAGGATTGGCTGCTCTCAGTTCCCAGAGCTTGTAGCGAAGCACCGGCAGCCCCCAATCCAAGTGCCTCCCAGAAACATAAAAAGAGCCTTGCTGGATGAGACCAGAATGCTGCTTCCAACAGTGACCAGCAGCCAGGGCCTTCTGGGAAGACGACAAATAGGGTATTCCTTGCTGTCATTCCCCCACCCCCCTCCACCAGCTTGCAGTACCTAGACATAAAACTGGGGCTAAAGGAACTACAGGAGAAACTCGCATCTCACCTTCCAAATCTCCCAGTTGACCAACTTTCAGAGTTTTCAGCTGAGTCATCTCTTGTGCTTTACTTCTGTAAGGGAGACCCATTAAGTGTGCACATTTTACAGCAAATTTTCAGAGCAGCAAGCCTTTAATCTGGATTTCAGATTCTGTGCCTGCATTACATACCATTCCTTTTTCTCTGGTTTATTTATTCTACAGCTACAACTTAAACACACATTTTCCCTAAATTGGGCTAGAACGTCACTTGTGACATGTGGGGATGGCATCCAAAGTTTTTTTTTAAATCTGTGCAATTGCCCCAGCATAGCTGTACAGCAGTGTCCAGAAAGCACCTTCCATTGAAATCCTCATGGTTCAGGTTTTGCTCATGTATTTCAGCTTTACTTCATTGAACAAAAAGAAACACAGGCAAGGGGGGAACCTGCTGTTGAAACCAGCCAGAATTTTTTAAAAAACCGACAAGCAGCTGAGAAGTCCCGTTTTCCATATTGCTGCGGACAAGGGGATTCTTTGCTGTGTCATCAACCACTGAGAAAATGGGAAAGAGTTACACATCATAATATGTTTGAGTATACAGAATGCATGGCAGAACCCACTGACACTGGCATTGCAAGCTGTGATTGCTGGCAATGTGTGATTATGGGCGCACGTCTGTGCAAAGTTGGCTGCAATCCCACTACGCTTTGCACAGGGGCTGGAATTCGTATGGAGCAGGATTAGTCTGGCAGAAATTCTGGAAAGCTTTTTTAGTCTTGTGCCACTCAATTTTATGAAAATTGAGGAGCATGTGATTTTTATCAATACCCTAGTGCAGCTGGCATAGTAACACTAAATTCCTGTTCTTCCTTGCAAATGTGTGTGGTTTTCTCTTTGTGATTCTCTAACTTGACCCTGCGCACTGGTCATGATATTGGCAGTTTTTCAGAGTTTGTCCTGTGCTGATTGTCTTCAAAATGGATCAGTCCCAAGCAATTCTGAAATCTGGCAGTTTGTAGAAGGTCCATGTGGCTCAGCTGCCATTTTAATGAGACTGCCAAAATGATTCCAAAAAACATCTTTGTTCACTAAAGCATTAAAGGGGGAAATGTTTTCAAAGCTTTAGGCTTCCGATTCTAGTCTCTCTCTGTCTCTCTACATCTCATGTCACTTTATCTTTGTTGCTAATCTCCCCCCCCCCTTTTTTTTTTTTTTGTTTGCATGCAGCACTGATCTTTTTTATACTGGGGACATTATCATTTGTCTCTTCTCCAATCCCCCTTTCAAGTCAGTACCGGTAAGGAGCTAAGCCTTATGCAACTCCTTTTAAACTCCCCCGTCATTACACACACTAAAAAGTATTCAACAATCCAAGATTAGTGATCATCTTGTTTTTTAAAAAAGCCAAACAATTTAAAAAGGAAAAAAAATAGCTTGAACACAAATGAAGGGGAGGGGGAATGGCAGAAGGTGCAAAGTGGATGGGATGACCTTGGTATGATCACCTTTGAGGGTGGCAAAAGGGTGGCAGGGAAATAAGTACAAGACCACTTAACTTCCCCCCCCCCCTGAGAAACAGCAACCAGAATACAAGCTGAGCATAGAAGAGAGGAAAATCAATGCAGAATGACAACGCAAGCCCAACATGCATAGTGAAAGCGAAGGAAAACATCCATGCATAATAGGCCTGAATCTCAGCTGCTCTAATGTTCTCTGCCTCCCAGAACATACTCATTCCTCATCAGGTTGCTCTGGGTTACTCTGGAAATCAGGGACGTCCATGCATGACAGGCATAGGGACCAACCATTTTACTACTAGATATGCTGATTCTCTTTCTTAATATGGACTATCCATTTATGTATCCTAGCTGAAAGCTGCTGATAGAACAATCCTCCCTGATTTTTCTTTTCTAACCCTCTGACCCTTGTGTTCTGTGGTAGTGAGTTATAGAAAGAAAAAAATATGCATTGCCTACAGGGGTGCTTTTGTCAGTCTTCAGTCCATGTACCCCATCAATTTCATTGGATTCAGGTGAATTCTAATACCTTCAGAAAAAAAGTCACAACATACAAGACTACAGGGTTTTCCTGATCTAGCCACTTCATATTGCTCTGCATAATCTCATTTGTTGAAACTCTGTTTTGTAATCTACTAACTCTCATCCCTTTCAGGAAACAAGAAAGGTGAGCTTGACCATGCAGTCCTCGCTGTCGGTTATGGAGTCCTCCAAGGAGAGCTTTACTGGCTCATCAAGAACTCCTGGTCTACATACTGGGGCAATGATGGCTACATCCTCATGTCCATGAAAGATAACAACTGTGGGGTAGCTACTGATGCCACGTACCCAGTGGTGGCATGATCGCACCATGGCAAGCACCCAAGGATGATCTGCGCCACTTCCTGCTCCAAATGAGGTTCCTCCATCTCTCTAACATATTCGTCGGCACACTGGAAACTTAGCCACAGAACTAGAAGAGACTCAAGGAGCCATCAGGTCTGTCCTTATGACGGCATACAAAGAGCCCTGCTGGATCAGAGCAGTGGTCCATCTAGTCCAGCCTCCTGACTCACACAGCAGCCAACCCATTGCCATACAGGGTCAACAAAGAAGGCACAGAAGCCAAGGCCTTCCCTTGACGTTGCCTCCTGATGTTGCAGGTGGTTCCTCATAGGTGACACCATTTTTGGAGTAAAGTCTGCTTGTCCTTTCAACACGTAATATGGAATCCCTAACCATATGAGACTTTTTTATTTTGGGGTCAAGCCCTTCATCACTCCAGTTCCTTAAACATCTAGTAGGAATTGATCCAACTATTCTCTGATTATAATCTCTTCCTATTCCATCAGCACAAATACTCTGCAGTCTGTGCAAAAAATCTCTGTGAAGCAGGGCAAGGTGTGTCGTTTTGGAACAAGGCCTAGGAATGTGGTGTGACTTCTCCAAGACCATAAAGTCGTTCTGTGGCACAGCTGAAAAACTTGCTATTCTCCAGGTTCACTGCCTTACCAATGGTGCTCTCTCCCTAAATACACTAGGGTAGGGGTGGCCGATTGGGCTCTCCAGGTGCCCATTGACTACAATTACCATGAACCCCTGCCAGCACACAGTAATTGTAGTCCATAGATATCTGGAGAGCCACAGTTTGGCCACTCCTGCACTAGGGGAAGGCTGCTTGGAAGCTGCTACTGTGATCAGGGGGTGGGTTTGGAAAAGGATAATATAGAAAAAGCTGCATGCAAATATAGGGTCAAGTCGGATTTGGGCTAAATTCTCTGTCATCAGCCTTCTTGACTTAGGAGCAGCTACTGTGACTTTTGTGTTTGGGCCAATTAAAAATATTATACCGTGCTTGTCGCGACTCTTATTACTTTGTCAGCGAATGACCAGCTACACCTGGGATTCTAAAACTCCCGAGCAATCTTCCTGCTTCTCTTCACTACACAGAAATCCTCCTTCCTGCAATGAGTGCTAATATGCCTTGAAGTCACACACAATTCTTTCCCCAACAATCCTGTGAGATACATTAGACTGGGAGAAAGAGGCTGCTTCAGGTTCACCCAGCAAGCTCCATAGGTCAGTGAGGAAGCTGAACCTGGATCCTGCAAGTCATAACCAGACATTATAAGCACTGTGCTACACTTAGCCTCAGACCCCCTGTTGACAAGAGGGGCAACTTTGTGAGGACAGCCTTCTCGTCTAGTTGGCAGGGGAAGCATTTAATTCACAGCATTTGTATACACTTAAAACCCCATCTCCCTCCTCCATGTTATCTTCGTAGCTCTGTAAGTTAGGTTAAGTTGAATGAGTGGCGTTGGTTGGCTCAAGGTCTCAGTAAATTTCCATGGCAGATTAGGGATTCAACCCTGGCTCTGTCAGATCCTTTGGACACTAGTCACTGCACTGACTGGCTGCCATTATGGGAACTGCACCTCGATTCTCCTTGTTCAGCCCTTTGGTGCACAACCAATATATCTTTAAATAGGACAGGGTCCTATTAAATAAAAGAGTAAGGCCACCTGGGGAGGAGTTAGGGCGGGCCCTGTCCAGGATAAAAACTCAGAGGGCCCAATCAGGAGCCGCGAAGCGGCTCCTGATTGGGCCCTCAGAGTGTCCATCCAGGGCCAAGCAGCCAATGGGGAGGCGCGTAAAGTGCCTTCCTATTGGCCCCTCACCAGGACAGACCAAAATTCCATTCACCCAGCCCAGTCTGGCTGCCAGTCTGCTCCTGACCACCAAAGGGAGAGGAGGTCAGTAGGGCTGCCAAGGGGGATGAGAACAGAGGCTTGGACAGGCTGCGCCAGCCCTTTTTGTCCCAAGGCTGTCCTAACTGTCATGTCCAACTGCAAATTGCCTCAGAACCCTGACAGAGCTGGCAGGAGGCTGCAGAGTGCTCCCCCTCCCCCCTTCAGGCCTGCTACAAAGGAGCCTCTGACAGGCCCTGACTGAGGGAAGGAGGCCTTTCCAAGGGCAACGCAGGGGAGCCTGAGGGCCTTCCTTTTGAGGGGGGGGGCTTTCCCCTTCTACCAAACAGTTGCCTGACAGGGAGGCCACAGAAAAGCCCCTTCTCACTTCAAATACTGCTCTGGCTGGGGGTTAGACACAGCTAAGCCATGTGTCTTTCTTCTTTGCAACTCTCTGCAGATTTGAGGCCACTGCACAGCGTTATTCTGCAGAGGAAGCTGGCTCTTTTGTCTCCTGTTTCATCTGCACAACAGCCCTGTGCAGTAGGCCTCAAGTCTTTCAATTCAACAACAACCTGTGTGGGAAGCCTTAAATGTTTCTTCTCTACCACAACCCTGTCCAAAGTAGCCCTTTCTGCCTGGGGAGCTGATCTTTATACTCTGCAGGTGAGCTGTAATTCCAGGAGCTCTCCAGGCCACACCTGTAGGTTGGCTACCCCTGGGTTGGAAATATTCCTGGAGGCTTGGAGGTGGGACTGCAAAATCGTACAATGCCTCAGAGTCCAGCCTTCAAATGAGCCATTTTTGCCTGCAGTTGGTAGGGAGTGGTGCAGGAGTGTCCCTCCTGGGCTATGGGTTATGGCCAGCCCTTATCAGCAACTGTTTGTATTCTGGGGCGCAGAAAGGCAGACCAGCATCAGTCCTCTGAGTCTGGAAAGTGCAGGAAGATCTAAAAAAATATTTAAAGCCTGAAACTAAATAGAGAACAAGTAAATGTCTGGAGACACATCGTAACTGAAATAGTTACTGGCAAATAACCTTAGCCTGGCAAATAAAAAAACAGTATTAAAAACATTACTAAGGTCAAGACTGCTGTGCACAGACAGTCTTCCTCTTAGGGTTGCCAGCTTCCCTGTGAGGCTCGCTACCCCACCTCCCTCATGGGGAGTCTGCTATGGGGAGAGAAGGGGAAGACGATTGGAAAATGCTTTGAGACACCTGAGGCCTGCTGGCAGTTCTCTCAGATCTCTCACAACCCTACATACCTCACAGGTTGACTATTGTGGAGAGACAAATGGAAAAGGTGTTTGTAAACCGCTTTGAGACTCCTTTGGGTAGTAAGCAATAGGGTACAAAAATCCGTTCTTCTAAGGAGCAACCATGAAAGAAGCATGTGGGCACATAACATTTTACCAACAGTGAAAATATGGGAGACAGAAGGAACTGGGTGGACACCTGTGTACTGTGACTACCCTATGTGTATTAGGGCAGAGGGGCATTTCGGTGAATGTGGCCTAATTCACACAAGAAGGGAAATGACGCAGAACTGGGGGGAATTGGTTGCCATGTAATCTTCCCCTAAGAAGAGTCTCCAGTCTGATTTTCCCTTCACATATCTAAGGACATGGCTCTGGAAAGCTCTGTAACCACTATGCCACAATTCCCAAAGGTCAGTCCTCTCCCACAATCAACGAACATCCCAAACCACAGGTTCTTGACACCCATATCTCCACACCCATGGCCTCATTTGCCACCATGCCACCACAACCTCCCACACAACACACATGACAACCCCATGCCCTTACAGACTGGACAACTCCTCCCTTTCCTCTTCCCACTGCCAAGCTCTAGCGCCCGTTGTATTCTTGGAGACAACAGGCTTTGCCCCTAGTAGTAGAATAAAACAAAGTTCTGTTTCCACCCTCAAACTGTTGATTATAGGAATGCAAATAGGATTCCATAAGGACCTGCCCCACTTTCTCCTCTGAAATCTCTCAAAGCATTTCCCTCTTTTCTGCCTGCTTCTTACCCACCAGCCAACTCTAACCTCACCCCCACTTCAATTTTCACTCCTTCCCTTCCCTGGCAATTTCTACCCAGGAAACTGGCCAAATTACACAATGGGCAACCTGTAAGAGTTTGTGAGGGGCACCTAATCTTTCCCTATATTACCTTACCCACACTAATTCTGCTTTCCCTCCTCCTGGCAACCGCTATTTCCCCACTCTGTGACCTTCTTGCCTTTACACCCACCTACCAACCCTACTTTTATCTGCTCCCCATCCTCAGCTATATTTATTTCTTCCTCCCCCATCTCACCTCAGAGTATCTCAGCCCTACCTCCCCCTTGCCTGACAGTGTGCAGTGCCTTACAGTAGTCTAGTTTCAGTGTCACCATGACATGGATCCAGGTGGCCAGATCAGCTGTATCAAGGCAAGGGGCCATTTTTCTAGCTAGACTGAGCTGGAAGAGATCTTTTATTACAACTACATTGAGTTGCTCTCCAGAAAGAAGGTTGGGCCCAGTATAACCCCCAGGTTCCTGAGTTGGCAAGTGTCAACTGAACACCAGAGAAAGTGGGGAGCATAATGTCCTTCAAAATCTCTGCCCTCTCAATCAGCATTACTTCTGTCTTTCCAAGACTTAGTTTTAGTGTGTTCACTCTAAGTCTTTTAACCACAGCAGCCAGGCAAGGTTTAGGACCTCTACCACATCATCAGAATATTTGGATATATATAGATGTGTATTGTCTGCATGGTGGTTACAGCCAAACCCCCCCCCCTGAATAATTTGTTTTAAGGGCTTTCCAAAGCATGGGGGATAGGACTGTGCACTTTGTGCCCCCACAGGATAGATCCCACATTGATAACAAGGGATGGGCATGAACCAGATTCAGTGGAAGTTCTCTGCTGCTACAGTTCTAGATGCCTCCCATCCCTTTTAGGTTACCAGCTCTGGTAAACAGGGGACTGGGTTTCATCTCAAGGGTGGGAGAGGACATCGAGGGGCAGCCTTGCCAATAGCCTCAAGAAGCTTCAGATAGCTTCTGCTGCAGCCTCAATGACGAACATGTTTGGAATCCTAAAATCCCCTATAACATTATGGAATCCAGTAGGATTCATAAGCCTTTGTAGGTGTACCATTTTAACTGGGATATTGGAGCCACATCCCTTGGTTTTGAGACAGCAGTGTTTAGAGCATGGTTCAGGGCCAATCCCTAGTGCTGAAATCAAGCCTTCACTCAAAAATTCAGTGCAAAAGATTCTGTCAAAGTTGAGCCAGGCACAATCTGGGAGAGATCCAAGCCCAGGTGAGGTATCCTCAGCAGTAAAATTGAAGTCCCCCAGAACAATGAATCTTGGTTGTCTCCAGCACTCCATGTGAGATTAGCCCTGTCAATTCAGAAAAGGTGCCCACTGGAGAATTAGGTAGCCAATAAATAAATAGTAGAAAAAAGCAAGAGTTTTAAAGACTAGCATCATTTGTTGCAGAGTATGAGCTTTCCTGAGACACTGCTCACCTGTCACAAATTTTGTTGAAGTTTATTTTATTTATGCTTTGATTTATACACCGCCATTCTCAACAATGTTGTCTCATGACGGCTTAAAATCTAAAATCATAATGCAAAATACCCATAGAACTCCTTTTAAAACATTAAAACCAATACAGTAAAATATCAAATATCAATAATCTCAGGATGCTGATATAATTCTAACAGGCCCAGAGACCCAACTCTGCTGTTCCAGCCAAGCCAATGATGTGGCTTCCAAAAGATATAATGTGAGGGTTCTAAAATCAGTGCTAACCAGCAGCATCAAAGTAGGGCAGGACCCACAGATCGAATTCCAGTCATCCTTCTACACCACCCCCAACCCCGGCCTCAACCAAATGCCTGGCAGAAAAGCTCCGTCTTGTAGGCCCTGCAGAACCTAGATAGCTCCGTCAGAGCCCTCAGCTCTTTTGGGAGCTCATTCCACCAAGTTGGGGCCAAGGCTGAGAAGGCCCTGGCCCTGGTCGAAGCCAGGCAGCTATCCTGGGGGTCCAAGACAACCAGCAAATTCATACCTGCACAGCAAAGAGCCCTTTGGGAGGCATAGGTAGATAAGTGGTCCCTCAGATAGGTAGGACCTAGGCTGCGTATAGCCTTAAATGTCAAAAACAAAACCTTGAACTTGATCCAGAAGCAAACTGGTAACCAATGGAGCTGCCACAGCACTGGCTGGATGTGGACCCTCCAAGATGTCCTAGTGAGGACCCTTGCAGCTGCTTTTTGTACCAGTTGCAATTTCTGGATCAAAGCCAAGGATAGGACCACATACAGCGAGTTACAGAAGTCTAGCCTGGAAGTGACCGTTGTGTTCTGGGGACAGGTAGGGCATTAGCAGCCGTGCTTCGCACAGGTAGAAAAAAAGCCATTTGAGCTGATCTCATGATCTGAGCCTCCATAGAAAGGGAGGCATTGAACATCACCCCAAATTCCTGGCAACTGTTGCAGGTGTTAATTGCATGCTGTCCAGGCATGGGAGGCGTGCTGCCTGATCCTGTCCCCTTCTACACCCTCTGTCTTGGAGGGATTGAGTTTCAGACAACTCTGCCTGAGCCCTCCAGCCCCTGCTTCCAAAAAACTGGAAAATGTATCCAAGGGAAAGTCTGTCCATCTGTCCATTAGGAAGTAGATCTGGGTGTCATCTGCATATTGGTAACACCCCAGCCCAAGGCCCCAGACCAGCTGGGCCAGAGGATGTACATAGATGTTGAATAGCATAGGGGAGAGCAACAAGGGGTTCACGGGGCTCCTCCCATAACAACCCTCTGTGTCTGGTTCCGGAGAAAGGAGATCAGCCATTTCAGCACGGTCCCCTAATCCCAGTTCCAGCGAGGCAGTGGGCCAACAGTTTGTGATCAACCACATCAAATGCGGCCAACAAGTCTAAAAGTACAAGGATGGCCAAACTGCCCCGGTCCACCTGGCGCTAGATATCATCCATTAGAATGACCAGCGCAGTCTGTACCCCATGGCCAGTTCAGAAGCCACACTGGTACTTTCCTACTGCTACAAACAGACTAACATGGCTGCACATCTTAATAAAACTATCCTTAGTTCCTAGTGGGAGTATACAGTCTCTAACCACTATACCACACTGGTTTTCATGGAATGGCTGCTATTGAGCAGTCAAGCAGTGAGGCTTGGGTGAATCATGCAAGTCATGTGATATCAATTCAGCTGGTAGCTCCTGCTGGGTCTGACCACAATGAATTCTTCTGCAAAGGCCAAAAGAGACCCCAAAATCCCCCTGCCTTTTAGTGATAGAAACCAAGCCTGTTGTAGTTGCCTAGCAATGGCCACTGACGGTGTCCATTTCTTAAAAGTAGAGGTTTTCTTTCAGCATTCAGAGTTTTTAAAATAACCAAATGTTTTGTTTTTAGATTACAGATTTTTCTGCAAACTTGGGTTGTTTTTCGGGTTTGCAGAAAGATCTGTTCACAGATCCACTCTCTGGATTTAAAATCCTCAGATTTGGCCATGTTGATGCCAAGCATCAGGTCACTCAAATCTCAGAGAGCCAGTTTGGTGTAGTGGTTAGGAGTGTGGACTTCTAATCTGGCATGCCGGGTTCAATTCTGCACTCCCCCACATGCAGCCATGCTGGGTGACCTTGGGCTCGCCACGGCGCTGATAAAACTGTTCTGACCGAGCAGTAATATCAGGGCACTCTCAGCCTCACCCACCTCACAAGTTGTCTGTTTTGTGGAGATGAAAGGGAAGGCAACTGTAAGCTGCTTTGAGCCTCCTTCAGGTAGAGAAGAGCGGCATATAAGAACCAACCCCCCCCTCCTCCGGCTTTGATCTTGTTGAGCCAGCGGATCCTTTGGCGACAACGTTTCCTTTTGCCGCTAACCATGCCGAGCATTAATGATTTTTCTAGCGAGTTTGATCGCATGATGTGTCCAAAGTAAGTGAGGTTTAGCCGTAATATCTTTCCTTCTAATGACATAGTTGGTTTGCTCCTCTCTAAAACTATCTTGTTGGTAACTTTGGCTGTCTATGGTATTCGCAGCATTCGTCTCCAACACCATAATTTGAAAGCATCTATTCTCCTCCTGTCTTCCTTCTTCAGGGTCCAGCTTTCACATCCATAGGTTGTTATGGGGAAGACAATAGCGTTGACTAACCGGCACTTTGTATTAAGGCTGATATCTTTACTTTTCAATATTCAGTTCATGCCTAATATTGCATTCCAGCCAAATGTTATTCGCCGTCTAATTTCACGGCTGCATCCACCACTTTGAGTGATCATAGAGCCAAAAAAGATGAAATCATCAATACATTCAGTGTTCTCATTGTCAATCATGACTTTGGTGCTACTATTCCCAGGGTAGATAGTGCAAATAAACAATACTTTTTATTAAAATTAATTAAAGTTCATTATAGGTATTCAGATAAAGGTGAAATGTGGCTTTTATTGAATACAACACAGGACTCACAAGACAGACAACATAGAACAAGAAAAGACTAGATTACCACCTGATAATTACTCACTTTAGATCAGGTGGCTCTACAGCCCCTATTCAAAAAGTGTTCTTCTATATATCTGTGCAGTTCATAGATCTGGGGCACCCAGAATCCAAGCTAGACTCTCTCTCCATACCCAGGTAAAAATTTAACCTGTTGGCCTAGTGTGGTCAGGAGGTCAACTAAGACCAATCAGGTGCCATTCTCAATGGAACCTTCAAGAGCATAACTTCATCTTTTACTCATCCCCCCCCCCCCCCCCAGCACAGACATCCGGGTTTCTCACATAAGCAATAAACCAAGACAGAAAGCTGGCCTTGAGATTGTAAGGGAGCCAGCTAGAGCCAGGCACCAGTTATGGACACCTGCGGGTTGAAATCATTTTGCATACTGCACATTCCCTCTTATGAAGGGGGGGTAGAATATGCTTCACTTGACGGTTTGCTATTAGAATATATGATGATGATTTTATCCTGAGCTAATCATCTGTAATGCTTACAAATGATGCAACTGGGTTACAATGTCCAGCTTTATTAGAAAGGTGAGTTTACTCTGTATCCCACCTTTCCTTCCAGCAGGTATTCAGGGTGGTGGATTAGTTTTCCCATAATCCTGCCTGCTGGATTGGGTGAGACTGTAGTTTTCCCACAGCCAGCAAAAGTTTTTGCTGAGCAATGATTTGGGAAGGAGTTAGCTCGCAGTAGCTAAAATTTCACCCATATTTAAGTTGCCTCCTCACTATTAAAAAAAATAAAGCTGATACTTATTGTAGGTTCAAAAACATATGCGTTAATACAAAAGTATAAACATAAAATGGAATGTGTAAGACTGTGTGAACAATACTGCAAAATAGCACAAGAGTTTTACTCAGACTGGAATTGGAACAGAAAATGTTTGATTTCTGACATTCAGGTATCAAGACTAACTTTTTAAAAAGTTCAGCTTTGTATAATTCAGCAACATTGCTTACCATGTCACATATTCTATTGTATGCATATATTTTTCAGCTTTTTACATAAACATATTTTTCTAACACATATAATGGCTTCCTGTGTTTTCAGCATACGTTGACAGTGCAACCCTATACATTGTTATCCCAAATTCTAAATTTATACCAAACAATGGAACAACTAAGCAGAAGATTATTTTTGTGGTCCTCTCTGGGCTCCCCCCCCCCTTCCATGGTTTATTTCTGAAGCCCTTTTCCCTGTCTAGTCACCCCTCCCCAAATGAAATCCTGTGTGGGGTGCAGGAGCTGATCTCCATTGCGCGAGAGAAGCTGAAAAATAGGACAGCTTCTGCTCCCTACCCAACCAAGGCTAAAGAACAGGCCAAGAACTGAAGACTGCAAGAATAGGGGGGGGGGGGGGCTAAACAAGCCCCTTGTGTCTGCAACAAAGAACCTGTCCTACCAATCACCAGAATAATGACACCCCTAATTAGGAAACATTATGGGGAAATGCTGCAAACATGCATGTCCTCAATGGGTACGGGAATTGTAATTGGAGAGGAAGGAGAAAGAAAAATGCACAACTGTGTATGAGTGAAATAATAACTGTGACAGTTCACCTACAGGCATTTTCTACCACTCTTTGTGATAGTTAGACTTCCACTTATTAAAAGGATTGCTGTGCTTCTGGTATTAACTCTGACTGTAAGCATTTAGCCTGCCTCTCGCCACAGCAGTTATTAGTTTTGTTAATATCTGCTGAGGGAGCAGGGCTGTGATCCCAGGCTGATGTAAATCCTGTGATAAATGGTTACTCAGTCTGCTTCAGATCATAATCTGTGGACCTTCCTAAAGTGTTTTCGGTGGCTTGGACACAGATGAATGGTAGAGGGAAATACAGAAGGAAAGAAAAATGGAGTTGAATCATCTGATTTCATAATCCACTGGATTATTTCATGCTGGTAATAAAGTTAGTTGCAATCAGTCCAATAGCCCTTTCTGTTGGGTTCAATTGCCAACCATATCCAGCTGCAAACCCTCCCCCTCCAACACATTCATACCTAAACTGGGATAAAATTCTCAGATGATGTACCCTTAACCAAGCCTGTTCTCCTTGTTGATTATACCTTCAACCCACATAACTGTGGCTGTCTGCCAACTAGTATAAGCAAAACACTGCAGTACTCTGTGAAAAGAATCTCTTCCCCTATTCCCTCCTTCTGATAACCTCCATATTCCCATTTTTCCTTGCTTCTTCCTTTCCTTTCCGCCCACCCACCAATTTATATTTTATCTGCTCCCCCATCTTCAGCTATATTTATTTAGTTCCTTTATACCTTGCCTTGCTTGACAACAGAGGCTCCAAAGTAGTCTATGTAATTCCCCTTTCCTCCATTTTATTCTCACAATAAACCTGTGAGGTATTATTATTATTATTAAATGTATAATCCACCTTCCTTCTTGGTGGGACTCAAGGCAGATTATATAAAAATCTCATAAAATGTCCAGTCCTTTAAAACCATAAACCTCCACATGGCAGAAAGAAAATCCTCCAACCCCCTCACAGTCAATGATATAGCGAAAACAGGCTGGGGGGGGGGGATCTTAAGCAACCCGGCCTCAACCAAGGACCTAGCGGAAAAGCTCCATTCTGCAAGCCCTGAGGAACTTTGACAGCTCCTCCGTCAGGGCCCTCAGCTCTCCCAGGAGCTCATTCCACCAGATTGGGGTCAGGACTGAAAAGTCCCTGGCCTGGGTTGAGGCCAGGTGTACCTCTCTGACACCAGGAATCACTAACAGATTAGTACCTGCAAAGCGAAGAGCCCTGTGGGTGGGGGGGGGGGGGGCATAAGCAGATAAGCTTATGGTAAATTAGTTACCATTTACCTCAGGTAAATTAGGCTGAGAATTCAGTGAGGTTCCACATTAGAATGGGGTTCAAACCTGGGTCTTCCAGATCTTGATCTGAAACCCTAACCCCGCCTTTGTCAACTTTTTTGTCATTGAGAAACCCCTGAAACATTCTTCAGGCTTCAAGAAACTCCAGAAGTGGCACAATTGTGCAGAATATGGTTGGGAAGCAGAGCTGTGTACATGCCCCCCCCCAGGGCCCCTCCCCTTCCCACTACCTCCGGGCCCATCATTGGCCATTTGGGGAGGGGGGAAGGAGGAGGAGGTTGACATGACCATATAAGGTCATATCACCCAATAAATGTTTAACAAACTTTAAAAATATGATAAAAATTAATTAACTCGCACCCATTCAGGAACCCCTCTCAGGGCTATCAAGAAACTCCAGAGTTTCACGAAATCCTGCTTGAAAAAGTCTGCTCTGACCACTTTAACATGCTGACTTTTGGGGAGTGTCACAGAAGCCAGATAGTAGCAAGTCACCTGGTGGTTGCTACCAGTTTTATTTAAGGTGCCTCATGCATGCACAAAAAACCTTGATCAAAACTTTGTTGGTCTTAAAGGTGCCACTGTACCTGAATTTTGTTCCGATATAAGATCAAGTAAAACTTGCAATGAGTAGAGAAAAGCAAACACATCTATATCGATAGATGCAGTTGAGTAGCCACGTTGGTCTGAAGCAACAGAACAAAGACTGAGTCCAGGGGCACCTTTAAGACCAACCCAATTTTATTCTGGGGATAAGCTTGTGTTTGTTGATTGGTCTTAAAGGTGCCACTGGACTCAAACTTACCTATATCTTGATTGATTTGAAAGTACGGCAGAAAACTGTAGCTGACTTGACCAAAATGGAAAGCAGTCTCTGACTCACTGTTGGCCAACTGTGGTAAAGGTGCCATAAAACTACTGTTAAAATTCGGCGAGATTTAATAGGGGAGAGAGTTATAAGTGGATATAACATGGATAAATTAATGCTGTTTAGTCTTGTTACAGTTGCTTATTGGAGTAATTGAGCTCTCTGACAAATTACCTCATGTAGAATTCAAAAGGAGATATTTTTCCCTTACCTGTTGAAGGATTCCAAAAAGATTTTTTAAAACAAGACTTTTCAAGGTTATAGTAATCTTCTAAAAACCAAATTTATATGATAGTCAAATGTAGGCTCACTTACAACTTGCTTTTGGCTCACGAAGTAGAATTTTTGCTCTCAACACGCCACAGCTTAGTGGGAACATTGCCAGTAATTAAAAACAAACTAATTAGTACGTTATTGCAACACTTTCTGGAATAAGGCTCAGGCACAAACTTAACAGTAGCTACATATCTGACTGGTTTTTGTCTCGAGGCCTTGTGCTTACAATTGCCTACGGTTGAGAAATTCCTTTGAGAAATACGGTTGAGAGATTTGGGGGTAGAGACTGGTGGGGCTTGGGGAGGAGAGAGTTATCAGTGTGTGTGTGTGTGTGTGTGTGTGTGTGTGTGTGTGTGTGTGAAATGTAGCATTACTAGGCCTCACACGAAGCAAGAGGTGTCATGCTGATCTTCTCCATTGCCCATCGCTGTTCAGAGGTGCAGCAGCAGAAGAAAAAAGAAACATGGCCAGCCTGTGTACAACCCAGAAGTCACAGTGGGAAGCTCTAGGAATCACTGGAAACTCTGTTTTTACACCTTTTTTTCTCTGTGCTGATTAGCTGACAGCTCCAATTCTAGGGCTGTTTCTCATCCATGTTGAAATTCTATGGCAGAATAAAACTTGGTAATATGCTGAGGTTGTGAGAAGTAGGTTTGCAACACTTATTGCTTACCTAGATAGGCTGACGTCTCCCAGCAATCCGCTCAACAAAGTTTGAGGCCTTTTCCCTGACTAAGGAAGCATCCCCTGATATCTTTGGCTGGATGAAAGTTTCAAACATTATTGAGCAGAATGCTACAAAGCAAACCACTGTTTGAAGCAGAATTCAATATAAGTACATAAGTTGCCCCTAAGTATTCAAATAATCAATGTAGTCATATGTAAGGCTATGAAGATTAAAGGCAGTGTGCAGCACTGGTTAAAAGTGGCAACCTCCAATCTGGAAAACCGAGTTTGATTTCCCACTCCTCCTCCACAGCTGGATGACTTTGGACCACTCACAGTTCTCTCAGAGATCTCTTAGCCTCAGCAACCTCACAGGGTATCTGTTCTGGAGAGAGGAAGAGAAGGCGATTGTAAGCCCCTTCAAGACTTCTTTGGATAGTGACAAGCAGGGTTTAAAAGCCAACTCTTCTTCTAAAGTGATATGTTTATTTTTTCTGATTTGTTTCATTTATTCAAAAGCCATTTGCCCATTGGTACACCTCATGAGAAGGAAGAACTCCCTGGAGTGAGCTGAGGGTAAAAGAAGAAGGGGACGACAGAGAATGAGGTGGCTGGATGGAGTCACTGAAGCAGTCAGTACGAGCTTAAATGGACTCTGGGAAATGGTAGAGGACAGGAAGGCCTGGAGAATCATTGTCCATCGGGTCCCGATGGCTTGGATACAACTTCGCAACTAACAACAACAACAACAAAACCTTATTTCACAGGGCACGTTTTTTGACACTGCATAAACTATTATCAGGCTGCATATTAGAAGAAACCACACATTTCCACAGTTCCTGTACCACCTCCCCTTCTACAGTGTTGCAAAAGTAATATGTTATTGTGAAAAAAGGGATCGGTCAACATTTATTTCCCAACTTGCCATCCTGCATGTCAGAGGCATTCCTGCTAGTCTTTCCACCCACCAATACGGTCACTGTGCCCACACTTATTTAAGTAAGGAACTCCCACAGAAGGGAACTCTGAAACTCAACATTATGACTATTTGCATGCGGGCAACCAACTTGTTCCTCTTTCTGCTCCTGCGTGGGAATCTGCCCTGCAGGCTGGGAAGGGATGCTTGCATGCTGCTTTGGAAGTCCTGAATTGGATGACGACATCCCTTCCCTACTATTCCTGCCAATGCTGGCAAGCAGAAGCCATGAGTTCCCAGAATCTCTGAGCAGTGGCCAAGGACAGAATTTCTGCAGAAGACAGCTAGGCTTCCTCCATGCCATCCCAGAAGATTGGGGAAGGAGTTCTTGCAATGTTGCTGTGTCCCTTAGGGGCATGAACAAGCAGAGAGTTTTTAAAAGTGGGTGCTGGGAAACTCAAGCAACATGTCTCTTGAGTTTGGTTTCCCTATGGCCCTGTTCTGAGTCAGTGCATTGCAGTGATTATGGAGAAGATATCAGAGGTGTAGTCTGCCCTTTAGGGTCACAGAAAGATGGGAAAACCCAGGGCAACATGCCATGAAATAAATACAGATTGGATATCTTTTTGTTGGATATAGCTATAGTTCCTGCTTTGGCAGTAGCTTGAACTAGAAGAGCCTGGCGGTCCCTCCCAATTCCGATTTAATTAATTAAAAAAATAATAAATTAAAAAAAATCCGCAACAGAGAAAGAATAAAAAGAGGTTGCCATATATACTGGACTACGAGGAGGAATACACTGTATTACTTATACAGTAATACTTATACACTTACGGGCAGTGATATCAGTGCTCTCTCAGCCTCACCCACCCCACAGGGTGTCTGTTGTGGGGGGAGGAATGGGAAGGCGACTGTAAGCCGCTTTGAGCCTCCTTCGGGTAGGGAAAAGCGGCATATAAGAACCAACTCTTCTTCTTCTTCTTCTTATAAATGAATGAACACAGACATTAAGTTGTCACCGATGTGTAGTTAACATTCACCAATGAATAAATTAATATACTATGTATGTGGTCAAAGATTGTCAAATTTTGGAGTGAACGAAGTCAATGAATGACGGCCTTTCTTTTTAATGTATTAGAAAGGCCGAATGTCAAGATGGCATGCACCTACATGTATTTTGGGGGATGCTACAACTACTTAATTTGTAAAGTGGACTTTGTTATTGAGGGAACTGAAAGACTTAGCACTACCTAGTAGCCCCAGGCTTCAAAAGGCAACTATAGATAGCCAGAATCATAGATAGGTCACGGGACCTATATCTTATCCCCACAGCTCTGATACTGACAATTTAATGTCCCTTTGATGTGTAGATTGGTACTTTTTCAGGTCATCGTCTTTCCTTCTTGCAAAGGATCACCTTCTGTCTGTCTGTCTGCTCTCTCTCTGTCCATCTTGCAACCATGAGGGCAGGGCACATCTTGTGCTCTTCTGGCCATCATATTGTAGCTAGCTAGTTTAGAACCCTATGCTGAATGGAGTTCCAAGGGACACCTATCCCTTTACTAAAGATAAAAGCAGGCTCCCTGGGAACTCAACTGCAACTCCATGCAAATTTCACTATGCCCTATGCACTCTTTTGCTGCTAACTAGTTAATAAATATTTGAGAGAGTGTGTGTCTTTCTCCACTGTATTCAGCTCCTTCTGTTAAAAGTGAGTTGGGATTTTGCAGTCTTCAAATGTTCATTTCTCTGTGTTACCTTTCATAGTCATGTGTACGTCTTGAGCATTCTCTGTTTCAGTGGTTCTCAACCTGGGGGCAGGGACCCCTTTGGGGGTCAAACGACCCTTTCACAGGGCTCACACAGGGTAAGCAGCTTGCCCAGGGGCGCCATCCACACAACAGCCTTGCAAGATAGATTGAGATAGAGAATTTGTCTGTTCGGAGAAGCGGAAAAGAGCAAGATTGGCAGAACTGAACTGAGAAACTCCGGGGAAAAAACAATTTATATACAATCATGAACAATGGATCTTCACGCCATTGGTCAGTCACCACAACAGGAGGAACTGTATTAAAGGGTCGCAGTATTAGAAAGGTTGAGAAGCACTGCTCTATTTATTGTTCTCTTTCCTTCCTTCTCCTTATTGCAGTATATGTTGGTTCCTTTGTGTTTTGGTGTGCCTCAGTCATTTGTTTCAGTGAACCTACTGAGTTTGTATTTTCCTTACTAGTTCAACAGGGCCACTTGGGCAAAAAGGACCCCAGTGAACACCGGCCTTTTCGAGGTGACTGTCTAGGTGATAAAAGCATTATTCATTGATCCTCCAACTTGCCCTGCATGCTGTTTGCAGGAGGAGGGTTATCCCTGCCATTTATATTTTGGACTGCAGCAGGACAGGAAAGGTAAGAAAGTCTTCAGTGATGGAAAACCCTTCTGATGGTGGATATTAACACTGGATCCAACCCATCCATGTACACCACCCAGAGTCGTAAAGAATGGGCAGTATAAAAATCCAAATAAATAAATCCCCTTCCTGGAGTCTCTCCAGTACTTGTCATTGTTGCTGTTAGTTGTGAAGTCGTGTCTGACCCATTGTGACCCCATGGACAATGATCCTCCAGGCCTTCCGGTCCTCTACCATTCCCCGGAGTACATTTAAGTTTGCACTGACTGCTTCAGTGACTCCATCCAGCCACCTCATTCTCTGTCGTCCCCTTCTCATGAGGTGGCCAAAGTATTTGAGTTTCATCTTCAGGATCTGGCCTTCTAAGGAGCAGTCAGGGCTGATTTCTAGGACTGACTGGTTTGTTCGCCTTGCAGTCCAAGGGACTCACAAGAGTCTTCTCCAGCACCAAAGTTCAAAAGCCTCAATTCTTTGACACTCAGCCTTCCTTATGGTCCAACTTTCAGAGCCATACATTGCAACTGGGAAGACCGTAGCCTTGACTAGATGCACTTTTGTTGGCAGGGTGATGTCTCTACTTTTTAGGATGCTGTCTAGATTTGCCATAGCTTTCCTCCCCAGGAGCAAGCATCTCCAGTACTTAAAACCTCCAAATCTCTCTTCCCTGCCTGAAGGAGAAGAGCTTGAGCAACTCAATATTTCATGCAGAGGACTTGAACAAAAACATAACTATCAAGATCAGATTCAAGTGGATAGCTGTGTTGGTCTGAAGCATCACAACAAAATCAGAGTCCAGGGGCACCTTTAAGACCAACAAAGATTTATTCAAGGCGTGAGCTTTCGAGTACAAGCACCCTTCGTCAGACTATGAACTGACCATTGTGACAGTGGGCATATATAAGCAAAAGTTAATCCTGTTAAATTAGTAAACTATGTCACAACATCCAAATACAGCCATATGATAATTCTTTGCTAAAACAGCCAATCGGTCTCCTCGAATTCAGTTGTAGTTCACAAAAACATAGGAGAAATAAAACTGTCTGTTAGTGATTAACAGCTTTCACTTTACCATTTGTTGCTGGCCCCATCCAGCACCACCCAGTTGTGAAACATTCCTGCATGTGAAAAGATCAGAGTTCATGTGATCCCTCTCTTCTTTTCTAATGGGATGCAGTCAGATGCCTCCCAGTGCCGTATGGAAGAGCGGTATAAAAACTGAAATAAATAAATAAAGCTCTTAAGGAGGCTGTAGATGGAATTCCTTGCCCCCAATAGACAGTTATGACTTGACTTTCCTCCATCAAGGCAGCACTTTTACAAGTGCACAGCAGGTTTCCCATTCAGGTACAGATCACACGCTTGCAGGCTTAGCTTCAGGAAGGTGGCTGTATCATTCGCATTTGGATCATAACTTGGAGGTGAGTCTGCAAAAGCACTAATGTTAGTCCTCTTCAGGAGCACGACAAGCAAGGCTGTTGGCACAGGAATGGGCTTGGAGGAGGAGGACATCAGAAAAGAACATCCCACAAGTCCAAGTACATATCAGCCAGTGATGGGGGCAGATCACAATTGCCCCTTCCTCGTTCTTCTGCCTCGCACTTATTCCCCCAACCCTCTCGCCTTTTCAGACGTTGCGGTCTCATGTGATGGGAGCTTATGAATCAGGAGGGCATGCTACCTTTGATCCTCCCAACATGCATGGTCGCCATGTGGTGTAAGCAAAATAAACATGCAAATTTACCATGTACCATGGTCTTGGGATCCATGAATGCAAAGCCTGAAAAATCCAGCCATACCTTCTGCCACTGAACAACACTTAAATTCCTCAGGCTCAGATTTCTCATTGTGAATTAATTCCCATTTCATCTCTCTCTTCTTTGGCAATCAGGCCCAAATGCCCATGCCTTCAACTACAGGATGTGCTTCCAGTAGAATTTTGGGTCATTATTTCTTCTGTAATACCTGCAATGAGAGTCAACTGAGGCTTGTGAAACCTGTCCTCGGTGTTGAAAGGACTTTCTACCAGAAGCTAGCCATCAAAAGGCATAAATATGAGCTGAAGTACCTTTCAAGAGATTCTACCAGAGACTGTGTTTCCTGTATCAATTTAACTCCACAGCACATTCAGGTGCTTCAAGAATGCTAGTGGACAGACAGCATCACAACGTATGCCCCAGCATGTGTCTGGGTAAGAGTGGAGTGATCAGTAAATCCACTTGTTAACCTTGCACCTCATGGGGCTAAAACGTTGAACAAAAAAGAATTAGTGTTTCAGCACAGGTTGCAGCAGCTTTAAGTTCTACAAGACTGAGTGAGCAAGAACCACAAGGAGAGTCCACATTAATTCTAGGACACAATGCAGGCCTGAACATATTTTATTTACCTTGACATGTTAGAGCCTTGACTAGAATCATCATCAAGAGAAATATTTTGATGCTTCAAGGTCCCAATTAGCATTTTAGCTACCTTTTTTTGTTTAAAGTTCAAAGTTGATAAACTCAAGACACTTTCCTTTGATGTTAAATGTCTTTGTTGTGAACAAAAAAAATTGCAGAATGAACACAGGTCCGTGTTTAGAGGCATCAAGAGTTGCATTACAGCAGGATAAAAAAATTGCCTTTTCTCTCTCTACAAGTATGGCCCTCTGTATGCTTTGACCACATCATTTAGTAAACTATCCCATGACAGATGACAAGCCTGTCCTTTCATTGTCCTCCACTGGCTTCTATTTCATTGTAGAAGAAAAAGAAGAGTTGGCTTTTATATCCTGCTTTTCTCTCCCTTTAGCAGTCTCAAAACGGCTTACAATTGCCTTCCTCTCCTCCCAACAGGCGTCTTGTGAGGTAGGTGGGGCTTAGAGAGTTCTAAGAAAACTGTGCGCAGGCTAAAGTCACCCAGCAGGCTTGGTATGGAAGACTGCAGAATCAAGCCTGGTCACCCAGATTAGAGTCTGCTACTCTTAACCACAACATCATGCTGGCTGGGGTGGTAGTCCAATGGTCACAGGGAGCACTGTCACAATGAGCTCTAATCTCAAAAATGCCAAGGAAGTTACCATTAGGCAGGTTATTTATTATCTGTTTGGAATGCTAAACCTCTTGGAGTAAGGAATAAGGTAACAACCAACAATCTTTCCAATATTTATTACCATCTTGTAGCTTCTGTTAATATTTGTTCTTTAATGTTTCTGTCTACTCCACGTCCACCTGACAGTGATGGATATAATTGCTTTTAACAGCAATAGCAAGATTTATGTTGTTTCTTCTTTTCAAGCATATTAAACTATGCTTTTCTCCCACAATTGAAGGCTACGCTTCTTTTTTTTGCCAGCACAATGCGTTGTCCTTCAGGAAATAGCCAACAACAAAAACCAATACAGGGCTTGGTTAGTCACAGTTCAAACAAGCCAGTCTCTTGGTATCTTCTCTCTCTTGTTGAAAGTCTTTTATTTCAGAAGAAATTCAGGAATATTATGCCCATCAACACCTTCTGGTATTAACCTTGTTAGGTTCCATAGTTCTTCGAAACTCAGGACATCAGATAGAACAATTTTTGATTAACAGGATCCATAATGTTTTAAGGCCATAAGCCTGGATTGTTGAAAATGCAAGACTCAGCCTAGGACTATTCTCTCCTGCTTCTTCGTAAACCTAGTGGGGGTGCCTATCTTCATGCCTTTCCCTGGAGTCACAGCTTTTCTTTGTCATCAGTTGTCAGTGCCACAGTCTCTATACTGAGATCATTTTCATCTTGATTTTGTTCCACCTGTTTACTGGATTGTTCCTTGACTGCTGAAAAGTTCATTTCTTTTACCTCCTGTATGATTCATATGTATAGTCAGCTTCAGTCATGGCAGCATGGAGCACATGTGTTAAGGACTGTGACTGAATTAGACACTTAAGCTGTTTCCACACTGTAGGCTTTGCTCCAAGCTGCAGGAAAGTAGCACAAGTACCCAGGTGTCACCATCATAGGTATGCAGGTACCTATGTTGTAAACACAGATGTGATTAGTGATAAGTAAACGAGTATTTGTGTTGTCTGCTTGCTCAGTTATTTCTTTCCCCAGTGCAGACTTGCCATTTCAGTAAAAATAAGCAGTTATATATTATTGTACAATAATTGTTTCCCATATAGGTGTATATGTTCGTATATACATAGAATCATAGAATCATAGAGTTGGAAGGGGCCATACAGGCCATCTAGTCCAACCCTCTGCTCAACGCAGGATCAGCCCTAAGCATCCTAAAGCATCCAAGAAAAGTGTGTATCCAACCTTTGCTTGAAGACTGCCAATGAGGGGGATACAATACAATAATAAATAAATAAATATAAGCCCATCCCACGCACAATATCTGTAGCTCTATTTCAAGCATAAAGCCTTACTGGTCTGGGCATCTGAGAAAGAAGTTCTTGTTGTAGTAATGTCCTCTGTGAAGAAGGGCATTTTTTCTTTGGAGGTTTGAAATTAGCAAAACCTTCACTCTGCGTTTTAAACGTTCCCCCCCCCCCCCGCTTCTCTGGGCAGAGAATAAGCATGAAGTGGGGGGGGGGAGATAGGTCTAGCTAGAGACAATAGGAGGGTCCAGTCTCTCTCCCGCCCCCCAACCAAGGAACAGAGACTTGGAGGTATTAAATACTACAGAGACTTAAGAAAGAAACTTCTGAAGACCTCCAGGAAAAGCTTTGTTGACCCAGCCTGACCAGTCAGTGACTGGGGAACAAAGAGGTGATAAAACTGAAGAGAGTCAAGAGTAAGCTCTATTTTTGGTGCTGATTCCATCACAGCAAACAAAACCTCTGAAGAAAGTGGCCATTAGCCATGTCATGGGCTGGGCAACTTAAGAAAGCTTCAAGAAACTCACTAGAGACCTGTAACTTCCTAAGCTAAGTAGCCTGTCCTATGTTGGTAGGGCAGGGATAAAAAGCTGAACAGAGCAATTGCATGTCATCCTTTTTTTTAAATCCCATGCTCAATCTGGTACTGTGCTAAAAATATGCTTGCAAACATTTTCTTTTTAATCAATACTTTAATATATTTTGATATATGCTTTATATCTTTTGATAGTGGTTCTCTGCACCACATAGACCTCTGCTGTTTTGGACCAGCTACTGTAAAAAGAGCACCAGGGCAAAGGCTGGCCATTGGCAAGTGGTCATTCCTCCAGAGGCCCACAAAGCAGTAACCTATCCCCTCAGGTGGCCAGGCCCTGGGCAGCAGGAAACACAGAGGTAAGGCCTCATATCTGAGAAGGGGAGTTAGGCATCCTGACCCTCATAGCAAGCATTTTCTTACAAAGATTAGGTGGCAGCGATGGGTTACCTAAGAAAAGCCTCTTCAGATGCTGGGAAAACCTTGGATGGCAGGATGGAACAAAGCCTGCAGCCCAGTTCCTACACATTCTCTGTTTTCACTTTGGAAATCTGGTCACCCTACTTTGGGGTCTCAAAACAGAGACACGGTAAACCTGGAGAACAGAATGCTCTTGAAGGAAAAACCTAAGCTACAGCAAAGACCAAAATACTTGAATGGTCTCCTGCTGACACCTAGTGGCACTACCATGGCAAAGCATTAGTGTAACCCAAAGAATCCTCAAGTCACAGCTGACTTATGGAGACCCTACAGCAGTGGTTCTCAACCTTCCTAATGCTGCGACCCTTTAATAAAGTTCCTCATGTTGGGGTGGCCCCCAAAATTATGCAAGTGTTCTTTAACAGAAATTAAACCAAAACTGACCAATGGCATGAAGATCCATTGTTCATGATTGTACATGTTGTTGTTACGTGCGAAGTCGTGTCCGACCCATCGCGACCCCATGGACAATGATCCTCCGGGCCTTCCTGTCCTCTACCATTCCCCGGAGTCCATTTAAGTTTGCACCTACTGCTTCAGAGACTCCATCCAGCCATGTCATTCTCTGTCGTCCCCTTCTTCTTTTGCCCTTGATCTTTCCCAGCATTAGGCTCTTCTCCAGGGAGTCCTTCCTTCTCATGAGGTGGCCAAAGTATTTGAGTTTCATCTTCAGGATCTGGCCTTCTAAGGAGCAGTCAGGGCTGATCTCCTCTAGGACTGACCGGTTTGTTCGCCTTGCAGTCCAAGGGACTCGCAAGAGTCTTCTCCAGCACCAGTTTGTACATAGACTGTTTTTTTTTTTTGGGGGGGGGGGGGTTCAGTTCAGTTCTGCCTCTTGTCCCACCATGCCAACCTTGCTCTTTTCTGCTGCTCCAGGCAGACAAATGCTCTATCTCAATCTACCCTGCAAGGCTGTTATGTGGATGAAATGGAAGAGGAGCAATCTCGGCCACTTTGTGACTCCCTTGGAAAGAAGGGCTATTTGTCCTGCTGCGCCCCCTGTGAAAAGGTCTTTTGACCCCCAAAAGGGTCCCGACCCCCAGGTTGAGA
Organism: Paroedura picta; assembly: GCF_049243985.1. NCBI lineage: Eukaryota > Metazoa > Chordata > Lepidosauria > Squamata > Gekkonidae > Paroedura > Paroedura picta. The sequence goes on from NC_135373.1 coordinate 48,242,167, forward strand.
ACCACTGCCTCACAGGGTTTTCAGAGGTGGTTTGCCATGGCCTGCCTCCATGTCCTGAGTAGGGCTGCCAGCATTCAGATGATGGCTAGGGATCTCATGGAATTACAACCCAGGTAATGGTGGCTGCTCTGGACAGTGGGCTGTGTGGCATCATACCCCACTGAGGATGTGGGACAAGGGATGGGGGAAGAGGCAAGAGGCTCCCACTGCTCTGGGCTGAGAAGGAGGGCAGTGGGTACCAGACTCAGCTGCTCTCCAGCTCCTTGAGGAGGCGCAGGAAGCAGTGAGGAGGACAGGTGGTGGCTTTGGCCCTGAGGGCATCAAAAAATCCCGGGGCTGGCTCTGAATGAATTTCCAAATAGTATCTGTTCAAAAATGCCCCAGTGCAAGACTGCCTTTCTGTCTGTTC